>NC_059177.1:40783348-41110440 GCF_019923935.1 Bubalus bubalis | reverse complement strand
TGGAGGCAGGGTCTTCCTGATACCTCCTTTCTAGCTTAAGTGAGGTGCTATCCTACAAGGGAAAAAAAAAGTCACTTCCTATGAATAGGCAGCCAGAGATGAGCTAGAGAACAGCACACTGACAGACACTGCAGAGCTGGCTCCAACGCCAGCAAGTCAAAGGGCCAGTGGCAAAGGAACACAGAAATTCATGCTTCCAGAACCCATTTTGTTAAAGGCTTCAGAAAGAAGCCTTTTTGAAGGAAGGCTTTAAATTAGAAAGAAAAAAGTTTTCTGGACCTTAGCAACCATTTGTTGGTTAGCCTGTTCCTTTGGGAGGGGCAGGCTGTCACCTATTATAACACCCAAAGCCTTTCTACTAGAAAGTTTGCTGACCTGAAAGGAATGTACTGTAGGAACATATAGGTGATTTTCATGGCTCACATGCAAAAATATAAAGCCATAGGGATTAAAATAATATTGCACTTGCATATGACCCAAAGGAAAATTGAATCAAACACAGAGAAAAATAGTAGATGGTAAAGATGGCATTTCAAATCTGTGGGGAGAAAATAGTCAGCAAATGGCATTTGGGACCAGGAGGCCACTGAAAAGAATAAATAAATCAGATCTTATTTGAAATACATTCAAGACATATCAAAGATATAAACATTAAAAATGTTATATTTACAACATAAAAACATTACAAGTACTTGAAAACAAAATTAAACCTTCCTACAGTGGTGTTGCTGTTTCTTAAAAGAAAAGAGTAAAAATAAAACCTAATCACACAAAAACAGAAAGCTCAGTACAATTTTAAGCAAATAAACAGAAAATAAACAAACCAATAACATCCTCAGCCTACATACAAAAGACAGACAGACAAAGCTGAGTGAGCCTGAAGGAGATCTGTATAGTAAACTGAGCCCCATGGAAAACTCTAGAGCAAGGAGACAAATGGGGATGTACCTGTGCAACTCTGCAGACAAGATGGAGACCTGGGAATGGGACAGATGCTTTTCACAAAAGCCAGCAGAGACCATGCCTCACTACTACCAAATGGGTACAGAGGAGCCCAGTGACCCTGACATACACTGTGGAGGTGTGGGGCCTTGGGAATAGCAATCTTGTTAGAGTGGTGCCCTTTCCATATCAAAATCCTAGACCTGCTGCTGACATGTCCTCATCTTTTCTGATTAAATTAGGTTGGCTGACTTCCTATTAATGGTACTTGGTTGAGAACTCTTAGGAGAGCTATCTATAGGGATGATAAAGAATGCTTTATAAAGAAGGTATTGAAGAGGAAGAGTGTATGGGAGAGAAAACAGCACACACCTTTACACACTAGGGGTAAAAGGAGAATATTCTTGGAAAAAAAGAAAGCATAGAACAATTTTGAACAGTTTGAAAATAAATGTGCATGATGAGGTATTTTGGTTACATTATTTTTGAACTGCAAGATCCCTGCATCTTCTTACAGGTTCTGGCAGATCTAAACCCTGAGTGGCCTCAGTACCAGCAGGAAGCACCTGGTGAAGATTAGCTTGAAAAGAGATCTGACTGGCCTTGAAGCCTGGACCACATTCTCCATCCTACCTACTCAAAATGTGGTGGGACCTCATTAAAGTTAAAAGCTTTTGCACAGCAAAGGAAACTACAAACAAGGTCAAAAGACAACCCTCAGAATGGGAGAAAATAATAGCAAAGGAAACAACTGATAAAGAATTAATTTCCAAAATATACAACTCATACAACTCAATACCAGAAAAGCAAACAACCCAATCAAAAAGTGGGAAAGAGACCTGAAGAGACATTTCTCCCAAGAAGACATACAGATGGCTAACAAACTCGTGAAAAGATGCTCAACATCACTCATTATTTGAGAAGTAATCAAAACTACAATGAGATACCACGTCACACCAGTCAGAATGGCCCTCATCAAAAAGTCTACAAACAATAAATGCTAGAGTGGGTGTGGAGAAAGGGGAACACTCTCGCACTGCTGGTGGGAATGTAAACATACAGCCACTATGGAAGACGGTATGGAGACTCCTTAAAAAGCCAGGAATAAAACCACCATAGGACCCAGCAATCCCACTCCTAGGTGTATACCCTGAGGAAACCAAAACTGAAAAAAACACATGTACCCCAATGTTCCCTGCAGCACTATTTACAATAGCTAGAACATGGAAGCAACCTAGATGTCCATCGGCCGATGAATGGATAAAGAAGCTGTGGTACATATATACAATGGAATACTACTCAGCCATAAAAAGAACACATTTGAATCTGTTCTAATGAGGTGGATGAAATTAGAGCCTATTATACAGAATGAAGTAAGTCAGAAAGAGAAATATAAATATTGAATAGTAAACCATATATATGGAATCTGAAGAGATGGCACTGATGAATTTATTTTAAGGGCAGCAAGGGAGAAACAGACATAGAGAGCAGACCTATGGACACAGTGGGAGGAGAGGAGGGAGAAGGGGAGATGTATGAAGAGAGTACCACAGAAATTTACAACACCATATGTAAAATAGATGGTCAATGGGAATTTGCTATACGACTCAGAGAACTCAAACAGGGGCTTTGTGACAGGCTGAAGGGTGGGGTGGGGAGGGAGATGGGAGCGGGATGGGAGGGACGTGCGGGAGGGAGGGGACATGGGTGTACCTGTGGCTGATTCTTACTGACATATGACAGAAAACCACAAAATTCTGTAAAGCAATTATCCTTCAATTAAAAAATTAAAAAACAAAAACCAAACATGGTCCCCAGACTCGAAGTGCTGGTATCACCTGGGAACTAGCCAGAAAGGGCCCTGCCCTGGGAACAAGTGGATCAGATTACGTATTCTTACAGGGACTCCAGGTAATTTGTATGCACAATCAAGTTTAAGATTACTTCGTCCTTGAGTGTCTGGGGTCCATCCACTCCTAATAAACTGAGCAGGCCTGTGATGATATTGTTGATTTTATCCTCTGAGATCTGTGCCTTCCTAGTTGTCACATTCGTTCCTAATTCTCAACCTTTCAGATTTAAGAGCAACTTGCTCTCTGTTTGCCTAAGTGGTATTACCCTGCTTCTATAGTGGTTCTTACTATATACTATATGCTTCCACTGCCTCTTACTATTTAAAAATGAACAAACGAAAACCAACAACAATGACAGGTTTCAATTTAATGGCCAGTTTTGATCCATGTAGAAAATGTCTCTGTTGAGAGGATTTCAAGGTCACGTACGTCAGCTAAGTAAATGAGATTTCCTAGTGCAATCAGCCACAGGGGAGTCGTGGCCTGGGTTACATATTTGCATCTTCATTCTACATGCGGCTTACCTACGCAGGACCTCAACTTGGGTGTGTTTCTATTCAACCCTACACTCTACCTCTGAGTTTTAACTCCCTATCTTCTTGCATGACTCCACTACCACTCATGGAAGAGTAGAACTGGTAAAAATAAATAAATAAATAAAAACTGCACGGCTCAAAGCACATTTTGACTTCCTCCTAATCACAAGCAACAAGAAGCTTTTTCAAATAACGGCTCCTATTCTGTGTGAACTTTATACTATTAAATGGCACAAATTCCTCTCAGAGTGATTGGTCCATCACTTCCAGTGCAAGTGAAAGAATACTTCTAATGCCTTTTTAAAGCATTCATTTCTAAATGACATCGGGTTAAGATGACCACAAACTAAGCAAATGACATTTCGCTTAAAAGGTAACACAGTAAATACCAGAGTGAACTCAATAGGAACATGGAAATTTCTCAGTTTAAAATCCCTCACCTTGTGCAGCATAATTAAAAGAGATATACTTCTAAAGTATGAACGCTAAGAATACATGTGGGCACTTTATAAGAATAACCATCATCCTCTCCAAACCCTAATGCAGGGATGAGTAGAATCACCAGCTAGATGAAGGAATACAGCTCCTGAAAATAGACCTGCCTCAGGCCACACATTGCAGAAAAGAGACAGTCTCAGTACCAGTAGGTCTCAGTGGATAAGACCATATCCAGGATGTATCCAATGACTCAAACACATGTTTCTCCAGGCTGGAAGAGGAGGAGATAATTAGACTCCACATCAACTCCCAGTAAAACTCTGTAAAGTGATGACAATTTTCTAAAATAAAACCAAATGAAAGAAAAACATCAACACTATTTAGTTGGCTAGAGAGTGCCCAAATGTCAGTTGCCAAGAAGGTTTCAGACAGTTTCAGAAAGTAAATGGACAATCTTGCACCACTGTGGAGAAGAACACAAAGGAACACACACACCTGTGACTGTGTGCTTCACGGGCTACGTATTACAGTGCAGGATGGAGGTCTTCAGGCGCTCAATTAACACATTCAGAAACTTCTGGGGGCTGAGATTATGTAGCACCCTGGTCTTGCAAACAGTCTAGTGGGGAGACAGGCTTCGTTACATAAGAAAGATACATGCAGTGTCAAGGCCAGCATCGAGAATGGTGGGGGCTAAAAGAGGAGGAGCCCTCATCACAACCAAACTATTCGGTTGACCAAAATGTTTGTTCAGGTTTTTTCCTTACATCTTACGGAAAAGCCTGAAGGAACTTACAGGCCAGGCCAACAGTTAAGAAAGTCTCCCAAGGTAAGAGCTGCTTGACTTAGGTGCCAAAAAGTCTTCTTTTCCAAACAAAAGAAGTCGAGAGTGATGCATTTTTAACCATCCCATTGCTCAGGATGGGTGTAGTTATTAGTTTCCTATTGCTGCCGTAGCAAATGACTGCAAACTTAACAGTTGAAAACAACACAAAGTTCTTTCACGGTTCTGAAGGTCAGAAGTCTGAAATGGACTAAGATCCTGCCCAGCTTCTAAAGGCCACCAGCAGCCCTTGGCTTATGGATCCATCCCTCTACCTCCCAAGCTAGCAGCAGCATGTGGAGTCCTCCTCATGTCACATCACTCTGACCTCTGCTTCCATCACCACGTTTCCTCCTCTTGGCTCTCCCTGACACCCGTGCCTCCGCCCATTCATTTGTAACAACCCAGTGATTACACTGTTGGAGAAGGCAATGGCACCCCACTCCAGTACTCTTGCCTGGAAAATCCATGGATGGAGGAGCCTGGTAGGCTGCAGTCCATGGGCCAGTCCAAATAAACCAGGATAGCATCCCCATACCAAGATATTAATTTAAATCACACTCCCCCACCTTTCTGTCATTTAAGGAAATAGTCATAGGTTTTGGGAATTAGAATGTACACATCTTTGGGGTGCCTTATTGTGCCTACCACAATTGGTTAGATATCCCACACTGGCCCCAAATGGAAATAAAAGAGGCAATGGTCTGAAATATTTGATCTTCAGGGGAGGTCTTAATCCTCAGGTCATGTGGGTGATACAACTGGACTGGCTTCAGCTATGCAGGAAACAGTAAGGAATTTGATTCCATTAATAACTGTACATGTGTGTATCGCTTCCCAGGTAGCTCAGTGGTAAAGAACCCAACTGCCAGCGGAGGAGACGCAAGAGATACAGGTCTGATCCCTGGGTCAGGAAGATCCCCTAGAGGAGGAAATGGGAACCCACTCCAGTATTCTTGCTTGGAGAATCCCATGGACAGAGGAGCCTGGTGGGCCTGCAAAGAGTTGGACATGACTGAGCATGCATGCACATATATAGCATCAACATTTAAGTATGTTATACAGATACTATATGAGTAAACATTTTATTTGTAAAAATACATGAAGCAGGATTACATGGATCTCTTTCTCTTAAACTCTGTTATGTTTGTATATGAGTAAAAGAAAAAAATGTGTTTATGGCTCATGTGCTGTTATGAATATGATAGCTTAACACTACTCTGATCAATACAGTATGCACTTAGTGGCTCTCCATATGTGGCTCTCAAGCACCTAAATGTGATATAGAGATGTGCTGTATGTGTAAAATGCACACAGGATTTCAAAGTTCAGTATCAAAAATAAGATGTCATTAAAAAATTTTAACTACGGGGGAGCCTGGTGGCCTGCCATCTATGGGGTCGCACAGAGTCAGACACGACTGAAGCAACTTAGCAGCAGCAACAGCACATGTTGAATAATAGGATATATTGGGTTAAATATAAGACATTATAATTAATTTCATCTGCTTATTTTTCACTTCTTTAATGTGGCTACTAGAAAATTTTATATATGCCTTGCAGTGTATTTTTATTAAATAGCACTGACTTAGAACAAAGGCAAAGTAGTCCTTTAGTTAGAACAAAGGAAATTGAGCTGAGGTAAATGACAGTAAGTTAGCCTAAAGACCTCACACTTATTTTGAAACTTGCACATTAATAACTGATGTTTGGTACTACTACATACCATTGCTGGACAAGAGAATCCAGCTTTTGTTTATTTTCTGGGAAAGAGATCTTAGTACTTTTGAAGCTATTTAATCCACTGCCAGGTAGGGCCAACTGATTAAAAAACATTTTTTTCTCTGTATTTACTGGAAACCTGTAAATCCTTTGTAGATTTCTCTCCATTGGCCTTAGTTCTGGCTGATAAATCAAAAAACAAACCTACTCTCTACTACCCACAACAAACGTCTTAGGCTTTTGAACTTCTAGTTTTAAGGCAAAAGGCTCTTGTGAAACTAACTTTATAAACTTGAAAGGCCACGTTGCTGGAGAAAGATTGTCACTGCAGGTGCTGGCATTCCCCATCGATGAACTTAAGTCAGTTACTATGAGGTTCTGTACACACTTTCTGATGATGGATAAAACAAATGGATATGCCTCGGAGGCACAGCAGGAATTAAAAATACATTCATTCATTCAAAGTTCAGATTGGGGATTGAGGAATGTCTGGATGATTTTTTTTTTTTTCCAAATAAAGTTTAAATGAGGCAGGAATTCAGCATGGAGCATAGTTCTGAGACTCCCCCAGTCCAACTGAGGACTTGGAGGGGTATCAGATACATTTTTACCTCAGGTATGGCACTAACTTCCATCAAAAAATTATCATATGCTTAGTCACAAATAGTTATTGTAAAATCTTTATTAACCTAAGTGCATATAAAAATTGTGAATTCCTAATACAAAGCAGTATTTGACTTTTAAATTTCATTTTAAGCTTGGCCCGTTCACTTGGAATGTGATTACAGAGTAAATTAAAAAGTAATCACATGTGAATTACATTTCCTCATGAATGTAATGACTTCAGGAGGCTGATTAATGTTAAACAGCGCCTGTCCCACTGCCTGCCTGCCTTCCCAGGTGACACAGGCAGGATGGCTGTCGTGAGTTGATTTAATTTTCTTTTACCAGCATCCCAGAGAGAATACCTGCTCACGTAACAGGCTCCTCGTGTGCATCAGGACTGAGGATCTTCCCCCCTTCTGTCTGTCCAAGATGCACCAGGAAAACACTATCGCTGCCAACTTATGGTTATGAGAAGTACCCAGTAGAGGGGTCCAGCTCTGGTTATCATTGTCTCATCAACCAAGAAGTTTCTGAATCTCTCTCTCGTTGGCAAATTCTTCCAATTCAGATAGAATAATTCAAGAGAATCACTGAAAAATGAATTTGTACTGGTGTAAAGGTAACAAATTGTCTCAAAAGGCATGAAAGCTTATTAATAATCTATAGCAGTATTACTGCAGAGAACAAAATTTGGACTATAAATTTAAACCATGTGGAGCACAAGATCATTAAAATGTTTCCCTCTTGGGTAATGAGGTATGGAGAAGTCTACAATATTTACTTCTTTTCAGTATATCCAGGCTGAGGTATTGTTTTCTAAAAAGAAGTCATCAAAGGCATCGCCCTATATTGTTAGCAGTGGGAAAGGCCAATGCTTCTGTTATTCTCAGCCCAAAGAGGAGGAGATCCTTACAGAGGACTTGGTAATAAGCCAAGTAAAGCCAGATACTGAGAGTTATTTTAGGTTCCGAGTTAATGTTCATGCCTCTGATCCCCCACACCATTGCGGGGAATGATGAACTGGTGCAGTATCATTAGGTGGACAGTTTACATCATAATCTAGGACATACAGACAAGAGAGTCGATGCCATAACATTGTTACAAACAAACACCTACTCTTAATATAAGTGATACTCTCAGACATTATCTATTCTGTAGTTTTTATTTGTCTATTTGTTTGGTGAGCCATATTAAACTGAAATCAGATTTCATGAACGAGTTATAACCAGCACTTGGAGGCATTCTAGACTAGGGAAATTTGGGAATCATCTGAGTTGGTTGATCAACATGTCATTTTACTGACATTTAATTGTGGGCCCTCAGAGGAAATTGTTCCAAATGTCAGGTGTTCCTAACTTTGAGTGGGAGGACAAGGGAAAAGGTGACACAGAGAGAATTAATGTCAGGAGAGTAAGATAGAAAAAGCACAGAATTGTGTAGTTTCTCCTAAAACTGGCCTTTAGGATCCCTTTTAATTTTCTGTTTGTTTTGAATTTTCTGTTTTGGGGCATGTTAAATATTTTCAGCCTGGGTATATGAACTTCTCAATTGTCCTGTGTAAATTTCAAGAGTAGTAGAAATTCTTGTTTAAGTATAAATTTTAAAACACTCAGGAAATAAGAAGAAATCCATGACAACTCTGAGCAGATGACCTGTACTTATCCTACATTAGGGAGAGGATGGAGATAATTGTTCTTCTACTTTATACTGGGGACGCTGCATGTAGGTGACTACAAATATACAAGGATATACCAATGTAGAGTAATTCTGTTGCCTTAATTTGTGTAGAGAATACCAGTACTCTTTTATTATACTAAAGATTTTATTTTCTATCCTGTTCTTCCTTGTGGGCTGTTGAAGCTGAAACTCTAATACTTTGGCCACCTGATGCGAAGAGTTGACTCATTTGAAAAGACCCTGATGCTGGGAAAGAGTGAGGGCAGGAGGAGAAGGGGATGAGAGAGGATGAGATGGTTGGATGGCATCACCGACTCAATGGACATGGGTTTGGGTGAACTCCGGGAGTTGGTGATAGACAGGGAGGCCTGGCGTGCTGCAGTTCATGGGGTCGCAAAGAGTTGGACACGACTGAACTGAACTGAACTTCCTTGTGGGCTAATTTGTTTCAGTCATGCCCAGCTCTTTGCAACACCATGGACTATAGTCTGCCAGGCTCCTCTGTCCACGAGATTCTCCAGGTAAGAATACTGGAGTAGGTTGTCATTTCCTTCTCCAGAGGATCTTCCCAACCCAGGGATCATATCTGCATCTCCTGTATTGAAGGCAGTTTCTTATTGCTTGAGCCACCAAGAAGCATCTAAGCATTTTAACCCTTTTCTAACAGAAGAGGGTGATGAAGACATCCAGATAGAGCCCTTTTATATCCAGAGGAAGGTGAAGAAGACAGTCAAAGAGAAAACACTTCATGCAATAATGGGCGAGAAGCTTCACTCTTCTCCCAGGATCTGTCACTGGAATTATACTACACACTACCAAAATTGTTTCTTACAGGCTGGAATTTAGCATACAGTGGGTCCAGAACAAGGGAAGGTAATCATTGAAATGTGAAAAGGACACGATATTACCTTTACCCAGCATTCATAGTTTGTATAGCATTAAACTAGGGAATCAATGATTTCTTTTGGAGTCAAAACACTTTTGTTGCCACATTTTTAAAAAAAAGACTGTCACTGAACTTTTAATTAGGTTCCAAAAATGCAACCTGAGGCAATAATAGAATGACCTATTTTAATGCTACATCGCTCTTAATGGTATCTGCTTACAAATGGGCCAGGCTTTGAAATGCCCTGCCATCACACCCTGACATCTAGAACACTGAGACTACTAATTCAGTTTTATTTCCTAAGGTGCCTTTCTTGACTCCTTTGTTCATCCACACACCCATTTATTTACTCATCCATTCAAACAACATCTGCATATATTGCCTGGCATTAAGGAAAGACAAGCAGTGAGAAGAAAATGGTCCCTGTCTTCAACCGAGCTTACTCAGGTCCAGTTGAGAAGGCTACCACTTACCTAACTTAAAATGGTGTGTGCAATTTTGCTGGTGGTCCAGTGGCTATGAGTCCACATTCCCAATGCAGGGGGCCTGGGACCAATCCCTGGCTGGGAAACTAGATCCCACCTGCCTCAACTAAGACGCAGCACAGCCAAATAAATATTTAAAAAAGCAACATCCATTGCCAGTACTCAGCCACATTTGAAGAGACTACGATTTCCATGTTTCGGTCTCTCTAACACAGATCCCACTCTTAGTTTGGCCATTTAGTCACTGTTACATCAAACACCCTGCACATGTTTCAAATGTCCCACATCTCTTTTATCAATCCCGAGGCAACCAGCCTCCCTGTGGAAAATGTAGCTCCCTCTGGCATTGTAAATGGCAACATGGTCACCCACAGACAATTTCAATCATTGCTCTCAATTCTATGCTGTGGATTTATATTTCTGAGAGGCCCTAGGGCCCTAATAACATTTTAAAGTACTATCTAGAGCCGTTCAGATGAAGAGAGATGCCAAATTAGGCAGACAATCAGATGAAAAGAATCATTTAATATTCCCAGAAACTGTCCCTCCACAGAAAGAATAGAAAAGCCAGGAAACAAAATCACTCATACATAACTATTGTTTGTTTTCTGTCAGGAAGCAAAATCACTCATATATAACTATTCCGAAATCAACATTTGACCACCTATTTCAGTACTGAAAGCCATGACATGAGAATTTATTAGGGCTTCCCAGGTGGCTCAGTGGTAAAAAAAAAAAAAAAAAAAAAAAAATCTGCTTGCCAATGCAAGAGATGGAAGAGATGTGGGTTTGATCCTTGGGTCAAGAAGATCCCCTGGAGTAGGAACTAGCAACCCATTCCAGTATTCTTGCCGGGAAAACTCCAAGGACAGAGGAGCCTGGAGGGTTATAGCTGACAGGGTCGCAGAGAGTCACGCATGACTGAAGCAACTTAGCATGCACACACTCACGTCTCTAAGAGCATTCATCAGAAGGAGCCAACCTTGGCCAGAGGCATAGGGCAGAGGGTAGGAGCTAATGGTAAAGAATCCACACACCAATGCTGGAGCTGCAAGAGACATGAGTTCAATCCCTGGGTTGGGAAGATCCCCTGGAATAGGAAATGGCATGTCACTCTACTTTTTGCATATGTTTAAAATATTTCATAAAAACTTTGTTTCTAGACAGTCATTGCACATGAACAGCTGAGTTAGTCCATAGTATATTGGATGTAGAGATTACCCAAACTTTCAGCCAAACCCTAGCTAGATCCCAATTCAACTTATTTTGCATCCGTGGGGGAAAACAAGAAAAATAAAAATTTTAGAAAACTGTGAATCATGCCACGTTAGCCTAGTATAAGAATTAGAGCCGTCACACCTACTGTTACCAGTCAGATGTCTATTTTGAGAGACAGCTCCCTGTCCCAGGAGCTTCTATGTCCCCTTAGAATAGTCAAGTGACAGAGAGAAGAAAAACAACCTTGGAGAATTGTGTAGGCTATTAACAGGCTGTTAGGACTTTTTAATCCACTGATCTAATGCATAAAAATGAGCAGAGTACTACAGTGTTAGAGCAGAAAGAACATCTTTCCAGAGGAAAATCCCTGAATTGTAGTCAAGATTTTGTCGCTAATTATGTGCCTTGAAGTACAACACTTCAACCTTCAGGACCATATTTGCTGACAAGAAAATTTAAGGAGTTGAACCTAAGAGCTGTGAAGGCAGATTTCTGTGTCTTATAGCTGATGTAGTCCATGGACACTATAACAGAAAGTATCACAAGGCTGCATCTCCAGGGGGATCAGCAATGCTCCCTTCACTTCTCCTGACACGAGTAAAGTACCTGAGATGCCCCCTAGGACAACTGGTAAGAGAGGAGGGAGGTGCATGTGTGAGTGCTTAGTCGCTTCAGTTGTGTCCGACTCTTTGTGACCCAACAGGCTCCTCTGTTGGGATCCTCCAGGCAAGAATACTAGAGTGGGTTGCCATGACCTACTCCAGGGGATCTTCTTGACCAGGGATCGAACCAGCATACTCTCAGTCTCCTGCACTGGCAGGCAGGTCCTTTACCACTAATGCCACCTGGGAAGCTCAGAGAAGGGAGGTGCTGTCGCCCAAATACACATTCTTTGTCATGGCATGTGGTCTGATGCTCTTTGGCGCTAATTTACATCTTCACAGTTGCACGTGAGGCATTACTTCTAAAGAGTAGCTATGGTTGTCTGATTGCAGATATGTAATTAATTTAGAAAAAGGCTGCTATAAAATTACAATCCAAGGAATCTCAGCAGGTGTCATTGTAGTTAGAAGAACGTATCTTTCCACAAATACTCATTATTTATTTCTTCTTAGATAAGAGACAGTCCCTCCTGGCCTGGCGTAGAAGCACAGAAGCTCACTTCTCATTAGAAGGCCTGGATGCAGCAACCATGGGCTCTTCAGAGAGCACCTTGTGTATGCCCTGCCTGCATGTGTGTCTGTGGGAAGCTGTACCAACCCGGAAGCACATTTCTTCATTTCATTTTAAGGTCACACACAGAAGGCATCCCACATTACCACGCAAAACACTCCTTCAACATCTCAGTCTTTCTATGACCTCAGTTCTACCTACTTTCACTTATGAAACTGGAGCATAGAATCTAAGTGATAGAATTCGTTTCACACATTAAAGTTAAAAACAAAATAACCCAATTAGAACTACACACATACACATGTGCTCAGAACTAGTGAAATCTGAATAAATTCTGTGGATTAGACAGGTAACAATTTCCTCACATTAGCACTAGCCTATAATTAAGCTAGACACCAACATCAAGGCGTCCATGTGAAGTGTACATGGGACCTCCCTGTACGTTACTTGTAACTTCCTGGGAATCTACAATCACTTTAAAAGACAAAGTTTAAAAAAAAGAAAAAATGAGAGCCCATAAAATGAAACTCATACATTTAAAAAGGAGATTCAAAAAGCAACCAGAAACCTCACAGAACACCATTCCTTCCAAAAATATATACATTTGTCATGATAAAATTAATATCCTTCAATGAAGCCATAAAAATCACTCCAGGAGACAAAGACTATTTTAAAAATATTTATAGGCCCTGAAATGACCTTCCCATCCCTAGATTACACAGAGAGTGTTTACTACTGAAAGCTCTTTCTTAAAACTAATAGTTGCAAAATTATAGTCCCTCAAAATACTGAATTAGAGATTTTCAGTGGCCTTGAAACAATTCCCACAAATAATTCTTGAAAGAGAAAACAGTCAATAGAATCCCAATGTTGTAAAAAAACGTAACAAAAAACCCTTCCATGTATGTATGTGTAAATATTGATTAGACACATGCGTGTGTGTCGTTATACTGATAATATTAGCATGGTTAAAGATATGGAGGCATAACCTTAAGTCAGGACTTTACAACTATTTTCATATCTCAGTACAAATATACAAGAAAAACTTTAATATGTCACACTGGGGTAAAAGAACTGAAGTTATGCATGGTCGGTGCCCAGTCCAAGGATCCAGGCACCAATGAATGAGTATTTGAGCACAGTAGATGGAGAGCTGTACAGGAACTTGTTCACTATAGGTGATCTGCACAGGGAAGAAGTGGGACGGAGGGTGGGTGTGGATGGTGAGGGTGTTGAGAATGGTGAGGGCATAGCACTGAGAGAAACCAGAGCAGGAAGGGGCTGATGATACAGAAATCTTTTACACAGATGCGTACATATATTTACATGTGTGCATGTGTATACACAAATCGTGTAATCATATTTATGCATTTTTGTGAAACTATGTTTTAAAACCTTATTTTATGTCTTAAAAATAACACAGAATATGATGAGTTCAACTAGATGATCCACCAAGAGTTTCTCCCTTGAAATTTCTTTTTCTTAATGTTGCTAAAATCAAGAGGGCACGTGGTTTCTCCTTTCTTGCTTCTAAGACCAAGTGCCTGTGATGTAAGAACCATGCTGTAAGATGTGTCAGGTAAGTGCTCCTGTGTGTTTAAGTTTCAGAGGGAAAGTGGCTCTTCAGGGCTCCAGAGTCACTGGAGTTTGTAGATGGCCACCTGGCAAATCTGGGGAGGTGTTGAGTGTCTCCACAGGTGAAGATTTATTGCCCAAAGCACAATCTTTTCTCTTTAGTTTTGACTTAATGTGTCAGAAAAACAACACAAGACTGTAAGAATTAAACCAAATCCATTACAGCTAAGCTCTCTAAGGTGTAAACGAGGCAAGGGTTGAACCAAAAGGAATTTATCAATCACGCAGTGCAGGGCCACTGCTGTGATTAGCATAATTCTTTACAATAATGCAGAACAGGTAGGCAGTGCTGCCATTAAATTATCCTGTTTAAGGAAGATGACGACTTGGCAAGCATTTCTAAGTGGGACAGTCTTAGTTTCAATACAGTGCTTCACTGAGTACGTGTGTGTCATGATAAAAAGAGGCTGCCTTTTCAAAATTCCCACACCATATAACTTTGTTGATTTCATTTAAAGTCAATCATACCTTTACCAGTTCGTGCGTGACGCTAAGTCACTTCAGTCACGTCCAACTGTTTGCGACCCTATGGTCTGTAGCCCACCAGGCTTCTCTGTCCATGAGGATTTTCCAGGCAAGAAGCCTAGGGTGGGTTGCCATGCCCTCCTCCAGGGGATCTTCCCATCCCAAGGATCAAACCTGCATCTCTTATGTCTCCTGCATTGGCAGGAGGGTTCTTTAATACTAGTGCCACCTGGGAAGCACCCCCCTCTTCTTTTTTTAACAGTTCACTTCTGTTGAAATCACTATTGCAGCTTAGTTTCACATATACTGTCATCTTTTCATTGAAACTCTTATCTCAATAAAAAGAAAATATGGCCCCCATTAGATTCACCTCAAAAGAACATCTTTGCGAACCAACACGCAGACACAGTAACACACACACACACATCATAAGTGTGCTGAAATTATTGCGTTTGAATTGCAGTGCTGGAGAAGACTCTTGAGATTCCCTTGGAAAGCAAGGAGATCAAACCAATCAATACTAAAGGAAATCAACCCTGAATATTCATTGGAAGGACTGATGCTAAGGCTGAAGTTCCAGTATTTGGCCACCTGATACAAAGAGCTGACTCATTGGAAAAGACCCCGATGCTGTCAAAGCTTAAGGGTAAGAGGAGAAGGGAGTAACAGAGGATCAGATGCTTGGATGGCATCACTGACTCAATGAACATGAGTTTGAGCAAACTCCAAGAGATAGTGAAGGACAGGGAATCCTGGCATGCTGCAGTTCATAGAATCACAGAGTCAGACATGACTCAGCAACAGAAAAACCATACCCTTTAGGGATCTGGCAAAAGTGTTTTCTAAAAATATCTCAAAATACACCTAGGAAAGCCAAATTTACTTCCTTATCTAGCAAAGTGCCATCTCAAACATGTTAAGTAAGTCGAGTGCGAGTGTGTGTGTATACCAATAAATACCTAGGGGGAAAATCAATATAACTCTTTAGAAAATTTCAAAAAGATATGGAAGATATCTACATGTAAGTTTCACTTATGGCTCCTTAAGAAAACCTTTATGATGGGTTTCTTTAGGCATTACACTGAGAACACATGAAAAATGTCAGGCACCCAAAATATGAAAACTGAGGATGTCGGTTGGTGAGGGTATGAAAGGGGCTACGTCTCCTTAGAATAGAGACTGTGTTCTTTTTGCAGATGAATTTTGGATTTTGTGTGTGTGTGTGTGTGCACAACTTAGAATACAACATCTTCCTAAGATCAGTTCACACAAGGGGAAACTGGAGGGCTAGTGAACTGGGTGAGGCAGGAGTGTGGAGGTCCAACTGAGGTAACAGACCAGGTTCGGTAAGCACTTGATGATGTTTTTATTAGAAATGCGTGGCCTGTGCCATTTTCCTAGCAGTTCCTCTAGTACTGGGATACATTTAAATCTGTCATTTTAAATGCGTTCACACTTAATCTGTGTACACGGATTGCTGACCAAACCAAGCGTGACATGTCATGCTGATGATGTGTTAAGCTGAGGAAATTCAAAGTGCCACAGGCAAAACCTTAACCTTAGGAAACATTTTAATCACATTTTTGCTGGAGAAGCTTATTAAGCGATACAAGTTTTCAGAACTTGACAAATTTTCTTTATCCTGTGCCAGGTCTGAGGTAAGCCAAGTGTACTCTAAAATCACCTACTCAAAATTATAAATTCATCTTCAGAAATTAGAGGTTGACATTTAAGTGTCTTATAAAAAGTCAAAGTTTCCTAGAGTTGTTGAGAAGTTTAAGATCCTAAATGCCCACATTATGGGAAGAGACATTAAAACAGACACCAATACAGTGAATACATTTAAAATTAAGTTTATCTACTTTTCTGTGTTAGTCACGTGCTAAGAATGTACTCATTCTTTTATATACAATGTATGTATTTAAGAAATAGTCCTTTATCTTTTCAAAGCATTGGTTATTATTTTCCACAAAAGCTTGGTTTTTCAACAGTATGATTTCATGTTTGTGGACTATAATAGTATGGCTCTGAGAATATAGAAGAATATAATCACTAGGGAAGGCAATGGATTTCTGTGTGGGCAAAAGTTTTAGACCTTTCTTTTAGCTGAATGACATGAGAGAGCCATTGAGATCTAAGTTTCCATGACGGGCTGTAAAATGGAGATAGCATTCATTCACTCACTTGATAAATATTAAGGGAACATCTGCATTATCTCAGGCACAGAGCAGGGTGACAAAGAACACACGGATTCTGGCTTTAAGAAAACTTGCAATCTACTGCTTTCCATCTACTTCAGCTCAGAGACAAAGAATGTTTTTAAAGCTGATTGAAATTCTCAGAATAAAAGTACTCTATAGAGAATGCTCAAAATTCAAAGAGGACTCAAAAACAAATACTAAAACATTTATCCAACGTATTCAGGCCTTATGAACCTAGCAATTAATATATTTTAAAATAGCTTATTTTAACCACACTATAGTTAGTCTGTCTGAAGCAGGGAATGGCAACCCACTCCAGTATTCTTACCTGGGAAATTGGACAGAGGAGACTGGTGGGCTGAGTCCAGGGGGTTGCAAAGAGTCAGACACGACTAAGCACCTGCATACATATACACAGACACACACACACACACACACACAGAGTGCGTAAGAAAAAAAAACAGTTGATTTATTTTAAAACCACAGTAAGTAGCACTATGCCAGCTAAGTACTCTTTTGTAAGCATTTACACACCTGTGATGTGTCTAGACACTGTACAAATGGCAAGGGGCATAGGACACATTAGAAGCCTGTGACCTTGAGTCTGAAAGGAAACCTAATGCATTGTTGGTTATGTGATATCCATCCCCAACTCTCTTTCACTCCATCTCTTCTATATAACTACCTCAGATTTAGTCCAGGCAATCCACTCCCCTCCACCACCCCCAACAGAGTCTAAGGCTTTCACCATCCCCTTTGCGAGGCACTGGCTTTGGAAAGGCATGTGACCAAGTTTTGAACAATAAGGAAAGTGAGGGAAAGTCTGTTAAATGGGGATTTTGAAGACCTTTCTTCACTCTTTACAAAAGTAGATGAATATTTAGAATGTGGTATTTAGAATATGATAAATATTGAATCCAACTGAATATTTAGAATATGATAAATATTGCATCCTCCAACTATTGGTGGGAAATAGAGTTTTTAATGGCACTCTGAATAATCAGACAGTCACATGAAGTAAGATAAAACCAGATCAATTTGTTGGACTATAAATCAGGCTAAGTTCCAATCGGATCAAATAGTTAACTCTTAAAGGTGAAATTAAGTGTTTGAATAAAACAGACGTAAATTTCTCAATAATCTATGAATGAGGAATCCTAGGATTCTTAACTATGAATTAGTTAAACCACGGGGATTCTAACTATGATTTAAAATGCAGAGGCAGTGAGGGCAAGGACAGGAACTTGTGATTAAACTTCTGTATGGAAAAGATTCAAAACCAGACTGGAAAAAGATACTTGTAACTTATTTCAGAGACAAAAGTTCCCAATTTATACAGGACTTCAAAGATTAGAAAAGAGGTCAACAATTAAGAGTGAAAAATAAGTTAAAAATATGAAATGGTCAGTCATAGGCAAATATATACAAACGGATCTTAACCACATGAAAAAAATCAACTGTGTTTTCAAGAAGAGAAATGCAAATTAAAAGTATACTGAGATGACATTTCTTCCCTATCAGATAGGCAGATCTTTTAGTTTGACAGCATAGTATTTTGGCCAAACTTGTGGAAACAGTAAGTCTCATATAGTTCTGGTATGAATGCAGTATGGCACTTACAAACCCTACAGAAGGGGATTTGTCAATACTGAGCAAAATTCCATAGGCATTTACCCTCTGACAGCAATTCCACTTCGTAGAATCCATTCAAAAGACATACAGGCCCAGCGGGGGGGGGCGGGGGGAGGCGAGCAGCAGGGCAGGAATATGTATGCACAAAGCTATTCACTACGGTATTATTTATAGTAACAAATACTGGAAATAATCAAAATATCTGTAATACAGGATGTGTTGCATAAAGCATGATCAAAACCACACAATGGAATACTATGAAACTGTAAAAAAAATATATATATATATATATACACATGTCTAGAAAATGCAGTGGAGTGTTCTTCATTTTTGTTAAGGAAAAATGAAAGTCCAAGAAAACTGAACAGAAAACTGTCCTAAACTTACCAAAGAAAGGATACGATGCCAAGTGTGTGTGTGTACATACATATATGTGTGTATGTACACATACACACACATATGCACAACTCTATCTATATCCAAATATGTATTTGTCTTAAAAGTAGAATAAAAAATGAATACAAATCTGTGGGAGGAAGAGACAGGATAAAGAGAAGAGAAAGAAATTAGACTTCTTTGAGTATAATTTGTTTTACAGATTTGATTTTAGAATCATGTAGTAAATTTTCTATGTAATTATAAAGTAAAACTAAATATAAAAAAGCAGTCTCTATAAATCAGAAGTGAAATAAGACAAATGAACCTAATTTCACACTTAGTTGGTTGTAACTATCCGCAGAGGGACTATTCCAAGTGACTTTATTTAATAACAAGGTAATTTGGAGAAAAAATAGTAAACTATTCATAGCAATTAACAAATGCATCATCAACTTGATGGACATGAAGTTGAGTAACCTCCAGGGTTGGTCATGGACAGAGAAGCCTGGAGTGCTGCAGTCCACTGGGTCACAAAGAGTCAGACACAACTGAGTAACTGAACTGAACTGATTCATAGTAATTACGTTATTCATGGTAAGACTGGCATTGTTATTCTGAGAATCTTGTGCACGTACTGTGGATAAGCCAGAGTATCAATAACTATAACAGTATCATTGAGAACCGAGGGACATTTTTTTTTTTGTTTGCTTGTTTTTGTTGTAGTTGAAAAGGTGTTCTAACTGGAGAAACCCACGTTCCTAAAGTCTATTCTACACATTCCTTAGCTTCCTCCACAGATTTCTTTATTTCGTGTTATTGCCATGATATCTATACTTAAGCTGTTGTTTATTTTTCATACAATAAGGTCAACACGTGTGCACAGACACAGAAGTATATTTAATATGTATATAAACACATACAACCATTTATTTAGATAACATCCTCTTATGCATTTGTTACATTTTTGACTTGAAGAAATCTCTCTCTGGCTCCATTCTCCCGGGGTGAGTGTCAGAGTCTGCTCTTGCCCAACATCAGCCCTCACCTTCTTCCCACCAACTTCTAAGTTCTTGGCTCCTTCCAGTCAACAGGCAGAAAACATTTCTCAAGTGTGTGCCATCTTTCTAGCTTGAATTTATCAATGTGGATTTCAGAGCCACTAGTAGAAACCAATTTAAGGTATGAGTTGTAGTTAAAATGAGTCCTGTTTCCAGCCAAACTCTTATCTTCGATAAAGGAGAAACTAAAGCACTCCCAACATCAGGACACACAGCCAAGAAGTCATGTGATGTCCATTGGTAGGAAGGGCCAAAGGTAATTTAATGTGGAAAACATGTTTGGACATCGGCTTGGGTATCAGACCTCCAATTACTAGAAGACAGACTCTCAAGACCTCAAGGAATAGCAGAGATTCAGGTAGAAGACACCTCGAGAGACAAAACTTTTATCTATTTCTAGGACAGTTTAGGTCATTTTCTCCAGGAAAAAAAAAAAAAAAAAAAAAAAAAGCTATCTCTTTACCATAATAGATGTATAAGCAGAAATATTTCTAAAGTCAACTTGCCTTTTAAGAATAAAGAGGGACTTCTCTGGTGGTGCAGTGGCTAAGACTTTACCTTCCAATGGAGAGAGTGGGAGTTCAATTCCTGATTGGGGCACTAAGATTGCACATGCCCTGGGCCAAAAACCAAAACATAAAACAGAAACAATATTTTATTTTGTTATTTTAACAATATTAAATTATTAAATATTAACAACGTTAATATTTTAACAAATTCAATAAAGACTTCACAGATGGTCTACATCAAAAAAAGGAAGCAAAAGAAAAATCTAAAAAATTAGTAAGAAGAGAAGAAAAAAATCTATGTGCAAAGTAATTGTAATTATTTAGTTTGGAAAAATAAATGTGAAAAGAAGTAATACTGGAAAGGGAGCTATAAAGGATCATACAAGAAAAACCAGACTGAAATGCAAGACGTGCAAAGTTAAAATAGACTTCAGGAATAAGCAATGGGGGAGCCATCCTGAGTGCTAATGGTTTTCTAAGATACCAAGAAACAGTGGCTGTCGGGTGACACATCCATTAACCTGAAAGCAAAACCAAAGAGAAAGATCTTTCTCCCTTTGAATGTACATAGTACCTTATACCATAAGAGCTTAATATTCTTCAGCAGTTTCTTGTGTTTATTATTCACGACTCCATGGTTGCAGATGGCAAGAAAGCAAATCAAATTCTTTTTGGCTAGAAAGAGATTTCATTGGCTTACATAAGTAGGTGCTCTAAAGACAGAAGGAACATCAGATAAGTCTGGATCAAGGTACATACCATGTCTTATTCTTTCTCCCCTATCTATTTCTAAATTCTCTTTGTTTCTTATTATTTTGGGGTTTTGACCTCATATTCCTCTTCCACAAGCAGACTCTGAAACCCCAAATCCACAGCTTTCCATTTCAAGCCTTCTTTCTTCCTTTACCAGATCTCATGGAAGGTTCAGAATGGTTCCACTTACAAAATGCAAGAGCTCACCAGATCAATCATTAAGAGTATATGCCTGTGGTAGCAAAATTGTCCAGGCCTAAGTCAAGTAAGTGCCCACCTCAAGCAGACAGGACACTGTGCTTGCCGATTCCATCAGAACCACACAGGATGGGGAAGGAGCGGTTTTCCAATGTATCCCAACAACAGATGCCTCTTACTATCCCTTTAAATAAGATTATTTGCCCTCTGGGGACAGGGTTATCTCAAAGTTGTTTGGCCTTCTCTACACTTTCCTGCCACACTTCTCTAATACATGCCTTGTGAGGAAGCAGACATGACCCAGAGTTTTCACATATTCATTGACTGCAATCACCTAACTAGCAGATGCAAACTGTTCAGAGTTTAGGAAGCATAAAGGAGACAAGGATATGTACATTTCAAAACACCATCATTAGAAAGCAGGGTCTATCCACACTCCCCATCTCTAAGTTATCACCTGAAATCATTTAAAATACAATCAAAGATTTTTAGAGATGAAAACTAGATTGTTCACATAATCCTGGGACCTTGTAATGGTGGTGTGTGGAGCACAGGGGTTGTACAGCATTATCTCCTGGAGTGAGAAGTTCATAGAGTGCTCACAGGTAGGGAAACAAGGAAGACACTAAGCCAAAGATTCTCACTCATCCTCACTACAAACAGCAGGTAAAAGGTTCTATTTCTGTCTTATTTGAAAGGGTCACATCAGCCTTTGAAGAAGGCTACAACTGACAAAACAAAAAAAAAAAAAGAAAGAAACTATACAAACAACCAAAAGACTGCTGTATTTGGCTAATCACTTCATTTTACCAAAGAGAAAAACAGCTCTTACAGCTCTTAAATTACAGGCCTAGACTCAATATGAGATCACCCAGATCTCACTCCAGGATTCTTTTACTTTACCAAGGTGTGTTTTCTAATTCAATTTTGCAAAAAAAAATTTAGAAGCACAGACTTTGATGTTTGAGTCCTTAAACTACATATAAATATGTGAATTACATAAAATTCTTACCAGAATTTAAGAAGTCTTTCTGAACCCCCAAAGCTCATAAAGCAACATCAGTTTCAGATATGAACTTAATAAGAAAGAATTATCTACCTACCAATCTCATGAAGTATTGATGTATCTATTTAGTAAAAGCTTATGAAAGGATACTTAATCAAAATGAATAGCTCCAGCAAATACTTTGGTTGACAACATTTAGAATCAAAAGTAAGCAATACTTAAAGATCACTCCATGATGCTTCTCTTCTGTTTTCATACACATAACATGGATGATCCTTGCACTTGGTAATATAAAATTTCCCATAGTCTTTAAGGGATCATTCAAAGACTTTACAATTAAAGATAATAACTTTTAGAATACCTTTGAATCATTTTCTAAAACTAAATGATGTTTTAAAGGCTTAATTATCATGAAAATAAATGCATATATTTGTACAGGTAATGATAATAAAATGAGCATGCCCTACATCAAGCACATTTCTCTAAGACAAGATGGCAATAAGATAAATTTCCACAAGCAGTTCACATTACTGAGAGGTCAGGACCAAGACTATAGTTTTGAATGCCAACTGAAAGCTTTGACCATGGAAGGGAAGAGATATTGGCCTGTTGCCTAAGAAATCACCTGCTATATGGGATTTTAATTCATTCCAAAACCAAGAGAATTTGTGTATCAACTGTGGACAATTATAATAAGGTTTTGGAGTAATCTCAGCAGATAGGCCTAAAGAACCTGTCCAGGACAGCTACATGCAATTCCTTCTAAGAGTCAAATATGTTTGTTTGTTAATCTTGTTATTCAGAGATAAAAATCAAATACTAATATACATAAGAGTTTAAACTAAAATGCTAGTTCAATGAAAAGCTAAAACTCTGAAGACTTACTGCATTTTACCACCTGTCTCAAGTTCTTTTTAACAGTAATAGGTCAGATTCTATTTTCTCACAGGATAAAGATAAAACAGTGTAATGGCCCAAATGTATTAGAGCCATAAGCAAAAACTTTCACAAATCATTTCTAAAACTACTCAATGTACTGCCTGTCTACTACTAGGCTGAAACACACTGATCAGAGCAAGTGTGAAATCTACTAATCCTATGGCTTGTACTTAAACAAGACTGGTTGGCTAGATAATCCAGACACACACAGGGTTCCATAGCACAAGTTATTTTTGAATGTCTTAGGCTACCACTTAAGCCACAAGAAAAATTGATTTTTCCAGGCATGTTCCAGTGTATGCTCACCCTTTTCTGCTACCAACTGTCATCTCACTCTCCTGATAAAACTTTTGACATATTCTGCACTATCCTCTACTCCTTTCCCATTCTAAACAGCTGTCTCCCCTTGCTGGCAGGAACTCCCCAACATCTGGACACTCAGAATGGGTACTCTTATGATATACAGATTCAATTTTATCCAAATACCCAGCCTTTAGAATATAAAATGAGCCTAAAGAGGGAAAGTGCAAACACTTCATGTGTTAAACAAACATTAGTTCAAGGAATGACTGCAAAGAAGCCATAGAACTGAGAACAATTTCTTTTAAACCACAGTATTGCGACATCCATAAGATGGCAAAAAATATAAAATGCCGTAATTCTAAAAGGATAAATGATGACATGCTTCCTAAGTTTCTACCCAGGTGGTGATAAACTCCTAACTCAAATAGAATTTCTACTTCATGGTCTAATTTGATGTTTGGTTTTGTTTTTTCCCCCACTAGATTTAAGAACAAAAACATTTGTGTTCAATGAAAATGGATGAGTTGAAGAAAAATAAAACATAAATCATCTTCCTTAAGTTCATTGCCCATATCCAATCAATCACTAGTTCCACCTTGTACAACTTCCTAAACATGTATGATCTCTCACATATTCTGCTACAATAGTTTTTGTAACTGTTTTCCTGTAGCCATTCTTCCCAACACTTCATTCTACTCTCTGTAAGCAGCTAGACTGATAGCTTTTTTAAAGTTCAAATTAGGTCGTGTCATCTTTAATACTCCCTTCCTAAATCCCATTTATGTTTCCTCACACTTGTCCACGTGGACCCCAAATCCTTGCATGACCCTGACCCCAGCTTCTCTCTCCAGCCTCACCTGACCCCAGCTTCTCTCTCGGGCCTCACCTTGAGCCTCTAGTCTTCTCATTCAACATAATCAACAGTGGCCTATCTTTCACCATCCAAAATCATCAAACTCCTTTCACGTTTAAATTCCTCCTATGCTCTGTTCTTTGCCAGGTTGCCTCCTACTCCTGTTCAGATCTTGATTTATGCATCACTTCCTAAGAGAATTACTCTTTGGCTCATGGAAATATGTTAGGTATCCTTTTATACCTCTCAAGGGATCATGTAATTTTTCTTTGTGGCAGATTTTACAACTGTATTTAATTAACTTATTAAGTCAAACATTAAAGAGATTTGCAAAACTATAAAACAATGCCATTCTCATTTTTTGTATTCAAAAGTACAGGTGTCTTTTAATGTTATATTCATCTATAATGGGTTTATTAATGATATTTTAAATGAATATCTTAAACATCTCTGATATTAATTTCTATTATAGTAAATATCAGTAGACACCATACAAACATAAACCTTTCGGGTCTTCATTTTTTAAAAGCATAAAGGGTCTTGAGACCAAAAAACTTAACAACTACTGGATAAGAAATTATCTGATGGTTTAAGAAAGAACAAGATAGTGATTTATGATTAAAAATAAATCTTTTAGAAATACTTATTTTAAATTTTACTTAAAAATACTTTATGTGAGAAAGAATTTCATGTAATATTGCTAACTTGGAAAAAAAAAGTTCTAGTCTAATACAGGGCTAACTAAATTATAACAGGATCAGATAGGTTGGGTCCTAAGTAATATGCTCATTACAAGAGACCTGATAAGAAAATTCAACTTCCCCTAACAAGCATAGTTTACAGCTTGAAATGAACAATTTGCTCCTTTAAAAAGCATGCTAACAAATGTCACCTTTAATAGCAATACATATAAGGGCTTCCCTGGTAGCTCAGATGGTAAAGAATCTGCCTGCAATGCAGGAGACCAGGGTTTGATCCCTGGGTTGGGAAGATCCCCTGGAGAAGGGAATGGCAATCCAGTATTCCTGCCTGGAGTATTCTATGGACAGAGGAGCCTGGCAGGCAAACTTTTGAGGCAAACAAGCTTGAAAATCACAAATAAAACAAACCTTTTGGGACTTCCTTGGTGGTCCAACAGTTAAGAATCTGCCTTCTAATACAGGGTACACAGGTTCTGATCTCTGGTCAGGGAACTAAGATCCCACATGCCTCACTACGAATGGAGCAAATAAGCCCACACAATCCAACTGCTGAGCCTGCATGCTCCAGGCTCCGTGTGCCACAACTAGAGAGTCCAGTGTGTGCATGACTGCATGAAAAGAGAGAAAGGTTCCACGTGATGCAATGAAGAGCCCACCTGCCACAGCTAAGACCTGACTCAGCCAAATGAATAAATATAACAAAACACCCTTTTGATTTATTTTGATCTAATACCACTAAGTGGTGCTTGTGGTAAAGCACCTTCCAATGCAAGACATGTAAGAGATGCAGGTTTGATCACTGAGTTGGCAAGATCCCCTGAAGGGAATGGCAACCCACTCCAGTATTCTCGCCTGGAGAATCCCACGGACAGAGGAGTCTCCATAGCTGTAGTCCATGGAGTACCCAAGAATCAGACACAACTGAAGAGACATAATACACACACCTAAGAACAGAAAAGTTCTTAGCAGAAGAAACAATTTTTTGATGACAAAAGAGAAAAACATGTGTTCATAGTAATGCTGATAATTATTATCACAGAAAAACAGTCTCACATACACCACCGTTCTAAGAGCTCTGCAATTTTTACTTACTAAACCTTCCCTGGTGGCTCAGATGGTAAAGAATATGCCAAAAACGCAGGAGACTCTGGGTTTGATCCTCGGGTTGGGAAGATCCCCTGAGAAGGGAATGGCAATCCACTCCAGTATTCTTGCCTGCAAAATCCCATGGACAGAGAGCCTGGTGGGCTACAGTCCATAGGGCCCTAAAGACTCAAAGACAGACATGGGAGAGAACAAGATGGCAGAGGAGTAGGTGGACATGGAGTACATCTTTCTCTGGATACATCAGGAATACACCTTCTGACACAGAAGTGCATGCAGAACACCAGCTAAGAGCAGACAGGAGTACCTGACCAGTGGAAAAGAATATATAAAACCACGCAAAACTCGGTAGGATGAAGAAGTAGGGGGAGAAACAGGAGTGTTAGGAGGACTGGACATGCCCTCAGCAGGTTCGGGGAACTGAAGCAGGGTTCCAATCCCCACATTGGGGCAATTGTCTGAGTCTGAGAAACATTTAAGGCTGAGTGAAACAGCTGACCTGTGACAGCCTAAATGGAATGAGAATCAGACAGTCCTTGCTGCAGCCATACATATCCAGTGACTCAAGAAAAACATTTATTCTTCTTCTGTTTTGACTTGTTCTGTAGATTCTTTTGGATTTTTTTCTTTTCCTTTCTGTTACAGTTGTCAATTTATTGGCACTATGAAATGTAATTAAGCTTTTGAGCTTTTTTCCCCCTCAGTCACATTTTTTATTGTTGTTATAAACCTCTGCCTCTACGTCGGGTTTTTGCAGTACTGTGGAGTTTTCCTCTTTTTTCTTTTCAATTTTTTTTTAACTTTTTTTAACCTATTACATTTATTTCTTAGTTTACTTTTCTTACTATTCTTTTCCCTTTGCCATTAATCTTTAATGTATATAAATCTTTATCTACCTCTATTTAATTTGAATATCTATTCTTTCTTCTTTTTCTTTTCTTTCCTCTTATTTCTTAGTTTTATTTTCATAGCTTTATTCCCCAATAGGCACCTTGCTTTAGTTTTGTTTTCCAGTTTGTGCTTTATTTAGTGTTGTTTTGGTAGATAAAACTTTTGGTTTCCTTTGTTCACCGGGTCAATATACTATATTTTTGTTGGACTGTTTTGATTTTGTGTATGGGTGTATATGTATACGTGTATATTCAGTCACACTTTTTATTGTTGTTATAAACCTCTGCCTCTACACTGGGCTTTTGCAGTTCTGTGGCGTTTTCCTTTTTTATATCTTTTTTCTTTCTTCTTCCGTTTTTTCTCTTTTTTATAATTTTAATTTTTAAAAACCTATTATATTTTTCCACATTTATTCCTTTGTTTGCCTTTCCTACTGTTCTTTTCCACTTGAGTTAATCTTTAATGTATATAAATCTTCTTAATCTACCTCTATTTAACTACGCATAGCTATTCTTTCTTCCTTTTCTTTCTTTCCTTTCCTCTCAATATATTTGTTAGTTTTGTTTTCATTGCTTTATTCCCCACATGGCACCTTGCTTTAGTTTTGTTTTCCAGTGTGTGTTTTAGTTAGTTTTGTTCTTAACTGGTATTTATTATTTTTGACTTCCTTTGTTTGCTAGGTCAATCTATCGTACTTTATTTTTGTTGGACTGTTTTGACTTTGCTCATGGGTGTATACATATGTGTGTATATTCCATTATTTTAATTATTATTTGCCTGATTTTGTAACTGCCAATTGTCTGGGATTCATCTTAGGTTTCTCATTTTTGGATATTTGTTTCAATCTCACTTAATGCCATAGCAAACCACTTGTGGAATCTTCGTTCCTGACCAGAGATCAAGCCCTGAGCCTTTGGAGTGGGAGCACTGACTCCAAGACCCTAGAGTATCAGAGAACTAACCCCAGGGAGTATCAAATAGTGAGAACTCACATAAAGGAAACCACTAGAATACAAGACCTGGCATCACCAGTAGCAACCTGTGCAGGACACCTCATCTAAACAACAAACAACAAAAATACAAACCCAATTATCAGCTGACAGGATTACCACATCTCTTAGCCTTGCCCATCAGAGGAAAAACAAGCAAGCAAGAAAGCAAGCAAACAAACAAACAAAAACTCAGCACAAATCTCACCCTGTATGAAGCTTACACAAACCACTGGACCAACCTTAGGTGGGCAGAAACCAAAAGGAAGAAAGAATTCAACACTGAAACCTGGAAAAAGGAAACCTCAAATGCAATAAGATTAAAAAAAAAAAAAAAAAAGGAAGATAAATACTACACAAATGAAGAAACAAAATCAAAAAGGAAACCTCAAACACAATAAGATTTAAAAAAAAGGAAGAGATAAGGTGTCCATATGTGTGTGGATTTATCTCTGGGCTTTCTATTTTGTTCCATTGATCTATATTTCTGTCTTTGTGCCAGTACCATACTGTCTTGATAACTGTGGCTTTGTAGTAGAGCCTGAAGTCAGGTAGGTTGATTCCTCCAGTTTCATTCTTCTTTCTCAAGATAGCTTTGGCTATTCGAGGTTTTCCGTATTTCCATACAAATTGTGAAATTATTTGTTCTAGCTCCGTGAAGAATACCGTTGGTAGCTTGATAGGGATTGCATTGAATCTATAAATTGCTTTGGGTAGTGTACTCATTTTCACTATATTGATTCTTCCAATCCATGAACATGGTGTATTTCTCCATCTATTAGTGTCCTCTTTGATTTCTTTCACCAGTGTTTTATAGTTTTCTATATATAGGTCTTTCAAGAATATACAATGGATCAAAGACAATCTCTTTAACAAGTGGTGCTGGGAAATCTGGTCAACCACTTGTAAAAGAATGAAACTAGAACACTTTCTAACACCATACACAAAAATAAACTCAAAATGGATTAAAGATCTAAATGTAAGACCAGAAACTATAAAACTCCTAGAGGAGAACATAGGCAAAACACTCTCTGACATACATCACAGCAGGATCCTCTATGACCCACCTCCCAGAATATTGGAAATAAAAGCAAAAATAAACAAATGGGACCTAATTAAACTTAAAAGCTTCTGCACATCAAAGGAAACTATTAGCAAGGTGAAAAGGCAGCCTTCAGAATGGGAGAAAATAATAGCAAATGAAGCAACTGACAAACAACTAATCTCAAAAATATACAAGCAACTCCTGCACCTCAACTCCAGAAAAATAAATGACCCAATCAAAAAATGGGCCAAAGAACTAAATAGACATTTCTCCAAAGAAGACATACAGATGGCTAACAAACACATGAAAAGATGCTCAACATCACTCATTATCAGAGAAATGCAAATCAAAACCACTATGAGGTACCATTTCACACCAGTCAGAATGGCTGCGATCCAAAAGTCTACAAGCAATAAATGCTGGAGAGGGTGTGGAGAAAAGGGAACCCTCTTACACTGTTGGTGGGAATGCAAACTAGTACAGCCACTATGGAGAACAGTGTGGAGATTCCTTAAAAAACTGGAAATGGAACTGCCTTATGATCCAGCAATCCCACTGCTGGGCATACACACTGAGGAAACCAGAAGGGAAAGAGACACATGTACCCCAATGTTCATCGCAGCACTGTTTATAATAGCCAGGCCATGGAAGCAACCTAGATGTCCATCAGCAGATGAATGGATAAGAAAGCTGTGGTACATATACACAATGGAGTATTACTCAGCCATTAAAAAGAATACATGTGAATCAGTTCTAATGAGGTGGATGAAACTGGAGCCTATTATACAGAGTGAAGTAAGCCAGAAAGAAAAACACCAATACAGTATACTAACGCATATATATGGAATTTAGAAAGATGGTAACAATAACCCTGTGTACGAGACAGCAAAAGAGACACTGATGTATGGAACAGTCTTATGGACTCTGTGGGAGAGGGAGAGGGTGGAAAGATTTGGGAGAATGGCATTGAAACATGTATAATATCATGTATGAAACGAATTGCCAGTCCAGGTTCGATGCACGATACTGGATGCTTGGGGCTGGTGCACTGGGATGGCCCAGAGGGATGGTATGGGGAGGGAGGAGGGAGGAGGGTTCAGGATGGGGAACACATGTATACCTGTGGCGGATTCATTTAGATATTTGGCAAAACTAATACAATATTGTAAAGTTTAAAAATAAAATAAAATAAAAAAAAAAGGAAGATAAATACTACACAAATGAAGAAACAAAATCAATACACAGAAATCACTTACATTTCTATATACTAACAATAAAAATCAGAAAGAGAAATTAAGGAATCAATCCCATTCACCAGGGCAACAAAAAGAACTAAATATCTAGGAATAAACTTATTTAAAGAAATGGCAACCCACTCCAGTGTTCTTGCCTGGAGAATCCCAGGGATGGGGGAGCCTGGTGGGCTGCCATCTATGGGGTCGCACAGAGTCGGACACAACTGAAGCAACTTAGCAGTAGCAGCAGAAAGGAGACAAAAGAACTGTACACAGAAAATTATAAGACACTAATGAAATAAATCAAAGATGACTTAAAAGGAGAGATTATTCCATGTTCCTGGGTAGGAAGAATCAATATTGTGAAAATGACTATACTACCAAATGCAATCTACAGATTCAATGTGATCCCTATCAAATTACCAATGGCATTTTTCACAGAACTAGAACAAAAAAATTTCACAACTTATATGGAAACACAAAAGACCCTGAATAGACAAAGCAGTCTTGGGAAAGAAGAATGGAGCTGGAGGAATCAACTTTCCTGACTTCAGATTATACTACAAAGCTACAGTCATCAAGACAGTATGGCACTGGCACAAAAACAGAAATACAGACCAATGGAACAAGATAAAAAGCCCAAAAATAAACCCATGCACCAATGGGTACCTTATTTTTGACAAAGGAGGCAAGAATATACAATGGGGCAAAGATCACCTCTTCAATAAATGGTGCTGGGAAAACTGGACAGCTCCATGTAAAAGAATGAAATTAGGGCACTTCCTAAAACCATACACAAATAAAACTCAAAATGGATTAAAGACCTAAATGTAAGACCAGAAACTATAAAACTCTTAGAGGAAAACATAGGCAGAACACTCACTGACATAAATCAAAGCAAGATCCTTTATGACCCACCTCCTAGAGTAATGGAAATAAAAACAAAGTAAACAAGTGGGACCTCAATTAAACTTAAAAGCTTTTGCACAGCAAAGGAAACTATAAGCAAGGTGAAAAGACAACCTGCAGAATAGGAGAAAATAATAGCAAATGAAACAATGGACAAAGGATTAATTTCTGAAATATAGAAGCAGTTCGGAAATGTAAATTGATACAGCCACTATGGAAGACGGTATACAGATTCCTTAAAAAACTAGGAATGAATCCACCATATGACCCAGCAACCCCACTCCTAGGCATATACCCTGAGGAAACCAAAATTGAAAGAGACACATGTATCCCATTGTTCATTGCAGCACTATCTACAATAGTTAGAACATGGAAGCAACCTAGATGTCCATCGACAGATGAGTGGATAAAGACGTTCTGGTACATCTACACAATGGAATATTACTCAGCCATAAAAGGCAGGCATTTGAGTCACTTCTTATGAGGTGGATGGACCTAGAACCTATTATACAGAGTGAAGTGAGTCAGAGAATGATAAATATCATATTCTAACACATATATTGGAGAAGGCAATGGCAACCCACTCCAGTACTCTTGCCTGGAAAATCCCATGGATTGAGGAGCCTGGTAGGCTGCCGTCTATGGGGTCACTAAGAGTCGGACATGACTGAGTGACTTCACTTTCACTTTTCACATTCATGCACTGGAGGAAGAAATGGCAACCCACTCCAGTGTTCTTGCCTGGAGAATCCCAGGGCTGGGGGAGCCTGGTGGGCTGCCGTCTATGGGGTCGCACAGAGTCGGACACGACTGAAGTGACTTAGCAGCAGCAGCAGCAACACATGTATAAGCAATCTATAAAATGGTACTGAAGAACTTATTTACAGGGCAGCAATGGAGAAATAGACATAGAGAAGAGACTTATGGACATGGGGAGGGGGAAGAGAGGGTGAGATGTATGGAAAGAGTAACATAGAAACTTACATTACCATACGTAAAATAGATAGCCAATGGGAATTTGCTCTATGGCTCAGGAAACTCAAACAGGGGCTCTGTATCAACCTAGAGGGGTGGGATAGGGAGGAGATGGGAGGGAGGTTTTAAAGGGAGGGGATATATGTATACCTATGGCTGATTCATGTTGAGGTTTGACAGAAAACAACAAATTCTATAAAATAATCATCCTTCAATAAAAAAATTAATTAAAAAAAGCATATGATGCTAGGAAAAAAATGGATCTACTCACAAAAAATAAAGGACACTGGAAATTGAAAAAAAAAAGAGTCAGACATGACTGAGTGACTAACCCTGTCATTTTCACACTTTCAAATCTTTCCTACAACCTTAGATGCTATTATCATCAGCTCTAGTACATGGACCTTGCCCCAAGTCATACAGTTAAGTGAGAACAAGAATTGGGATTTGATTATTACTGTTGTACTAATGAGTATGCATATATATAAAGAAACCTCCTTTTCTATCCTGCTTATAATCAAAGGTAAGAGCTAACCCGATCCAGTCTTGATTTTCTCCAAATACTCATTCCAGCAGCTTCAAAGACTCTCCTGAAGCTTCACTGTAACTAGCAATCTCTGATTTTACTATAGTTTGAAAGTGAAGTCATGTCCGACTCTTTGTGACCCCATGGACTGTAGCCTACCAGGTTCCTCTGTCCATGGGATTTTCCAGGCAAGAGTACTGGAGGGGGTTGCCATTTCCTTCTCAAGGGGATCTTCCTGACCCAGGGATCGAACCCAGGTCTCCTGCATTGTAGGAAGATGCTTCACTGTCTGAGCCACCAGGGAAGAATACTGTAATTTAACCAATGCCAAATGAAATGATTTAGAGCTTAAGAGAATTTCTTTACCTATGATCTAGCCACCCACTTCTCTGTGCTACACACACACACACACACAAAGCAAAACACTAATTTTCCCATTACATCTGGTTTCCTCTTCAGGTTTTTAATCACTCCTGAAGATTTTTCTTTTTTTTTTTGACAACGCTGAGTTCCTGTCTATTCACCATCCTTTCTGAAGGCATTCAATATCAAATACTAATGTTTCTCAGCCTTCAGACTATAAGAAAGCTATACTGTGAAACCTTTGCTTCCTTAATAGTCCAATTCTTTGTTCAATATCTATTTCATTTGTTTTGTAGCATATACTGTAAATAACTAGAGTTGAGAGTCTCCAGTAATTGAAAGAAAATGTTATCCAAGGTCAATGTATTTATGTAAAACAGAAGGCAGTTTGTATTCCTGAAATGAACACAGTTATTTCTCTTGACATCTTCCTGATTAAAATAGTAAACTCTGTATAGAATAAGGAAGCTCGAAAGTAGTCAAAAATTTTTACATAAAGTATCACTTAAAAATACGTAATCAGATAAGAGGGCTTCCAGATTACAGAACAGCACTTTTTATTTTCTCTGTTGAAATGTCAGTGTAAGTGATACCTCTGTATCCCGTAGTGAGTCTCCAAAAACACAAACTATGCGTTCTCCTGTGAGTTTTTTTTTTTTTTTAATCCCCCTTTCACTTCATTTCTTCTTGTCCTCACCCAGAGGCTAATGAAACTGGGATTTCAGGTGCCTCACTTTAAGGCCCCCTCCGAGACTCTGTATCTAATTGACTGGTTTTAATTTTGTATGCTTTATGCTATGGAGCATTCTAAAAATTGTGTAAGCCTCAGGTCCTACCAAGCCTGCATTTGCCTCATCTAAATTCTAAATATTTCAGTGAACTTACAGGTACTGAATGTATTTATCTATTCATACGTTCTTTTCCCTGGAACTGCATCCAGCGAAAGCCCTTTGGTGGGACACATGGGCATTAGGTACCTTGGCTACGAAAGCTTATGTCAACAGGAAATTGTCAAAGTATTACAAGTCAGAATAGGTGGTAAACATGAAATTTTGATCTAAATGTGTAGCAATGGGTGATTACATTAAAAATAAGCTAATGGTACAGATGGACCTATTCTGCAGGGCAGGGATAGAGAGACAAATGTAAGGAACAGAACTATGGATGGGGTGAACTGGGAGACTAGGACTGACTTACATACACTGCCATGTGTACAACAGATAGCTAATGGGAACTTGCTATAAAGCACAGGGAGCTCATGCTAATGACCTAGCTGATGACCTAGAGGCGTAGGACAGGGATGAGGCGGGGGAGGCCCCTCAGGGAGGGGATGCATGTATACATCCAGCTGGTTCATGCTGTTCTACAGCATAAAATAACACAACATTGTAAAACAACTGTATTTCAGTTAAAAAAACATAAGGTAAATTTGTGTTAAAAACCAAGTGGATGCTTCTGTTCCTAATTGGGCCGCTATAATTTAAAAACAACCCAGAAATGGGGGGATTTCATATAAAAATCCAAACATCAAGCTTCTTTCAAAAAATTAGAAGATCTGACAGAACTGGACAAAATTATGCTTTGGCCTGAACGTGTTTCCTATCCACTAGTCTTCACTCATTTCTATTGCCTGGGTCTCATTTGCCACCCTCAAGTGATATGAAAAATATCCAAGAGACACTATTAAGGGAAAAAAAATTCAGCTGACAGTATAGCATTCATCGTATACTTCCACTTTCATTTTAAATGACATACAAGATAAAGTTTAAGATTAATGCAAACAATAAGTGTTTCTATGGTATGCAAGTTTTAACAATCAGGGTGAAAAGTAGAGATACAATTTTAGATTTTTTTTTTTTAATAAAAAACATTTCTTACCACATTTAAATACAACTCCAGTATCAACTGCTATGCTGATGATTTAGCCAGGAGGAGGAGGAGGCAATAGTATATGCTCACATCCAGGGACTGGGGCACCAAAAATTTATTTTCCGGGCCAGAGCACAGATGGAAGAAGCACAGATTAAGCATTTAGAGTTGGCACTTTCTTCACAGCATTATGAGAAAAGAAAAACCACAATAGATGCCATTTCTGTCTAGCTGCCTCCAAACCTTTCTGGATCCCAAATAACATCCAATTAACCGATACCACTAGAGCAACTTGCGTGGATGGTTTTAATATATATTCACAGCGTGTGTCATTATGGCTCCTGGCTGCTATTAAAAGAGTGGGCTAGCAACATGAATTAACAATAAGACATGTGGTGTATTATGGCTCCATAATGCCTAAAGCATTTAGCCAATGTCCTTATTATTCTTAATGCACCGTCACAGCTCCCGAGAATAATGTAACTGTGAATTCAACTGGTCCCAAATGATAAATGGAAAGTAAAATATTTTGTAAGTGTATTTTTGAGTAACCACTCTACCCACCTCTCTTCCTTTCTCATCCACTAACTCATTGTTTGTTACCATCAACAGACAGGTCCGTTTTCTAAATCTTTTTTGCCTTGTTTTGGACAAACAGAAGAATTTTTTTTTTAATATAGTTGCTTTACAATGTGTTATTTCCACCGTACAGCAAAATGAATCAGCTGTACACATGCATATATCCCCTCTTCACATTCCTTTCCAATATAGTCATTCACCTCTCACGTAGCTTGTGCCATTTCTCAGTACCACATATACCGATTATTTACTCATTTGTTTACACATATTTTTTACTCACATCTCACTGCTAATCAACAATACTTGTAAAACAGTAGGTTTTCTGGGAACTATCAATACACATATATATGTGTGTGTGTGCATAAATTTTTTTCCCAAACTACATTACAGTTAACCTTTGGCTATTAAGATACACACATTCATGTTCACATAGTTAGTTTTTCATCCAAAAGGATCTTTTCCTTGAGGAAACAGTTCATTACAAAAGAAGCGAGACCCTCCTCCTGGGATTCAAGTTCCCTTCAGGCAGACATAACCCAGCAGAGTTCCTTGGGGAGAGCTGATGTTCACTAAGCACTAGCTCTGTGGCAGGCCCTGGGCAAGCACTTTATTGAAATGCCCCATTTGAGGAGGTACTTACCCGTTTTGCAGAAGATTAGGTATGAAGAGCTTAAGTATTTGCTCAAGGTCATTGTTATGGACAGAATGTCTGCACCCCCTCCTAAATCCATATGTTGAAGCCTTAACCCTCAACGGGATGGTACTTAGAAATGGGGCCAAGAGGCCATAATCAGATTAGGTCATGGTGCCCTCACGATGGGATCTGCATTCTCATCACAAGAAGAGAAGAGCAGAGTGCTCACTCTCTGCCATGTGAGGACATAGCAAGAAGGTGTCCATCTGCAAACCAGGAAGACAGGCCTCACCAGAAGCCACAATGCCGATCTCAGGATGTCCGGCCTCCAGAATTGTGAGAAATAAATGTCTGTCACTAAGTCACCCAACCCATAGTATTTTATTATAGCAGCCCAAGCTAAGACAGTCACATAGCTAGGAAACAGCAGAAGTAGGGTTCAGTCAGGTGTGTCAGGCACTGGAATCTGCTCTCTTAGCTCTGTATTATACAGCATCTATGCAGTGCATAATCAATCCGTGCTTTGTTTCATAATAGAAACACATCTTTCCTGAGGTACTAATGGGAGAGTTTTCATTTACTAATGTAAAAGCTACACACACAGCTGACTTCCCTTCACGACTTCTAAGCAACAAGCTTATTGCGACTCTACAAACTCAGCCCTCTTTTCACTATTCAATGATTTTAAGTGTCACTAATCTAATCACTGTGTTTTATACTATTAGACTTTTATTTTCATAATTACTGGCTGCCAAGGGCTTCTTCCAAAGCCCCCTGCTAAGTCTCCAACCAGATAGAGGTACATATCACTTTCTTAGCACCACTGGGAATTCTCTGAGAAATGACTGAACCTTTGGATCTCAGTACCTAGGAAAGACCTCTGGTTTCTTACCATCTCAGCAGCCCTTGGAGGAAGGCAGACCTCTCCACAGCTGAACTGCCTGCCCCCAAATCTCCTCTTCTCGCTCTCAAATATCTTGGTGTTCCAGTGGTTAAGACTCCATGCTTCCAAGGGGGTGTGGGTTCCAACTGGTCAGTGAACTAGGATCTCACAATGCCACTCAGGATGGTCAATAAATAAATATAAAAATCAAAGTCCAGTTCTATACCTGTGCTTTGTCACCTTTTATCCTGATGCTTGCATGGCTGGCAAAACAACATGGTAAGCTTAGTAGCTTTTTTTTTTTTTTAGCTTTTATTTTCAGAACATTATATTTACTCATAAAAATATTATAAAAATGTACAATTTTTCCTTTTACAAAATGTTTCATAAAGCGTGTGTGTGTGTGTGTATATGTGTTCAGTCATGTTCAACTCTTTTGAGACCCAAGGACGGTAACCTGCCAGGCTCCTCTATCCATGGGATTTCCCAGGCAAGAATACTAGAGTTGGTTGCCATTTCCTTCTCCAGGTGGTTATGCTCTGTAGCTACAGGTAAGAAGACTTTGAAAAAATGAGAAACAGAGCCCAGGCTGGAAGGAAGCAAGAAAGGGAAACAACAGTTGTGACCAGAGCCTAGAAATAACGGAGGGAGGAGCAGTCAGGAAGGGGACTCGGGAGGGTGTGTATGCCTCTAGGGATCAGAATGAGCAGTAGTAATCATGCTGCAGTCCTTTTTCCCTGAAAAATGCTGGCTTCTTCTGCAGACACTCAGGTCTCAGCTCCTGTCTAGTACTGTTCTGGCCCTCCATGCGAATGTGAGCCTTTCTCTTCTTCAGCCAGGACATCTATCTATCTAATGTGGTAATTGAATCAGATCTAATTTGAAGAAAAATCAAAAGTCCTCTCAATGCATTCACAAAAGAAAGCAGTTTATCTCAATAAACTAGCAGTTAGGAGGATGAGAAAATGTCCAAGAGCTCAGAGGTACGCAGCAAATCAAAATCCTTCCCATTCATGGGAAGGAATAAAGCCAAAACAAGCTTTCTTCTCTGACTAAACCATATAACATAACACATAATAAAGAAAAGGGTCGGAGCAGTGAGCTGCGACCATCCGTGATGTGGTGGGATTCCCAAACACTGCCCACCAATTTCACAAAACTACACAGGCACCAGAAAATGACATTTACCCAGAGTCTAAATAAAATGAACATATTTGGCTGTTTCATATGCTATTGGATTTTTTTTTTTTTTGGCATACATTTCAAAACTCAAATACCTTAACTCTGCCTGTAAGTGAGACAGGGGTCCCCACAGAACCACCCACCCATCCCTGAAAATATTTTCATTACCCAAGTCTGAGTAAGTGAGGAAATGAAAGTGTCCTGACTCTTGCCAGGTAGATAGTTTAATTCAGGAGTCTTACATTTTCATTATTTGAATTTTCCCTTGAAATGTGAGGGCTGTCTGCAAATTTTGTGGCATCCGTTTTTCAACCGGCCTCTGTTCAGTGATTCCCTGGGAGAAGGAAGAATGTGACCTAAGTGAACTAATGTCGGGATCCTGCTTTCATATTTACAGTATTTATCCCCAACTGGGTTAACTATTGATCCTTATTCAAAAATATTCTTACAAAGCTCTTGAATAAAACAAGTATTATAGAGCAATTAGTTCTCTGAGTTGGGGCCAGTCACTTATGGTCTCTGGGCTTAATTTATCTCGTGTTGAGAATGAAGGAAGTTGACTCCCCACATGGCTTCCAACTTCAAGAGTCTAGACAATGCTGAACTAACACTGGTTTTCTGCTGCTTTTGCTTTCTTTAGTTAGTTTTCTTTGTTCTGCCTCTTCTTTTTTTTTTTTAATATTTATTACTTATTTGGCTGCCTTATATCTTAGTTGCAGCATGCATGAAATTTAGTTGAGACCTGTAGCATCTAGTTTCCTGACCAGGGATGGAAACTGGGCCCCCTACATTGAGAGTACACAATCTTAGCCATTCAACTACCAGGGAAGTCCCTTTGCCTCCTCTTCTTGACCATTTTTTTAAAAACAAAATGGAAATTGTTTTACAAATCATTTACTGAGTTTTAAGAACTATGATAATGGTGGAGATGGTTACAAGAGACAGCGCTCCCAATTTTTGTTGTTGTTGTTGTTAATCATTTTTTTAATATTATAAATTCATTCTCTATAGCTCTTGACTTAAACCACAAAGAGATGGCAATATCACTCCAGGCTGTGTTTCACAGTGGCAATAACAACAATCAGAGTACAAACTGTTCATTTTCAAATGCCCACCATGTGGCAGACCTTTACTGCTTACTGACTTCCTACTACGTCCCAGGATCTTGGGGATACAGCCCTCAAGAGGGCCAGAGCCTGTGATGGTAGAGAAAGGACCGTGCCTAGGAGATTAAGGAAATGAAGGAATAGGTGAGTTGGTAAGAATCCAAAAGTAGGGTTTTTTGCTATATGATTAAGAACCTTAAGAACTCCAAGTGGACTTATCCACCAGAAGACCAGAAAAATGAGGCTCAGAAAAAAAAAAAAAAAAAAAAAAAATCTAGTAGATGAACTTACGAGAATTTCTATAAAAAGAATTAGGCACAACCAGACACTAACCTGAACTCAAAACACTGTATTTTACTTTGATTTCAAAACTCATTGTCCAACACTTTAGCCAGTAGTCAAATGTGGCTATTTAAATTTAAATCAATTAAAATCAAATAATACTAACATTTTTCTTCGCAGTTCGTGAGGCACATTTCAAGTTGCATGTTAGCTGCATGTGACTAGTGGCTGCCATTCTGGACAGCACAGGTAATAGGAAACATCCATTGTGGCAGAAAGCCCTGTTGGACAGTGCTGACTTAAAATATAAAATGGCATCATCAAAAGCCAAATATTAAGGGGAAATATAATATTTTATTTAATATCCTAAAAATGGGTACTGGAATCCACACAAATATCTAGAAATAAAACTGTTCGCCTTTATCACTGTAAAATGATAGTATAATTTAATACTCTTAATAATGTCAGATTATATTACTCTGCTGCAAATGTAGGATTTTTTTTCTTATTAAATTGCTTTCCTAGACTCTGTCTTATCACAGAAAAGAAAATGCAAGTAGCCTAAGACAAACAGGTAATGAGCATGCAAGCTCACTGCATTTGTGTTTTGAAAGACAACTTAACTGGTCTTGCAAGGAAAAGTTCAGTTCATAAAGGGAAATTCAATTTCTCTGGTCCCTGAGTTAATAGTCTTGTGAGAATAATGCCTTTTTGTCCAAAAGAATTCTAAAACTGTTTTGATAACCATTCTATTTTCAGTAGATACAGCCACAGACACTGCACAGAAATAATCTTAGGAGATAGGGTCAAGTATGCTAATGAAGGCCCTCTCCCATCTTTCCTCTGAGCCATTGTCCTCTGAAATTTGGGAGGAAAGAGTTTTCTACTTACTGCCTTACTGTGAGGTAATAAAAAATACACCCACACCTTCACATACAACCAGGTTATTTACCCATAATATTAGTTCTATCATCTAGTTTTATTTAAATTTTATATAATTATAGCCAGTATACATATAACTTCAATGAATTTTTACAATCTGAGCACTTCCATATAATCAACACTCAGAATCAGAAACAGAATATATCAGCACCCCAAAGCCCACCTCATAGAGCCTTCTAGAGACCACTCCCTCAAGGGCTATCAATATCTTGACTTCCAACACCACTGATGGATTCTGATCATTTTCATATCTTATATGCATGGCGTTCCTTTGTGTCTAGCTTCTGTCACTCGACAAGTGACAAGATTTTTCAGATGGAATTCAAATTTCTAATCATTTGATTTTAAATTATGGGGCTTCCCAGGTGGTGTTAGTGGTAAAGAATCTGCCTGCCAATGTAAGAGATGTAAGAGATGTGGGTTCGATCCCTAAGAAATGACAACTCGCTCCAGTATTCTTGCCTAGGAAATCCCATGGGCACAGGAGCCCAGCGGGCTACAGTCCATTGGGCCACAAAGATCTCAGACATGACTGAGTGATTGAGCACAGCAATCCTGGAGTGGGCCTGATTTAGTTAAACAGAAGGCCTCAAAAGCAAGGTGAGGCTTCCAAGAGAAAGGAGAAGAAAAAGGAGGAGGTGGGGAGAGACTTCTTCTGAAATAAATAATAATGAGCAATGATCATACATTAATTTACACTTGGTAATTATAGATGGTAAACCAATTCAAAGACCAGTGTCTTCAGAGCATTTTTTTAGTGGGAACTAACAGGAGAAATAGTGGGGATCATAGTTATTAAGGTTTCCAGTTTGTTTTCTTTCCCGCAAACCAGTTCTGATGTCCTATATTCTTGTATACTGTCCCTATAAGTAAACTCTCAATTTTCAAATCCTTGGTTTCGATTTCAGGTTCACAAAGTAAGGTCACCATATTTGTGGTACGCTGGCGGAAGGAAGTGTTACTGGACAGCCAGACGTCTCAGACTTGTTATTATCTTTCAAAGCAGTCACTGTGGAAAGCTTTACTTGAGTGGACCTGAATACATTTCAAGTAAAGCTCTAAGTTTGTTTTCTTGTTTGTTTCGTTTTGTTTTTAAGAACACAAACTAGTTCCTCCATTATCATATTCCCCTTAACATATATCCTAGAGCAGGATTAAAGATACCATTCATCTTTTCTATTTCTGTTTTAAGGCTGATATAAACATCATTTTCCATCATCAGAGGTGAAATTAAGGCCAAAACAAAAATTTTAACTTCCCCTTCCACAACTGTTCCTTCTCAAGTCTTCTCCAATTCAATTGTTTTTCTTCCCCCCGTCACTCCATGACTGAAGCCACAATTATAGGAAAGACCAGCAAGTGGGTTTTCCCTCCAAACATGTTCCAAAACTGGCCACTTCTCTTCGTCTCCATCATCACACCCTTACTCAGGCTACACTGATGCCGAACACAGAGAGTCAAGGTGATCTCCCAGCTCCTACTAAGCTCTGATACCTACAAGGTAGGAGCTCTTTTTTAAACTGGAAATTAGGTGCTGTAACTCCTCTGCTTAAAGTCTCAACTGAGACTAGACATTTGATGACACTAAAGAATTACTAAAAAGTTACAGATGTGATTATGGAACTGTGGCTATGTTTTTAAAAAGAGTTTCTATGTTTCAGAGATATATACTGAAATATTCATGAACAAAAGGACAGGTTGCTAGCTCCAAATTATATGATGGGGTTGGGGAAAGAGCATAGATAAAACAAAATTGGCCATGAGTTGCTAATTATTGAAGCTGCGTAATGGGTACATAGGGAGTCGTTTTATTTTCCATTTTCATGTATGTTTGAAATTTTTGTAATAAAAAGTTTAAAAATCTCCATCAGCTCTTGAATGCACTTAGAGTAAAATTGCAAGAGCTTATCTTGATCCAAAAGGCCTCTTATGATCTCATTCTTGCTCACCACTCTCAGATCGCTTCCAGTACCAGCTCTGCCCAGAAACTACCATAAAGAGCTATAAGAGTTATCCCTGTGCCTTAATCATACTGAACGTTTGGACACTTCAAGGCCTCGAAGGAGTTCTTCCATCAGTCAGGAGGGCTCCTCCCCAGATGTTCTCACGGATGGCGACTTCAGGTGGCATCATCCTTCTGCAGAACCTTCTCTCATCGTTTAAAGTCATCTTCCCTCCTTGCCCTCTCCCACCCACCTGCTCCACTCCCCTTTCCCTGTTGTCGTTCAGTCACTAAATCATGTCTGACTCTGCAACCCCATAGACATTAGCCCGCCAGGCTCCTCTGTCCACAGGATTTCCCAGGCAAGACTACAGGGGTGGGTTGCCATTTCCTACTTCAGGGGATCTTCTCAACCCAGGGATCAAACTCACGTCAGGTGGCAACCCACTCCAGTATTGCTACATGGGAAATCCCAGGGACAGAGGAACCTGGAAGGCTACAGTTCATGGGGTTACAAGAGTCGGATGTGACTTAGCAACTAAACCACCACCACAATGAATAATTAAATGCTTATGTATACTCCTATAATTAATTAATAGTTAATATTTTCAAGTTACCCTTGGATTACATACAGTATATCCATTCACATACATACACAGTATTATTCCAACACCAAATATCTGATGATTACTGGTTAATATAGAAATGACAGTTGGCAACTGCTACACTTTCAGCAAAAGATTTTGCTAAATGTATTGTTGCCAGACTTCAGACTTTAAAATTAATTTTTAAGATTCTTAGCTGGTGTTAAACCATGTCAGCATAATAAGTACGTTTTGATTTTCTTTCAGATGTCCCTGAAAAATTGATTTAAAAAATTTTTCCCAGTGACCTACAAGGCTGCGAAGAAGAGAGAATTCTTCTTAATCTCAAAGATCCAAGCTAAGCTCAACGTCTCTGGCCATTGTGCGGGTGGCACCTTCTGTGTCCACCTCTTTATGCATCTCTGAAAGAGCATGAATGTATTAGCGATGGAACACCGACGGGTAGGTTTTTAACTGTCTTTAAATGAACCAACTTACAAAACAGAAAAAGAATCACAGATGTAGAAAACAAACTTATGGTCACAAGGGGGAAAGGGAAGGGAGGGATCAGCTGGGAGATTGAGACTGATACATATACACTGCCATGTGTAAAACAGATAACTTATAAGAATCTACCATATAGCCTAGGGAACTCTAATCAAAACTCTGTAATGGCCTTTATGGGAAAATAATCTAAAAAAGAGCGGATAGTTACACAATTGAATCACTTTGCTGTGTAGCAGAAACACAACATTGTAAATCAACTATATTCCAATAAAAAGGTATTTAAAAAATACATACAATGCCACTGACAGAACATTTAAAGCAAACTGGCTTTCTATCTGGTAAATCTTAATGAGGCAGGAACAGTAACAAAAGGAAGACCTAGCTTCCCAAATCCACCCATTTCTTTAAAACCAGATAAGTCTAAATCCTAATCATTTGGTGACCAGCAAAGGCCATTCCCCACCTTCTTCTCTGTCAAAGCAATTAAAATGTCACATATTTCAATCTTCAAATAAGTGGCAAGACAGTTCTATGTTAAGGACTTTGTAAATGTATATACTATGAACTATTTTTTTGGGTAAACAGTTAAAATTCTACCCTGGCCAGTGTTTTAAAAAGAACCCACAGTTATACTGTTCATTTAAGAAATTTGACCAAATATTACAGACAAAAATCTATACAGAGGAAACAAACTAACTTTCATATCACTCAAATAGCTCTATTAAGAAAATTTTAAGAGTTATGTTTTTTAGTGCTAACTAAAATGAACAGAAAAATGCTTTGTAAAATGTTGAAAAGCATGAAATGAAAGGTTTCACTATATACAAATATGTATATTTCACTATATGTATGTTATGCTGGAACCCTGAAGCTACCGCCTACACAAAAAGGTACTTTAAAGATTACTTGAATGTGTTTTCTGAAAATATGAACTGATCCATTCATTTTTAAAACCCTTAATGTAGTAGTACTCTTACTTTGCCTGACAGATGACAAGGCTCAGGAAAGGGAAAGATCAGAGTTGCAGGAACAACAACAAAAAAGGTTGGCACCGAACCCATTTCCCCTTCATGCCAACACTTTTTCTCCCTTATCATACAACAAAGCAACAGGAAAAGTATTGAATATGAAAAGCAAAGAGATTCCACATGACTGAACCTTGGCAGGTACAAATGCATTAGTAATGGAGCTGACTCCTGTGACCTTTTCAATTATGATAATCCCTCAAAGAAAATTAAAACCATTTTCTAAAACATCATCCAAGGAGTTCCACAGATAATTGAAGAAAACATTTAGGAACATCCCTGACATTTTTCTAAGTATGTACGTACTTAACACATGTCTGTTCTCACTCTATATAGCCTCTCCAGGCATGATTATTTGTGAGCAAAATGTCAAACTTAATTTGAAAAACATTTTTTTAAAATCTGTATTTCCAGAGTTTTTAACCTTCGTTTTCCTATTATATATATATTTGTGTTTTGAAATGGGAAGATCTCAAGAGAGGAGGGAGGTTGGGGAATGAGTGAAATGGGTGAGGGAAGTTTAGATGTACAAACTTCCAGTTACAACATAAATAATTCATAGTGCTGAAATGCACAGCATGGCAAACACAGTCAGTGGTAATGTAACATCTGTGTATGGTAAGAGACGGTAGCTAGATTTATCACAGTGATCATTCTGTAATGCATAGAAACACCAACTCACTGAGTTGTGTACCAGAAACTAATATAGTGTTGTAAGTCAACTATACTTCAAAAATCAAACTCTTAGTAAAAGAAATCAGATTTGTGGTTACCAGAGATGAAGAGCTGGGGGGAAGGAAGAATCACAGGAAGCTGATCAAAAGGTACAGACTTCCAGTTATAAGATAAATAAGGAACAGGGATGCAATGCATGACATGAAAAATAGAGTCAGCACCCTTGTGGGTTATATATAAAAAATACTAAGAAAGTAAATGTTAAAGAGTTTTAATCACAAGGGAAAAATAAATTTCTTTTCTATAATTTTTTTTTATTTTTTAATCTACATGAGATGATGAATGCTCACTACTAAGGTTATTGTGCTAAGTGTGTGTGTGTGTGTGAAAGTGGCTCAGTCGTGCCTGACTCTCTGAGATACCATGGATGGCAGCCCACCAGGCTTCTCTATCCATGGGATTTTCTAGCTAAGTATTTTATGAAATATGCAGGTCAAATCATTATACTGTACATCTCAAACATACAAAACATTAGTCACTCAGTTGTGTCCAACTCTTTGCAACCCCATGGGCTGTACGGTGCCAGGCTCCTCTGTCCATGGAATTCTCCAGGCAAGAATATTGGAGTGGATTGCCATTCCCTTCTCCAGGGGATCTTCCTGACTCAGGGATCGAACCTGAGTCTCCTGCATTGCAGGCGGATTCTTTACCATCTGAGCCACTAGGGAAGCCCAACACTGCTGTATGTCAATTATATCTCAAGCAAAACTAGAAGGAAAAACTATTTAAGACACTGTTATATAGCATCCTAAAGCTAAAAGTGTTTGCAGATAAAGCATTTTATAGACAAATTATCATTAAAAATACACAGAAAATGGAAGCAGTGCATCTGAACATGGTGTTTTTCTTTTTTTAACCTTTTCTGATATTTTTCTAATTAAAATGAACATTTAAATATAAAATATTATGGTTTTTAAAAGGGTGACTATATTTACTCTTTTGGACATGAATTTGCGCAAACTCCGGGAGATAGTGAAGGACAGGGAAGCCTGGCATGCTACAGTCAATGGGGATGCAATCAGTCAGACACAACTTAGTGACTGAACAACAACAATGTACTCTTTTCTGCTTCATGAGAATTTGAAAGTCAGTTAAGCAATTAATACTTCATTTAAAATGTATCCTTTTGTTTGGGATATGACAAACATGTAAAGTGGCTTTCCAGTCCCTAGAATGTTCAACAACTTTCTAGTCAGCAAAAATATTGCCAAAGCATAGCAACATGTATAGATTTAAATTTAAATAAGGTTTAAAGAAAAATAAGCCACCAAGCTTGACCTAGTTCAATTTCCACTGAGTAAGTAGACTGAATATTTAAGGAAATCAAAGATCACTTCATTGCTGGACTGAATAAACTGACTTCACGTGAGTGCTCAGAAGAGAAGCCACATCTATAGACATAATATTCAAGAAACCGAAGCCTCAGTTCTTCACTCAGCTCTCCTCCTTTATTGGCCTTACGGAAATTAGCTGAGCATTCGACCAATGGGAGCCGCCATTTCTCATGAACTGAATGGGAATGCTGGCATATGCTATCATATGGATCAGTCCAAAAAGGTTTTGAAAATCATATAATATTATGGAAACAAGCACATGGTGTTAACATTACTAGTTCTGGTTTATACTCAGTATCAGCAACACTGATCTAACACAGCAGGTCAGAGACAAGTCACCCTACACTGGAAACTGTAAAATGGATTCTGATCAACAGAAGCCATTCTACTGTTTTCTGAACCTTCCAAGAGAAATTGAGAGCCTTCACTGGAGAGAATTTTAAAATATATATATATTGTCTCAAATTTATATTTCTGTTGCTGATACCTATTAAGAACCAGGACTGTGAAAGTGTTAGTCACTCATTCGTGTCCAACTCTTTGCCACCCCATGGACTGTAGCCCACCAGGCTCCTCTGTCCATGAATTCTCCAGGCAAGAATACTGGAGTGGGTTGCCATTCCCTTCTCCAAGGGATCTTCCTGACACAGGGACCAAAGCTAGGTCTTCTGCACAGCAGGCAGATAGCTTTAAGCTGCAGTTGGCAAGTTTAAAACAAACAAATGAACCAACCAACAAAAAAATGACTACTAACTCAGCCTTTTAAATTCTACCATCAGAACAGAAGGTCAGTCTAAAGCACACGCTACAAAGGATGCAGAAAAACTAACGATGCCTTCAGTTTCAGGATTAAGACCCCTCATTTCAATAGGTGTATGTTCTGTTTTTAGAACTGTTGCATAATGAGAAAAACCACCATCGGAGCACAAATGACTACCTCGTAAAAGAGTACTTAGCCTTGGTCCAAGAATAATTTCATTTTTATCTAATTCAAATACCACAGAACAAAGCACTAGAAAGAAAAGAGATGGCAGAAGCAGAGCACTTCAGCAAGCAGCTGGCCCTGCATGAAGTGAGGTAGGTGGGAAAGGACCGCGTGACCAGAGCTTCTGTGTTGGGGGGGACCAAGAAGGGACCTGGCGGGAAGTAAGAAGATGTTGCCATTGCAATTCGCTTCAAAATCTATCAGCAATGCTCAGACCCAAGACTTATAACTCTTAAATAAACAGTGGGAAATGGAGAAGCAGTAATCTCATTGGGAGAAAAATAATAGTTTACAACTGTTAAAATATACAAGGGTTTCTTCACATAGGACGAGTAAAGGAAATTATTTTAAAATTTGTGGGGACCTCTTACTACAAAGCAGACTACTTGCAAGAATCTAGCTGTACATATTCCTTTATGTGAACTCATCACAGTAAGGACTGTTTGACCACTGAAGCTAGTAAGGCACCTGCAAGACATTTTAGGAAAATGAGCAGGGCGGTAGCCACTTCACCAGAGAAAATTTAAGTACACATTGTCTATGCATTTTGTTTCTTTTCTAAATTCTTTTTGATCATCCCAAAAGGTAATATTAATGAGATTTGCATTCTTTACTAGATACCAAGGAAACAGAGACAATATATCTATTGATAAGACTAGATGTGCCACAAACAAGGAATGCTGCAGAGGGTGTGGAAAGAAGGGGACCTTCCTACACCATTATTTTTTTTTATTTATGCTGAAAATTGAACCTTTTAGGGATTTGAAATACTCTTCCTAACATTTTCCAGTCAAGAGGATAATGAACATGTAAATAAATACATCTATATACATAAGTTTATTATACATCAACCAAGAAGACATTTCTAAATCAATTTCTTGTGTCCCTTCTATAATCTACAGCATTTGCCCTTTCCTCAAAAGTTGAAAGGAAAGGAAAATAATGCATTGCGAGTAAGAGTCAAGAGAAAGAGAGATGGTAGAAAAACAAGTTCTCAAGCGTCAAGTCATCACCTGGAAAGAGTGCTGAGTGGGAATGTAAACTAGAAAGCCACTATAGAGAACAGTATGGAGGTTCCTTAAAAAACTAAAAACAAAGCTACCATAAGACTCTACAATCCCACTCCTGGGCATATATCTACAGAAAACCATGGTCCAAAAGGATATAGGCATCTCAGTGTTAACGGTAGCACTGTTTACAATAGCCAAGACATGGAAGCAATCTAGATGTCCATTGACAGAGGAATGGATTAGGAAGATGTGGTACATATATACAATGGAATATGATTCAACCACTGAAAAGAATAAAATAATACCATTTGCAGTGACATGGGTAGACCTAGAGAGTGTCATACTGAGTGAAGTAAGTCAGACAGAGAAAGAGAAACATCATATGATATCCCTTATATGTGGAATCTAAAAAGAAATTATACAAATGAACTTATGTACAAAACAGAAACAGGCTCACAGACTTGAAGAATGAACTCACGGTTACAAGGAGGGAAGGATGTGGGTAAGGGATAGTTAGGGCCTTTGGGATCAACAGGTACACACTGCTATATTTTAAATGGATAATCAACGAGGACTTACTGTAGAGCACAGGGAACTCTGCTTAATGTTATGTGACAGCCTGGATGGGAGGGGAGTTTGGGGGAGAACGGATACATGTATATGTATGGCTGAGTCGCTCTGCTGTCCACCTGAAATTATCTCAACGTTGTTAATCGGCTGTACTCCAATATAAAATAAAAAGGTAAAGAAAAAAAAAAACTGGATGTGAAGCCCCATGGTAAAGATCACCGGCATTAATTCTCCCCACAAGATCTTCATTACTTTTGTCCAACAATCAGTACACAAACGGCAACACAATAGAACTGCCTATTTACTTGTCAGCTTCTCCCAACAAGCCGCCAACTCCAGGAGATCTGGGTTCTCCACCTACACCCCAGTGTCAGCCCTGTGCCTCATACACAGAGAAAGCTCACACATATGCTAGGAAGTTTTGTTGTTTCAATTATCATCACCTGGGTATTACTTTTTTTTTTAACTACATTTACATCGAAAATCTTGAATTTTTCAGGGATTTCAAAATCTCATCCTAATATTTTCCAGTAAGAAAGATAGTGAACATGTAAATAAATACACTTATTTACATATGTTTATTACACATAGGCCAACAAGATATTTCAATATCAATTTCCTGTGTTCCTTCTAATCTACAGCTTTTGCCTTTTCCACCAAAGTTGAAAGGAAGAGTGAAGCAATGGATTACAAGTGGGAGTCAAGGCAAAGACAGACGGGCGAGAAACAAGTTCTCAAATGTTAGAGAGTCACCTGGAAAGTGTGTTGATCACCTGGGAAATTCTGATTCCATGGACCTATCCCCAGAGAGCTACCCCATAGTCCTAAGCACTGAAAGGGAAGAGATGAGCTACAAGTATCCCTAACTAAATTGTTGTTGTCTGCTAAGTTGTGTCCAACTCTTCTGCAACCCCATGGACTGTAGCCCTCCAAGCTCCTCTGTCCATGGAATTCTCCTGGCAAGAATACTGGAGTGGGTCTCCATTTTCTTCTCCAGATCTTCCTGTCCCAGGGATCAAACCCATACCATCTGCATGGGCAGGCAGATTCTTTACGCCTGAGTCACCTGGGAAGGAGTTAGCTTTTCATGCTTTTGTTTTTAAATTTTAGTTTCAGAACAAAGAGGACTGTTAAAACAGGAAGATGTGGGGCTTACTGTAATTACATTTTATTATTCTCCTGATCACTATCACCTCCGCTAATTTCATAATTCATTATTGTTATTTACTTAAGTTTCCAAAGGATTTTGATACGTTCCTTAGCTTCTAGGTAGAGAAGGAGTTTGCTAACAAACTAATGACTGATCACAATTACCAATGAGGAAAATGGAAATCAGAGTCATAATGTTTATAATCATTAATAACAGAAGCTATGTAAATTACATGTCAAAGGTTACAGCCTCTTTAAAACTGGGGAGTAACTAAAAAATAAGCATATTACACATTGCACATTTTCCTATTTCCCATTTTCTGTCCTCTCTTTTTTCATAATATGCGTAAAAGAGTATTACCAAAAACAAGGGAAACCTTGTAGCATGGTATGAGTAGGTTTTCTCCTATCTGTAGTTGAGAATTTCAAATACAATAGATATTTTACTTACTTTCACAGCACGTTTATTTCAAATCCTACAATGTTTCCTTTTGGTTTGAAAGTCTGTGTTTCACCCTTAAATCATTTCTCAGTACTTACATTCTTTTTCATTTAAAATTTCACAAAATCTATATGAGTGTTTGTTTTTCAGCAAAGTACATATTACTATCAGACATGTCATCAATATCTCTTTAGTTCTCCCTTCTTTATAATGCATTCTTGTTTTTCATCTGAGCATACAGTGCCCTGAAATAGAGACCACATCTTCCAATCTCAAACTGATGGCCTTTTCCCCTTCTCTTTCCTTCTTCCTGCCAGATAAAATGTGGTCATAATGACTGAAAAGTTCTATCAAATATCACTAGTTAGATTATTCCTCTTCCTAGTATAGGCACATGTTCATATATATACATTATATGTGGACATGAACACATACACACAAAAGTACTTCCCCATGCTCCATCTCCTTTTTTCTCAAAATACCAACAGACTGGGAGAAATATTAATCTACTCCCTAAGCTGATAGGCCTTTTCTTAAATCAGTAAGAACATTTTCAAGTGAGCCCATGACACTGAATCAGTTTTTTCAGGCTATCACTATGGATTGTTTGCTTTTTTCTTTTTCTACTTCAAGCCACATATTTGCCACTGTTCAAACAGAAACTGCAAGGTTATCTCTAGGCATCCTTATTTTGCCCACTTGGATGACTACTTGGTTAAGTACCCACAGGACAATGAAAAGAATAATAATTAATGTAATATAATCATTCATTCAATGACTGAACAAAATTGACATGGTCCCTGTACTTAAAAAGCTTACATTCTAATGGAGGGAAAAAGAGATAAGCAAACATATAATAAACTGTCATAACAGAATTAGACATGACTGGCAAATGTCCAACAGCTCCTTGTCATGAGGGAATGAAGGTGAGGTGTGCTACTTAGACTGTGTTTGTAAACACTGTACAGGCTACAATTAAAGTCAGGACTTTCTTTAAGCTCAATAAATGGCTATGCCTTCTGACTAAATTCCACCAGAGGCTCTAAGCTACTAACCTCCTTTAGAAGATTGAAACAACATCTCTTATGTAATCTACAGCATCAGTTCAGTGGCAGAATCTGTTATCTTTAACAGGGAAACATTTATAATCATGAGGAATGATAACTACCTTCTTATACTCTGAATACGTAACATGACTACAGAGGCAGCTGATGCTTTACATTGTTTTACAATATTAGTCAACCACCCAGTTCTATGATAAACTTTTACTTTTTTCCTTTAAGCCAAGAAAGGAGATAAAAAAAAAAAAATCAGTGTGATGTCAACACAGAGTAGATGCACAAGACCAAATGTAGTCTGTAAATAATGTTCTACAAGAGTCCACAGGAAAAGTGGAAATAATTTATTCTAGGAATCCTGACAGTTACCATCATCTAGATTGTGTTGTTTATATTTTTTTTTTAAGGAAAATTTAGATGAGTCTTTCACCATTGCACGTACTTCCACCACTTAAAGAAATTCAATCAAATGCTGAAGTTACGGATACAGGTTTTTGTTAAGTAAAGATATTGAAGGTGGCATTTCTCATCCTAGCACTTCTCAGAAAGTTTAGATGCAGTGATGGACCTACAAGTACAATGTGATATATTTCCAACTGTTCATTCCAATGTTCAATACTTCTACTGTACTTCATAATTCACCCTATAAAACAGCATATATTATCTACCACACAAATACGTATAAACACAAATATATTAATATGTATATGTATATATCAAGAGATAAAGATTTCTGTTTTTTTTTAAGTACACGAGAAGAAAGGTCACACCATTGTTATTGTCTAAAAATAATTTCCCAGGATCTATAACCTCCAAAGCTGTGCTGAATTATTCATTTAATCTTATTAAAACTAAAAATTTAAGTAATACCTCTGAATATGACTCAGAATAAAATAATCATGAATACATCACAAAAATCCATGTTGATTAACAGTAAATTGCTTTTGGACTGATTTCTGTTTAAGAATGAGAGCATCATCTAAACAAATTCTGTTGCCAAAAAGGCCACAAAATTATAAAAGCAATTCCTTTCTGAAATGATGTCTCAGTGCAAAGCGTAATCCTTAGGATCATTCCCCATCTTCTGAATTGCACACAAGAGTAGTTATTATACATGTTGTTTATTTATAAGACAGACACTACAAACAACATTCAGAATGAGAGTTTTATCTAAAATTCTGTATATTTCACATGTTTTAAAACAGAAGGTCTTATATTTGATCAGCTTGGCTTTAATCTTAGTTATAATGATCTTCAAATATGCTAAGATATTCCTGACATCTCAAAAGAACAAATTATTACTGTCTGTCAACTTATTTTTAGGAAAGCTATATCATAAAAAATGTATAGCCTCACATAATTAAAACAATTCAAGCAGTGTGCATTGACTAAAGTAATATGGACTATTAAATAATTCAAAATTGTGTTTAGCAGCAGCAGCTGTTTAATTAAAAGGTAAAAACTGCAACTAATCCACTTTGGTTGACAGAAATACAGCCTATATCAGTAGTGAGATCCCCTAGGACAGAGAATATGGATATGAATTCCAGAAGTCATGAGCCTCATTTAATGAATATAATGAAAATAACTACAATAAATCTGTAAAGAAACATATTTTACATCAAAGATCTTCTGAATGTTCCCTCGCTTTTAATTTCCTTGAAGCTAATAATTCTGCATTTCAGTGTAGCAAAAAATCCTCTAATGTACATATTGTTAACCATCAATGCATACAGCTTGTATCAGAGGGCCCACAGGCTGAAGTTCAGCCTACAAGGAGACTAGAAAAACTCTCAGAACCTGTTGTTCCTTGAAAGTTCTGATTTTCAGGTTCAATATTCAACATATTTGCTCATAGTTGCCCCATATCCTGGAGTAACACAACTGGTCAACAAACACATGAAAGTAACAAACCTAACCAATAACTGAGGAATTGAACTTTACAACTTTATTGAGAAACTACTTTCACCTACCATATTAGAGGGGGCAACTCTTTGGTAACTGAAAAAACGGAGAGTGAGGATGACGTAAGTATTTATAAAGATGATTAAGGGATATGCATGGTGCTTCCATCCTTTGATCTTGAAATCCCAGTCCAGTTATCTTTCTTCTGAAATAAGACAGGCAGGCATAACTTAATGTATAAAAAACCTAACTGCAGAAATGCTTTTAATATTTATTCTTTCCAATTTTTCCTGGTATCAATCTCATTACCGGGAACTGACCAAGAAATTTTGTCAGTCATACAATGTACCAGAGAAGGCAATGGCACTCTACTCCGGTACTCTTGCCTGGAAAATCCCATGGACAGAGGAGCCTGGTGGGCTGCAGTCCATGGGGTCGCTAAGAGTTGGACACGACTGAGCGACTTCACTTTCACTTTTCACTTTCATGCATTGGAGAAGGAAATGGCAACCCACTCCAGTGTTCATGCCTGGAGAATCCCAGGGACGGGGGAGCCTGGTGGGCTGCCGTCTATGGGGTCGCACAGAGTCGGACAGGACAGAAGCGATTTAGCAGCAGTAGCAGAAACAATGTACTAGTAGATGGCCACTACAAATCAGCAAAACTATCTGTATGTTTATCCTCTATATGACAAAGAAGTCAATAATTGAATATTTTAGTTTTTATCAAATAAGTAATCATAAGATCAAAAGACAAAAAAAACAAAGACTAATTCATAACTTGGCATATGTTTAAGCTAAAGTAAATAACATTAACTCACTTCATAATTTTCTGCTAAAAACATGCTTATTTTTGTAAGTTTCCCAGTTTATCCTGGCTGTGTTTTAGAAAGCAGTTTTCAAAAGTATGAAATCGGGTAGCTCATAAGAGGCACTGCAGTAATAGAAATGAGTGAAGGAGAAATAAAAATGAAAAGCCAAGATATGAATTATTATTTTAGAGCAATTACACTAAAAAATGTATACCTGATCAAATATATACACACACATATACTTGTCTTGTTTTCTTTAAAGGAGAAATACCAAACTATTTCTATAGGGTTTCTTTACTTCTAGAAGGAAAGAGGAAAAGTCCTCCTAAAACAGCGAGGTGAAAAAGGGAAAGGTCCCTTTTATGCTTTACAAATGAGAAAGATAAATGGTCTATAGGTTGTTTTAACATTCCTATCATATGTCCTGTGGACTTTGTTTATTTGCAAATTATGGGGCCAGCAGAGCAGAAAATGGAAGTCTTTAATTAGGCAGAGCAGGTGGCTGAAAGCCACAAGGTGAATATTGGTCATATCTCTGTCCAGTGCCAAAAATTACGGACTTGAACTACAGAAAGCATTTTAAGGGTGAGAGTTAACTGTCTCGAAGCAGTCCTCTCTTGAGTGGAGTTCAAGTTCTATGGCTGGGTTTGCTAAATTATGTTTACTCTATTTAATGGGAAATGGCTTGCTCTTCAGCCTCAATTGGAATTTACCACCTTATAAATTATGAAATTCTCCAAACAGTCTCCAACCCTCCTTGCTGCAGTTGAGACAAATTCTTGAACTGCTCACAAGTTCTTTTTCTCTTATTGGATTTTGGAAATGGCTCTCCTAAACAGTTTAATGGGTTTCCCTGGTGGCTCAGCAGTAAATAATCTGCCTGCCAATGCAGGAGACGAGGATTTGATCCCTGGGTCAGGAAGATCCCCTGGAGAAGGTCATGGGTACCCACTCTTATTCTTGCCTGGGACACGTCATGGATAGAGGAGCCTGGAGAGCTGCAGTTCATGGGGTTGTAAAGAGTGGGACACGACTTAGCGACTAAACAACAATAAAAAACAGTAAGTATTAGAAAGTTAGAATGAGTTAATGTATGGCATAAAAATACTTATATACGTGGAACACAGAGGGTTTTCAGAGCTTGAAACTACTCTGATATAGTAATGGTAGATACATGGCACTATACATTTGTCCAAATTCAGAGAATACACACCACAAAAGTATACCCTAGCATAAACTGCAGACTTTGGGTGATAATGCATTGATTTAGGTTCATCAACTGTAACAAATGTACCACTCTCATGAGGGATGCTGAAAATGGGGAGCAAATATATGGAAAATCTCTGGACCTTCTGTTCAATTTTGCTGAGTCTAAAAGTGCTCTAAAAAATAAATTCTATTAAAAATACTTATATATAGAAAGAGATTTACCATAACTTTTCTGCCATAAAAAGACTTGGGGTTACAAAATCCAACATTCTGACATGCTTGTCTAAAAACAGCAGTGATCTTACCTAATCGTTTACAGCTTCAGATTCTCAATTGTACAGCTCTGTCACTTATGGGCAAATTTTAATGCACTGAATAAATAGCATTTCATATTAACACAGGTTCACAACCAAGTGTCATAATTTACCACCTGCTCAGTCTTGGGGAAGTCCCCTAATATTCTATGACTCAGTTTCCTCAACTATAAAATGGGAGAAATAATGGTACTGACTTCATTTGGTTGTCAGAAAATCAAATGAAAGGTGGTGGTTAAAGGGGCTCATGAAGTGTGTGGCCTCTGAGTATTACAAAATACAAAAAACTTATTTTGTAGTGATTACACCCCAACTTAATGCCAGTAAATCTCTTTTATTTTTACCAATATCAGTTATAGTCATCAGAGGAGAAAAATGGTGTCTTCAAGAATGAATAGGAAATGTTTGAAATTCATTACTTTAGTAAAGAATTTTTAATGTGTTTCAGTTTTGTAGTCAGACTTACTCAGTATAATAAACCACTAGATGAATTACTTAATACCATATCTAGAAATTGTAATTCTTTAGTTCTTCATCTGGATTTGAACTACCTAGCTATAAAAAGGCCTCAAAATAAATAATTTCAGTTTTTCTCCTTATGAGTTCAAAATCTACTCCCTGGTTTATTCTTTGATTCAGGAAAATTTCAAAAGCGGATTTGCTGATGATAACAAATTTATTTTCAGGAATAATATTCCTGATCTAATATGAGACAATAAATAATTCAGAAGCTTCACATTATCAGGGAATTTCATTTAGGAGATCAACTGGGGATCGGTGTAATGAGAAACATTCACCTTGCTCAGACTGCTACTCTGCATTTAATCTTATAATATTCCCTTTAGGGTGTACAAGACAGCTTGTTGGAAAATTCTTGGCTATATTAAGCAAGAGAACAAAAGAGAGAAGGCAGGTAAAGGACACAGCACCATGGAAATGACATTTAGTTTCCATTTGAATCCTCAAGTATTGAACTTTTAAAAATCTTCATTTGAAGAAATTCTGAGAAATTTGTCAAGAGTCAGAACAAAACAGGATATAGCCTGCCACTGAAGATAGAGTGTTAAAAAAAAACAACCCTTAACAATTGTTCAACCTAAATGGTTGGTGATCAGTGTTCATTTCACTATTCTTGCAACTCTCCCTATGTTTGACAATTTTTAACAACAAAAAGTTTAGTGGGAGAAACCTGTTACTAAAAAAGTAGGGAAAAGATTCTGTACAGTTTTCTCCTTTGACACAATATCTATTCACTCTTCACTTGGGAATAGCATCTTCCCCCTACAAAACCCATGTTCTCTAGGGGGTGGGGTGCAGTGGGTGGCTGCATGCATCACCTGGACAGCCACACCTCTCCTTAGGAACAGTCAGCACACATCTGTCCCCCTGGCTGTTTGGACTGGCTCAGAGATGGGCAAGAGACTAAATTTGAACCAAGTAGAATGAAGCCCAGGATTTTTGTTCCACAGTTACGGGAAAAGCTTTTACTTTTCCTAGTCCACACGAATGGAGGAAAGATAAAGGCCCATAACCGGGGGTGATCACATTAGGACCATACTTAGAGAGTTCACCAGAGACTGAACTCAGCAACAAGGAAATAGTTGACAGAAAGACAGACACACAGAGAGAGAGAGAAAGCTACTCCTAGGATTTCCCTGGTGGTGCAGTGGATAGGAATCCACCCATCAATTCAGGGGACACAAGTTCCACCCCTGGTCCTCTAAGATTCCACATGCCACGGAGCAAAAATTCCCATGTGCCGCAACTACTGAGCTTGACCTCTAGAGCCTGTGAGCTGCAACTAAAGAGCCCGCACGCTGCTGCTACCAAAGCCCATGTGCCTGGACTCTGCTCTGCAGTAAGAGAAGCCACCATGATGAGAAGCCCACGTACCACAACGGAGAGTAGCGTCCACTCGCCACAATTAGAGAAAGTTGGTGCGCAGCAAGGAAGACCTAGTACAGTCACAATAAATCAACCTTTAAAAAAAAAAAAGTTACTTCAGCCAAATCTAGAACTTTTCAATTATTTGAGACAATAATTGTCACTGTTTGCTTAAGCTAGAATGGGTCTGTTTTTCTGTTGTTTGCAAGTGAAATTATCCCTACAGCAAGACAAAAACAGTCCAAGCAACGATTAAAGGAACCCATTTTTTACCTCATATGCAGACACTCTGAGAGCATTATTGTATCATTTGCTGCTGAATGGAGAGGAAAGTTGGTTCCTAAGGACCCCCTCGGCCAAAGAAGTACAAAACATCTGCTGAAGTCATGAGTGACTTGTTAGTGAAGTTCAGCAGCAGTAAAGCTGTCTAAAAAACACATCTATTCTCACCAGTGGGTATTTATATAATTAGGGTCAATTACAATTTAGAATTTCTGGGGCATGGGGCTAAATTACAGTGACATTTAAGAGCTCTGCTAAATTTTCCCCATTCATTGTGAAGATTTCTGGAGTAACTATGTTGTAATTAAGTAATTTCATCTCTTCATTTTTATTATAATTTTCTTCTTCAGGCTTGGCAGTTACCTACTGCTCCAGGGTACCTTCCTTCAGAGGAAATGAAAAAAAGGTCACTAGATTTTTAACCAATGCTTGGATGAGGTTCTGTTGCCCGCTACATGACGAATGCTGATGTGTGCAGCATCCTTGAAATGAGTTGTTTCAACAAGATTCTCTCAGCTCCAGACCTCCCTCCATCAGAAGCCTTCCTCCAAATTATTAAGTTGTCTGCATGGGTAATCAAAACCAAAATAAAAAGAGGAACCTGATACAAGAGGTCAAGTTTTCAGTTGTTTTAGATGCTAGCTCTTGTCCAACTCTTTGTGACCCTATGGACTGCAGCCCATAAGGCTCCTCTGTCTATGGGATTTCCCAGGCAAGAATACTGGGGTGAGTTGCCATTTCCTTTTCTAGGGGATCTTCCTGACCCAGGGATGGAACTCACGTCTCCTGTATTAGTAGGCAGATTCTTTACCATAGAACCACCTGGGAAACATGAGTTTTAAGTAGTCCCTAGGAAATGTGCAAGCAAAGCCTATTACTTGCCTGTGGGTTTCACACTGGCCTCACAAGTACAAGTTTTATGAAGATATACCTTTTGAGCTTAAAACGAGAAAGAGAGAGAGAGGAATGATAGCTCTCATTGTATCAAGCTATTTCAATTGCATTTACTTATAGCAACAAAGTACATCACAGCCATAAAAAATATCCAGAAGCCTTTAAATTTTAAGTCAATAGCACTTGACTATTATATGTTCCTAAGAGAAGGTATAATAAATTGTGTTGATGTTATAGAATATTCAGCTTTCTCCAAAGAGGGAGTAGGAAGGGAATACTGATAACAATGACACCAATTATTATCAACCTCCGATACGGATTCACTCCATCCAAGCACCCAGTCCCTTAGAGGAAACATATTATAAGCAACATTTGGGGGAAAATGAGAAAACTATTTTTTAAGAAGTTTGTTGTGTTTTTGAGCTCATGAGTGAAAGAATCAAGACTGAAACCTCATCACACTGATTATCAAGCCTGCATTCTAAATTGTAGTGCAAGTGTTGAAACCTGAGCATGAGAGTAGTTATTCTAGTTTCTGACTCCATACATGATGTTCATATATGTTGCAAGTAACTCTAAAAGCATCATCCTTGATCAAGCCTAGACATTTCTAATTAGAGATTCCTTCAACTAATTTTATCCTCGTCCAGCCTCTTAGGTTGCTGCTCATTCCATGGCTTCTACGTGACATACACCTTCCATTCCTACCTATAGAACACTTACTTGTAACTAAAATCCATGCTATTCCTTCATTCCACAAGTATTCAGCAGGTGCCAACTACATGCAAGGCATGATAAAGAAGTAAAAGACAGACATAGCTCCCTTGTCATATACTACACAGTAACACAGGGCAGATGATAGTCTCTGAGTTTATGAAGGCATTCCAGTGCATTCCACCAACAGCTAAAATTCACACTAACTCTAAAGGTGTATTCCAAAGATGACCAACTAGAATAAAAGGAGACTTTTACTTCACAAATGCCAAACTTACATCAGGTATTTCCATATACATCTAAACTAATCATTAGACAAATTTTGGATGTACATATTAATACATTCATTCAAAACTATTTTGCAACACCTACACTGTTTAAGATGCTACCTTAGACACTAGATGCCGCACAAAGATGAATCAGACCACATGAAATGAAGTCAGCATAAATAGTCAAAGCAAAGGCAGTGTTTTATATTGGGAGCTGCAAAAAAGACATGCGAGTACTCTAATGTCATTTGCTTCTGGCTAGTAAGGAGAGCTGTCTCTGAAGGATCCCTTCAGCCCTAAAAGTTCACATCTGGTGAAGTTCTGAAGCTCCTCTAAGATAGGAATTGGACGCTGGTAAGCGCGGCCCTGGTGGCTCACTGGTAAAGAATCCGCCTTCCGCTACAGGTGATGCAAGAGACTCAAGTCTGATCTCTGCATCGGGAAGGTCCCCTGGAGAAGGAAATGGCAACCCGCTCCAGTATTCTTGCCTCCATCCCATGGATGGAGGAGTCTGGCGGGCTACAGTCTGTAGGATCACAAACAGCTGGACACAACTGAGCACACACACACACACACACACACACACATTTTTATTCCAGTAGCTATCACCACAACTGGGAAACAGAAGTTTCTCAAAAAATAGTTGGAAAAAGGTAGAGACAGAGCCCTCATGGACTATCTAGTCCAGCAAATTGCTTAAGAAGCAAAGAATGTTGCAGTGATCAAACTACTTACATTTCTAAGCTTTAATTTCCATTGTACAGTCAATTTGGCAAATTAAAATACCTACACCCCAAAATGGCTAATCATAATTAATATAAATTTTGCTTATAATGAAGGGTATCATTAGCAAATCATTAATGAATGTCAGAAAGGGAAGATTATTGCAGTGTTCTGGATAAATATTTTAAGAAGAAAAAGGTACTTGGATGAGAAATATTGCAGCCTGTTTCCAGTTATTAAAAATAACTGTTTTGAACAGCAATTTGGAAAGATGTGCAGTGAAACAAAGGATACTATTCATTATAGTCAGGGTGGCAATCAGTTGGCAATAATCTATAAATGGATTGCAGTAAAGATGTGGTATCAAATCCAGGCAGAGTCAAAATTGCGAATAACACAGAAAAACACAAGCATGGACTATATTAAAACAGTCACACCTTTCTCTCTCTTTTGCTAACACTGGCTTTTTCCTTTGTCTTCTCCAATACTGTGAGCTCCTCAGCACAGAGATTATATATGTTCACCATATACAATCTCTTGCATATGATCTTTAAAAACAAGGAAGGAAAGAAGTCAGAACTTCACTCTGAAAATCAGTACAGTACTCAGTCTACCTTCTTATCAACCAATATGTTTGCCCTCAGGATGCAGCTATCAAAGAACTGGTGAAAGAAAAGACCAGGACAAAATATAGTATCTTTCTCCAGAGAGTGTAAGGAACCTATGACTAGTACCAGTAATTAAATATATTTGGTATAGATCCCCAAACTGGCCAATCCCACTGTGAGTGACTAATCTGGTCACAAATGCTTCTTTCCTTTCAACTTTTTGTTTTGAAATAATCCACATCTACAATAAGTTGCAAGAGTAGTGTAAGAAATAGCTCTTCACTACATCCTTCATCAAGTATTCACATTTTGCTCTACTTTCTCTCTCTCAACACACATGGGTCAGCACACAATGCACACACTCATTGTCGCTATCCTAATCATTTGTCTTCCTGTTCTTGATAGCAGGATGGCTTAGGTATTCCAGAGAAGAAAATGAAAGGTTTTATCACCCCTACAAAACAGAGTGAGATGAAGCCTTGCACGAGATGTTTTCAGTACCTTCCATAAAGTCATCTCCCTGACGTGAAGAGTTTGGTACAGTGGAAAGTGGGAAATATAACTGGAAAACAGGTGGGAAAGATGCCAAGGACTCTAGATGTTATCCAACAGAACATTTTTTTTAAAGCATTGTAAGATTTTTGAGTAGGCTTGCAATCGAACATAAATGTTATTTTTCTGAGATAATTTGGGGATGACACGCCAATGACACAACAGAAAAAAATAGTGACAGAACAACACAGTGAGTTCAAAACACACCGAGTATTAGCAAAAAGATAGTGCAACTGGATTATTTCTTTCCTATAAGAAAAGAAAGCTAGGGAGGTTTGAAAAGCCATTGGCCAATAGTTTTTAATATAAATATATTCAAATAGCACATATTTCAATTAATTAGGTTTCAAGAGGACTAACGTGGTATTTGGACTTGGACATTAAATCAATATTGGCCTTACATATAGTCCCCATGTTCTTCAGCCCTCCACTCCAATCCCTTCCCCGCCCCAGAAAAATCAATACAAAAACCTTCTATCAGTCAAAAAGGACTGTACTATTTAAGTGGAAATAGCTATCTACATTACAATTGTAAATGTCTAAAGCTCATAAGTCTGGGGTTTTCCTAATGGGAGTATATGATCTGACTTCTTGTTATTCTTATGGTTGTGTTCACAAGAACATCACAAGAGCAGTTTAAAGGCCTAAGTGCCATAAATTAGATTTTCTTTAAGAAATCATGTCCTTGACATATTTTTTCATTATCTGAGAAGAATGAAACAGATTTTTCGGTTAATTAGTGCTAAGGCATGTATTTTGCATTAGCATTAAGTTTACCAAAATGGCTTTAAAAACTTGAACAGATGGCAGAATTATAATAACTTTTCCTTATGATTTAGGTTAAGAATAAAGTGTCAAGAGAATTCTCCTAACTTTTCTGTAAAGTTAATGCAATGAATAGATATGATGTACTGCTTTTCTCATAGAGGTGTAAACAACTCTGTCTCACCTTAGATGAATATAATGAGCTGGGGGAATACATTTCAGTATTATCTATCTAGGGTAAAGGGGTTTCCCAGGGCTTAAACATGAGTCCACATAGAAACAAATCTAAACCCTAGACAGTACCTGAGTGGGATTGGGCACGGATTGCAAAGTTCAAGGTCTACAGGACCCTGGCAGGTAAAGTGAGTGAGTCAAGTGGCGCTGCTCTAAGAATAATAGGGAAGAATGGGGACTGCAACAAGCTGGGCAGATCAGGCATCATCCAAAGGCAGTGGCATCTAGGCCACTGACAAGCTGCTCAGAGGAAATGTTTCCAAAGTGTAAAATCTTAAGTGTAAAATCTCTCAATTAAAACTTTGGCAGCTATACCATATTTTCTTTTCTTTTAAAGTAAATAAATAAAGCCAAGAGGACCAGAGAAAATAGTCTGTGGCCTCCAGTTGGCCATGGAGACCTCAGTCTGCAACCCTGGATGGGCAAGAGCAGATACCAATAATGAGAGTTTATGATCAGTTGTTGTTTAGTTGCAAAGTCGTGTCCAACTCTTTTGTGACCCCAAGGACTGTAGCCCTTCAGGTTCCTCTGTCCCTGAGATTTCCCATGCAGGAATACTGGAGTGGGTTCCCATTTCCTTCTCCAGGGGATCTTTGTAACCCAGGGATTGAACTCATGTCTCTTGCACTGGCAGGAGGATTCTTTATCACTGAGCTACCAGGGAAGTCATTATGGTCAGAACTATGACTTAAGTCATGCCCTGTCCTCACCAGGAACTCAGCCCCTGAGTGAAACACTTTAAGTTAGCACATTTGGATCTACTTTACAGCCTGGTTTTCAAAAGCAAATTGTAGTGAGAAATGCCTGAATTCTAGTGACTAGATCACCATGATACCCTATACGGATGATCCGGAGTTTAGGGACTTCCACTGTGCTTTCCATGGACTTCCCTGGTGGCTCAGACGGTAAAGTGTCTGTCTACAATGCAGTAGACCTGGGTTCAATCCCTGGTTTGGGAAGATCCCCTGGAGAAGGAAATGGCAATGCACTCCAGGACTACTGCTTGGAAAATCCCATGGACAGAGGAGCCTGGTAGGCTATAGTCCATGGGGTTGCAAAGAGTCAGACACGACTGAGCAACTTCACTTTCTTTCACTGCACTGACCACTACTCAGCTAGCTCTTCATTGTCTCTTCTTGACTCCTTAAATTCTCTATAGTGCCTATTCTAAACTCTTACCCCATGTCCCTAAAAAGTCATTAGTAATTGAAATTAGAAAGTAAGGAGAGAATCCGCACATTCTCCTAGTCCCCATATGCTTTAACTGCACTGCAACATTGATTGTCTCACATCTGTGTGTCTCTCATCATCAACATCAAGCCTCTGAAATTTCCTCATCCCACTAAACTCACCCTTCTTTCTTGAACATTCTCCGAATCTCTCTCCTCTCATCACTTGGTTAATACTCACTCTTGGATTCTTCCTAGATCAACTCTCTCCATATACAATAATTTGATGATAAAGGGTAACAAACACTACCCATCCACCTATTTTTCATTAACTTCTTGCCTAATTAATAGAATCTTCTAGCTTTATACTCATTTTCTCAGGTAAGGATTTTATTCACTCTGTGGTTTTCATCCTTACTCTGTTCAGGATGACTCCCAAATCAGTCAATATGTTAAAATTCATATTCCCCTAATCCAAGTTTAAAACCTTAAAGAAGAAAAAAAGAGAGAGAGAAATGGAGATGGAATAATAGTAACAATAGCAGCTAACACTGATTGACCCTTTATTATGAGCCAAGCTTACTTAATATGTTCAGTTCAGTCACTCAGTCATGTCTGACTCTTTGCGACCCCATGAACCTCAGCACACCAGGCCTCCCTGTCCATCAGCAACCCCTGGAGTCCACCCAAACCCATGTCCATTGAGTTGGTGATGCCATTCAACCACCTCATCCTCTGTTGTCCCCTTCTCCTCCTCCCCTCAATCTTTCCCAGCATCAGGGCCTTTTCAAATGAGTCAGCTCTTCACATCAGGTAGACAAAGTATTGGAGTTTCAGCTTCAACATCAGTCCTTCCAATGAACACCCAGGACTGACCTCCTTTAGGATGGACTGGTTGGATCTCCTTGCAGTCCAAGGCACTCTCAAGAGTCTTCTCCAACACCACAGTTCAAAAGCATCAATTCTTTGGCTCTCAGCTTTCTTTATAGTCCAACTCTAACATCCATACTTGACCACTGGAAAAAGCAGTGGTAGTACTTAATACGTACTACCTCATTTTTCACAAAACTAGAAGATAGGTTTTAGGGTTGTTTTAGAGATGACCAAACTCAAGCTAAGAGCTCAAAGTCCCTCACAGTTGTGTGAGGTCACCTGATAACTAGGTGGATCCAGGACCCAAATATGAGTATTGTTTTGGCCACTAGGTTTGTCTTCTTCCTTCCTACATGTAAATCAACTGGTAATTTCGGTAGGCCCCAGCGTGGCTTAGGAATGTGCTGCTTCCACTTTGTTCCACTCCAGGACCATCACCCTCGTCACAGCCTTCAAGACTCCTCTCTTTTGGACACTGCAAAATCTCCCAACAGTCCTTTATGCATCTAGTTTCTTTCCTGTCAAACCAAATTTTCACTCTGTGGTGATCTTACTAATATCCAGCTTATAACAAATCGTTTAGGAAAAAAAAGTATGCCTTAGTGGAAAACAACCCACTGCCTAGCCCTGTTCATTGCTTTAGCTATTTACAACTCTATAAGTTATAGGTAACTAACAGTAATGAAAATATTAGACATGAAAATTATTTCCTGTCTGGTAGGCATTTAACTGACTTCCTGCCTACTCCATCTTACCTCATCACCTGCAGAAAAACCAATTTGGATGCCATTTGCACATTCATCTCAATATCCTCATTCTATAAATGTGAAAGCTTTACCAATTCTCTTTTGAACCCATTACATTTGCAGGTTCCCTTATGAATTAACTAAAAATCTTTAACACACCGTTATGTTTATATATATGTATGACAGTCATGAGTTGGGATTACAGAAAATAATTTTTACAAATATCCAGCTTGTAATAGGTCCATTCTTTGCTCAAAAGCTTTTAATGGACACTTTTTGCCAAATGAATTAACTCCAAAGACCTCCACGTGCAGTTCAAATTCCACATTACAACCTAATCTGTCAGCTGTATATTCATTCTGCTTTCCTCACCTATTCACAACCTCCACATAGGCCAACAGCAATTTCTCGGATCTCAGATACACATTTCACTCTCCAAGTTTTCTTCCTTTGTTGATGCTAATTCTTTCACCTAGAATGTTGCTATTCATCTAGGGTTCTATATAAATAGCTGATGTGGAGGATTTAGGCCCATGTTTCTCAAATATTTTCATGGAAATAAGGCAGGCAAACAAAATTCCTATTTGCTTCACTAAGGTTAAAGAAAGGGGAGGAGGAGAAAATAAAGTGGACTAACAGAAGCAGAAATTTTATAAACTTCTCATGCTTCACCTTAAAGATATACACAATTTTTATCCATTCCATAACATATCAAGCTTTCCTGAAAAATAACAACTCCATACACACATATTATAGTAAAATTGACATTCCAGGAAGGTGATTTACCTAATCTGTGGATTTACAGACCCAGGTAAATTATTTGATGATGTGGAACTGTACACAGTACTCCCAGAAAACAGGAATGGTTAAGAAACCCTCCCCTACCCTACCCTTTTATGAAAGAACCCACCCTCCCATTTTCAAAAGGATTCCTTTATTTACCTGCCTCTAAATTGAAGAAAGTAGGGAAAACCACTAGACCATTCAGGTATGACCTAAATCAAATCCCTAATGATTATACAGTGGAAATGAGATTAGATTTAAGGACTAGATCTAATACACAGAATGCCTGATGAACTATGGATTGAGGTTCATGACATTGTACAGGAGACAGGGATCAAGACCATCCCCAAGAAAAAGAAATGCAAAAAAGCAAAATGGCTGTCTGAGGAAGCCTTACAAATAGCTGTTAAAAGAAGATAAGCAAAAAGCAAAGGAGAAAAGGAAAGATATACCCATTCGAATGCAGAGTTCCAAAGAATAGCAAGGAGACATAAGAAAGCCTTCCTCAGTGATCAGTGCAAAGAAACAGAGGAAAACAACAGAATGGGAAAGACTAGAGATCTCTTTAAGAAAATTAGAGATACCAAGGGAACATTTCATGCAAAGATGGGCTCTATAAAGGACAGAAATGGCATGGACCTAACAGAAGCAGAAGATATTAAGAAGAGGTGGCAAGAATACACAGAAAAACTGTACAAAAAAGATCTTCATGACCCAGATAATCACAATGGTGTGATCACTCACCTGGAGCCAGACATCCTGGAATGTACGTGGACCTTAGGAAGCATCACTATGAACAAAGCTAGTAGAGGTGATAGAATTCCAGTTGAGCTTCTCAAATCCTAAAGATGATGCTGTGAAAGTGCTGCACTCAATATGCCAGCAAATTTGGAAAACTCAGCAGTGGCCACGGGACTGGAAAAGGTCAGTTTTCATTCTAATGCCAAAAAAACGTTCAAACTATCACACAACTGCTCTCATTTCACACACTAGCAAAGTAATGCTCAAAATTCTCCAAGCCAAGCTTCAACAGTATGTGACCCATGAATTCCAGATGTTCAAGCTGGTTTTAGAAAAGGCAGAGGAACCAGAGATCAAATTGACAACATCTGTTGGATCATCGAAAAAGCAAGAGAGTTCCAGAAAAACATCTACTTCTGCTTTATTGACTATACCAAAGTCTTTGACTGTGTGGATCACAATAAACTATGGAAAATTCTGAAAGAGATGGGGATACCAGATCACCTGACCTGCCTCTTGACAAACCTGTATGCAGGTCAGGAAGCAACAGTTAGAACTGGACATGGAACAACAGACTGATTCGAAATCAGGAAAGGAGTACCTCAAGGCTGTATATTGTCACCCTGCTTATTTAATTTATATGCAGAATACATCATAAGAAACACTGGGCTGGATGAAGCACAAGCTGGAATCAAGATTGCCAGGAGAAATATCAATAACCTCAGATATGCAGATGACACCACCCTTATGGCAAAAAATGAAGAAGAACTCAAGATCCTCTTGATGAAAGTGAAAGAGGAGAGTGAAAAAGTTGGCTTAAAATTCAACATTCAGAAAACTAAGATCATGGCATCTGGTCCCATCACTTCATGGGAAATAGATGGGGAAACAGTGACTGACTATTTTGTTGGGCTCCAAAATCACCGCAGACGGTGACTGCAGCCATGAAATTAAAGGATGCTTACTCTTTGGAAGAAAAGTTATGACCACACCAGACAGCATATTAAAAAGCAGAGACATTACTTTGCCAACAAAGGTCCGTCTAGTCAAGGTTATGGTTTTTTCCAGTAGTCACATACAGATGTGAGAGTTGGACTATAAAGAAAGGTGACTGCCGAAGAATTGATGTTTTTGAACTGTGGTGTTGGAGAAGACTCTTGAGGGTCCCTTGGCGTGCAAGGAGATGAAACCAGTCCATTCTAAAAGAGATCAGTCCTGAGTGTTCATTGGAAGGACTGATATTAAAGCTGAAACTCCAATACTTTGGCCACTTGATGCGACGAACTGACTCATTTGAAAAGACCCTGATGCTGGGAAATATTGAAGGCTGAAGGAGAAGGGGATGACAGAGGATGAGATGGTTAGATGGCATCACCGACTCAATGGATATGAGTTTTAGTGGACTCCAGGAGTTGGTAACGGACAGCAAGGCCTGGCGTGCTATGGTCCATGCGGTCGCAAAGAGTAGGACATGACTGAGCGACTGAACTGAACTGATGAAACTCCAATGACCCCTTCCTCTTCTTTGAGATGTTATTTATGAATCTTTTTACACAATAGCCTGAATAAAACTATATCCTTAATTGCACAGTAGATTATGTATTTTTCACATGACATTCCTAAGAGTATGTCCGATTTTAAAAAGTTTGTGAGTTTATGTGATAGTTTTCAAGATTATAAATGTGGAATCTTGGATTTAATGGCACAATACATTATGATAGTAGGAAATAATTTGAAACTTTTTATGTTTCTGAAAGATTTTTCTCACCCCTGCTTCCACTGAAATTAATAAATTTAAAGTGAATCCTTTTCCTACACCATACACAAAATTAACTCAAAATTGATCAAAGATTTAAATGTTATTTCTTAAATGGTAAAACTCCTAGAAGAAAACACAGGGAAAAATCTCTATGATGTTGGTCTTGGCAGTGACTTTTTGCATATGTCACCAAAAACAGAGGAAACAAAAGTAAAAATAAATAGCTTTTTCAAACTGAAATGTTTCTGTTCAGAAAAAAAAAAGAAAGCCAAACAGAAACAGATAATCAGCAAAATGAAAAGGCAATCCATAGGAGGAAATATTTGCAAACTATGTATCTGACAATGGTTTAACAGACAAACTATACAAAAAATTCATACAACTCAACAATGAAAACAACCCAATTAAAAACTGGGCAAAGGATCTGAATAGTCGTGTTTTCCAAAGAAGAGACACAGATGTCCAGTAGGTATATGAAAAGGTGTTGAACGTCACTAACAAAAGTAATGCAAATGAAAACTACACTGAGATATCATTTCATAACTATCAGGATGGCTATTAACAAAAGTCAAAAGATAACAAGTATCAGCAAGGATGTGGAGAAAAGGAAATTGCTGTTGGGAATGTAAACTGATACAGCCATTGCGGAAAACAATACAAAGCTTCCTCAAAAACTTAAAAATAGAATAATTATATGATCCAGTACTCTCACTTCTTGGCATATATCCAGAGGAAATTAAGTCACTATCCCCAAGAGATAACCGTACTCCCATGTTTGATGCAGGATTATTCACAATAGTCAAGAAGGGAAATAACCGAAGTGTCTGTTGAAAGATAAAGAAAATGTGAGATATATATGCAAGGGAATATTATTCAGCCTTACAAAAGAAAGATTTTTTTTTTTTTTCCATTTGCAACAGTATGGATGAATTCAGAGGACATTGTACTAAGTTAAATAGGCCAAATACAGAAAGACAAAAATTGCATGATGTCACTTACATGTGAAATCTAAAAAGTTAAACCCAAAGAAACAGAGAGTAGAAGGGTGGTTACCAGAGTATAGGTAATAGGAGAAACGGGAGATATTGGTCCAAAAATACAAACTTCAAACTATAAAATGAGCAAGTTTCAAAGACCTAACATATATCATGATGAGTACACTTATAACTATATATTATGTAGTTGAAAATCTGCTAAGAGTGCCTCAAGTATTCTCAATAAATGCACGAACATGGTAAAGGGAACCATGTGAGATGATGGATGTATTAATTGGCCCAATTATCGTAGCATCTAACAATTTGTACATCAAAATATACCAAAAAACTAGGTTGTATACCTATAAAATATGCAACTATACCATTTTTATATATTAATTCCACCTCAAACCCGGGGGAAAAACGTGACTACCAAGGTTACAGCCATAAGAACTATACACAGGACTCACTGAGCAGGTCAGGCATGGCTGAGGCTGGGGAGAAGGAGGTGCACAGAGATCCTTCGTAAGACCTTTAAGATTTCTGGAAATTAAGACTGTTAGAAACAGACACTAGTTTTCATTCCACGTCCATCAACAAATATTGTGAGGACATAGATGAGGGGCTGGGAACTAGAGATACAGCTTGTTCAAGGGAAAGCTATGGAATCTTTATTAAAACTTTGAAATTCAAACCAAAGATAGGGTTCAAAGGATGAAGATGAATGGGGGTGGGTGGGGAAATGCTTTAGGGCTGCCACAAAACATCAAACATTCTGAGAACACGATGGAAAGAGCTTTAGTTATGGAAACACTTGCATTAAAAAAAAAAAAATCTTAAAATATGCAGGAACTGGGCTAAGTAATTTATATTCATTACCTCACTAAATCCTTAAAATAACTCCAAGAGCTAAGTAATATTATTATCCCCATTTAACATAAAAGGTAATACAGCCTCAGAGAGGTTAATTAACTAGCCCAGGGTCTTGTAGACAGTAGGCAGCTGGGCTGTCCAACTCAAAACCATATTGCAATAATGCCTCCCAGCTGCTCCCATAGGGCTTTCAGAAAGGATGTCCATGTAAATTGGAGTTGGGAATCGGGAAAGAAGGAAAGAAAAAGTAAACAGGAGGTCAAACCTCCTATTCCTCACCAGTGAGCCTTAACTTCATCCTGGAGGCTATGAGAAGATAAGCGAACTCCAGCAAAGAATGAGGTGGAGAACTAGCAACACATACTCCAGTACTGGGTGGACTAAAAATGGGTCCCCTCCAGAGCACCAAAATCAATTAGAATCAAGGAGAATTCAACCACAGGTTAAAGTTCTACAGTAAGTACAAAGTAAGAAAGAATTTGAGAGATACCAGAATATGTCACTCCAAAATACACCTTTTTGGGCTATGGATTACTTGGAGATAAACTCCATTTGAAACCAATAGACTCCGGAAAAGCTCTAAAAATGGGATTACAAACATGTAAAGGAAATTTTCATGTATAAAGGAAATTTCCATATGTGAAGTTGCCTCCCTTTCCCACACCTGGAAGAGCTGGGCTCTTAAACACTCCTATCAAGGGAGAAGTGTTGAAGTGTTAGTTGCTCAGTTATGTCCAGTTCTTTGCGACCCTGTGGATTATAGCCTGCCAGGCTACTCTGTCTGTGGAATTCTCCGGGCAAGAATACTGGAATGGGCAAGCATATGATTAAATCTTTGTAACAAACCTTACTAAACAACTCTTATTTACCATACTTCTACTGGTCACTTTCCCATAATGTGCTTTTCCCACTCAAAAATCCAAAACCTGTTTTCCTTTAGCCGAAAATGGTATGTGGGTTTCCCTGGTGGCTCATTGGTAAAGAACCCTGACAATACAGGATACATGAGTTTGATCCCTAGGTTGGGAGGATCCCCTATCCAAGTAAACAGTAACCCACTCCAGTATTCTTGCCTGGGAAATCCCATGGACAGAGAAGCCTGGTGGGCTACCATCATCCATGGGTTGCAAGAGAGTCAGAAATGACTTAGTGACTAAACACCACCAACAAAGATGGTTTATCAGTACAAGTTCTAACCAGCACTTTGAGTTACTCATCTCTGGGTATCCCCATGTTTTACATGTGTGATACACATGTTAATCAACTTATGTTTGTTTCTCTCTTACTAATCTGCCTTTGGCCAACCTCATTTACAGGACCCCAAGTGGAGAAACTAAGATGAGTCAAGAAAAAGATTTGTCCTTCCCTAAGCTTTGTGATAAAACAATATTCAAAACATCTTTTAACACATGTGAAAAATCAAGTTTGAATTTTGTGCAACTATAATTACCTGAGGGGGGTGGAATGTGTTATTATGGAAGACCTAGCAAAAACATCCTATCAGTGCTTAGGGTCACTGAGGTGTAGGAGGCTGGTTCACACGTGAAGGTGTGCCAATTAAATATGATGACTATGGCAAATTAGTGAGTAACGCAGTAAGAGATTTAAGTACCTTGCTTACTGGATTACTGTCACTGTGGGAGCCTTTTCTCTCCCTAAAAGCACACACACAAAAAAGGGTGTCAGGAGAGGTAAAGTGTAAAATACAGAAGTTATTTTTCCTACTCCAAAGTGGGAGTATTAGGAAACTTGGTGTATTAACTTTTATTTAGAAGTTTGCAAACTTTTAACATATGAGTAGACTACCAAACTAAAAACAATTTTTTTTACAGTTTTAGATTTAACATATTGTTTTATATATAAGTACTTTTGGAACCCTAATGAATTCTAATAAAATGTTTCATTATGTCCCTTTTTTACTTACACGTAAAACACAGAAGAAAAGGAAAATAAAATACATATACTCCATCAAACTCTAAGATGGCACTGACTGTAAAAAACATAATGATTTCAAAGAGACTAAAAATGGAGGGCGGGGCGGGAATGAACATATCAGAATTTTAAAAATGCAATGTTATGATCACATTATCAGTCTGGCTGATGTGGAAGTTCTTTCACTATTTTAAAATAAAGGAATTTTTAACAAGGTAATCTATTCACATGTAAGAGATCCTGCTGATGATTCAGGAGTGAAGCAGAAACAAACTTCAAGACATATAGAGAAGAAACCAGTCAATGAGAGTGAACCTGAAGCTCCAATACTTTGGCCAACTGATGCAAATACTCAACTCACTGGAAAAGCCCCTGATGTTGGGAAAAATTGGGGACAACAATCTTTTGGAGAAAGGAGGAGGACGACAGAGGATGAGATGGTTGGATGGCATCACTGACTCGATGGACGTGAGTCTGAGCAAACTCTGGGAGACAGTGGAGGACAGGGGAGCCTGGTGGGTTTCCCAATCGGTGCTAGTGGTAAAGAACCTGCCCCCCAACGCAGGTAGATGTAAGACACATGGGTTTGATTCCTAGGTAGGGAAGATCCCCTGGAGGAGGACACAGAAACCCGTTCCAGTATTTTTGCTTGGATATCCCCGCAGATAGAGGAGCCTGGCATGCTATCGTCCATGCGGTCATAAAGAGTCAGACACGATTGAAGTGACTGAACAACAATGTCAGATCAGATGAAAACTGCTCTTATGGTAAACTAAATCGAGGAGATACTTTAAGGAATAAACTTGGCTTTATAAATGTGACCACCAAACTAATATTTGGTACATGGCAAGATTTAAAGCCTATCAATGCATAATCTTTTAAAGTTAAGAACATTACTTTCAACAAATACAAATTAAACATGTCAAAAATTAATTTATGTTATTAACGAGAGAATCAGCAGGATGGCAAGGTGTATCAGAATACACCAACTCTTTGATATGTGGATTAGTTTGAGCTAACAGACTCAGCAACCAGCTTTTTTTTTTTTTAAAGACACAGGCTTTCCTTTTATAAAAGAAATTTCCATTTATAAGGGAAATTTCCATTTGTAAAGATCTCTACACTCTTGGCAGTCTTATGAGTGGAGAAGACACTGACTTCAACATGCTTAACAAGCCTTATTAAACAACCCTTGTCTACCATAGTTTTCCTGGTAATCTTCCCATAACTTGCCTCCCCAAACTACCTTTTGTTTTAGCCTGAGACAGTATATAAACCTAGGTTTTAGCAACCTCTTTGGGTTACTCTTTGGACTGTAAGGAGATCAAACCAGTCAATCCTAAAGGAAATAAGTCCTGAATATTCATTGGAAGAACTGATGCTGAAGCTGAAGCTCCAAACTTTGGCCACCTGATGCAAAGAACAGATTCATTGGAAAAGACCCTGATGCTGGGAAAGACTGAAGGCAGGAGGAGAAGGGGATGACAGAGGATGAGATGGTTGGATGGCATCACTGACACAATGCACATGAGTTTGAGCAAGCTCCAGGAGTGTGTGATGGACAGAGAAGCATGGCATGCTGCAGTCCATGGGGTTGCAAAAAGCTGGACATGACTGAGCGACTGAACTGAACTGGGTTACTCATCACTGGTGCTTCCATGTATACACGTGCAACGCCCGTGTTAACGATTTCTGCTTGCTTTTCAGTTGTCATCTGTCTTTGGCCAGTCTCATTCAAAGCACCCTTCCAATATTAGTTGGAAAACTTAATACTGGCAGAAGAAAAGAATTTTTCTCCCCCTACAATGTTAATATTGGTTCAAAGAGAATTAGAGAGTCAACTAAAAAATAGGTAATGACAGCATGCAAAATTATCTGACTTCTTGCTTCTGGAAACCAGTGATAGTTGAGAAATCCCTTTAATTTTTTTCTTTTCCAAGAGCTCCCCACCTTTCTGTCTCTTGGGAAATAATTTAGGAAAGGAACCAGCCTTGCTGCTGCTGCTGCTGCTGCTAAAGTCGCTTCAGTCGTGTCCGACTCTGTGCGACCCGATAGACAGCAGACCACCAGGTTCCCCCATCCCTGGGATTCTCCAGGCAAGAACACTGGAGTGGGTTGCCATTTCCTTCTCCAATGCATGAAAGTGAAAAGTGAAAGTGAAGTTGCTCAGTCGTGTCTGACTCTTCCAAACCCCATGGACTGCAGCCTACCAGGCTCCTCCGTCCATGGGAGTTTCCAGGCAAGAGTACTGGAGTGGGGTGTCATTGCCTTCTCTGAACCAGCCTTGTTAGTATGACTTAGATAAGACTTGCTCTCATAACTTCCATAAGATGCCATATGTTTACCTGTGTCAAGGTCAGACACAGACCCTTCTTTTATATCTAGCCAACTTCCCATTCTTGGCCTCATAATTAGCTGAGATTGAAACCCTGTGTAACTCCCAAATCACCTCCACCCAAAGATATACATTTCCTGTTCAGCTAACTGACTGCCCAACAACCCCAACTAATGTTTAGGATGTTTAGGTCTTCTTGCTGATTTGGTCCCTTCACCACTATGAAACTACTTTCTTTATTCCTGCTACTATGCCTTCTCTGAAATTGTAAAAAATGACTAATTATAAAACATATGTGAAATCACAAAGGAAATGACCAAATCAATTTTGAAAAAGAAGAACAAAGTCTGAAAAATTAACACTACCTAGTTTCCTAAGGTAATAGAAATCTACAGTAATCAAGACAGTATGGTTATTATTTTAAAGATAGATATATGCATAGCTCAACAAAACAGAAAAAAGAATCCAGAATAGACCCATACATTTATGGTCAATAATTTCAGCAAAGGTGGCAAGGTACCACAATAAATAAAATAATTCTTTTTCAACAAATGGTCCTGGTACAAATGGCTACCCTCTCAGAAAATCTCAATCTTCTTTTTGCTCCATACACAAAAGATGACTCAAAATTAATTGTAGATCTAAGAAAGTAAGCTAACACCATAAAACTTTCAGAGAAAAAAATTACAGCAGAAAATATTCACAACTTTGGAAGAAACAAAAATTCCTTAGCACATAGAAAGCATAACCAAAAAAGAAAAAAAATGACTCAGATTTGCAGAAAGTTTAAAACTCTAGTCCCTTAAAAGACACAGATGAAAATTAAAAATGTAAGTTGCAGACTAAAAGAAAATATTTCTAATGTATATATCTAATAAAGGGCTTATATCCAGGATAATAAATAACATACACTCAGTAGTAAGATAGCCCAATTACAATGAGTAAAAGAGTTGAAATGATAGTACACACACACACAAATTCTAAGCACAAGAAAGTGTGTAGTTGCTCAGTCACGTCTGACTTTTTGCAACCCCATGGACTGACTGTAGCCCACCAGTCTCCTCTGTCCATGGAATTCTCCAGGCAACAATACTAGAGTGGGTTGCTGTTCCCTTCTTCAGGGGATCTTCCCCACTCAGGGATTGAACCCACAGTGCCTTGCACAATGCAGGCAGTTTCTCAGATATCTAAGCCACCAGGGAAGCCTAAGAAAGATGCTTATTATTAGACATTCAGTTCAGTGGCTCAGTTGTGTCCGACTCTGCAACCCCATGAATCGCAGCATGCCAGGCCTCCCTGTCCATCACCAACTCCTGGAGTTCACCCAAACTCATGTGCATCTAGACATTAGGGAAATACAAATTAAAACACAATGAGATATCACTATAATCAATAGAATGGCTAAAATTTACAAGTCTGAAAACATCAAGCATTGAGAAGGACAGACAGCAAAGTTCCATGAAGTATAAATTGATAAAACCACTTCATAGTTGGCAATTTCTTATAAAAATTAATTATAAATACATAATATGATTCTTTACTCATACTCCTGGGTATTTAATCAATAGAAATGCAAACAAATTCTTCAAAATGACTTGTACATAGACAATCATAACAGCTTTCTTCATAGTAGCCACAAAACAGAAACAACTCAAATGTCTACTGCTAGATAGCTAAATTGTGAAATATGTAAAATTCTAGAAGAACCAAACTAAGCTATAAGTGACAGAAAGCAAATCAGTAGAGGTCCAGGTTGGGATACAGGGAGGAGTTAGACTACAAAAGAGTTTGGAGGAACCATTGGTTGGCCAAAAAGTTCAGATTTTTGCATAAACTGTTCTAGAAAAAATCCAAAAGAACTTTTTGGCCAACCCAATATTTGGTTTCATGGAACTGTTCTACAGCTTGTGTGGTCACACGTATATACATTTCACAAGATTCAACACATTAGTACACTTTAAATGGCTGTGTTTTCTTCTATATAAACTGTATCAAAAATTAAAACTAAAGAAATAATGTACTTGGCTTTTACCCATTTTTCAACCTGTTCTTCCCTTTACAATCTAGCTGATCATACTGGAATAATTTGCAGCCTCCCTTGAAACAGGTCTGCGAGAAAGTGAAAGTAACTATTTTTTAAATTGAATATATTTTAGATTTATTTTGGGAACTTCACCAAGTATCTGAAAAATCGGGGTGGGGGGTGGATTTCTTTTGACTCATTTTGATCTACGGAAATTAAACTTGTTATATCCTGAGGTAGTTGGCTAAGAATACTACCAACAAAATATGCACCACCATCTTCTACTGTATTCACCAAGATGGGGGAGAAAAATAATAGAGATGAATCCAACGAGAAAACCTCCCATCAAAGTTTCCATTCATCCTTAATTCTCAACATTTAAATTCTTTGGGGGGTGCAGAATGTTCTCCAAGGACTACCCTGTGGCACTAGCAAGTGGCGCCCTAGTAGACAAACGAAACGCTCTTCTGTATAGACAGGATCAAGCAGCAAAAGCAGAAACAGGAACAGACATACTTAAGCATTAAGGGATTTTCAATTCATTTAGCTGTACATTCATTAGGAAAGCCCTTCCACCAATAATTTACTTCACATTAGACATATCAAAACCAGTGGTTAGAAAAGCTTTAAGAAAAAAAGAAAGACAAAGAAGTCTGACCACGGAAGGTTATCACAAGGGATGTGATTTGAGAAAAGATTCAGAAACCTCCCATGCACACATCTCACCTCACCACTAAAAGATGCAGGCTAGAGCCTGCCTGTCTTATTTAATCCTCATAAAAACTAAATATATATCTATTAAAAGATATTAAAGTAATAGATAGCTCATATAAAAGTGGAAAGGAGCAAATACCACAAGTGAAGTCTCTAGAATTCTCTGCAAAGTGGGGATGACTTCAATATCCAGGCGTTGGATGTAGATTTCTTGTTGTCTTCCTTCCTTTATTTAGGTAGTTCTGCAATGCTCAAGTGAATTACAGTTACTATACAGTGTCACCTACCGAAATCACTTAAACATCATGGGCCACTAAGGAATTTCTCAAGGAAATTTTGAAAGAATGTGATTTTCACCTAACCTAGAGCTTCTAAAGTTTCTATTCATGTCATGTCCCTAATGAGCCTTTTAAAACATTTTCCCCTAATTGTTCCCCTAAAGTTTTAACACCACAGATTTCTTGTGCATCTGTTTATGTACTATGTGTATATCTTTTATACATGAATAAAAGCAAGATGTTTATTGCTTTCCAAAACTAACTCTTATCCACTAGAGGGTAATATCACCCCCACTGAAAAAAAGTATGACCTAATGTGATCTCTAGCTTAATGCATGCCCTCCTCTCATACCTTCAGTGGCTTCTGTCAAAGGAAGGTCTATTTCCAAAAGCCTTCTTACTTGGGTACACATATTGAAGTTTGTTTTCTTCACACTAGTTGTTTCTGAATTTTTCTAATAAAGCGCATGTTGGTTGTGAACAAGGAATGCACACTGTGAAGATGAAAACAAGTTGTATACATACTCAGCAAAGGAGGTGTGATTTGGGAAAGAATTGTCTTTTTAACAGTGATCCTGGAACAAATAGATATCCACATGTAAAATAATACATTTGGGCACCTACCTCACATCATATACAAAACTTAAGTCAAAAGGGATCAAAGGTCTAAATGTAAGTGTTTAAACCGTAAAACTTAGAAGCAAACATAAGTATAAATTTTGTGATCACAGATGAGGCAGTGTTTCTTAGATGTGACACCAAAAACACAGGCAACAATAATAACAAAAATAGATAAAGTGAACTTCATCAAAATTTAAAAGTTTGTGCTTCAAAGACACCACCAAGAAAGTGAGAAGACAACCAAAAGAAGGGGAGAAAAAATTTGTAGATCATATATCTGATAAGGAATCTGTTACTAGTATATGTAAAATTCTTACAACTCAATAAATACATAGACAACACAATTTTTTAAAAATGAGGAAAGGCTCTAAATCCTTCTCTCCAAACACAACAGACAAATGACCAGTAAACACAGGAAAAGACACTGAACATCATCAGCTGCTAAAGAAATACAAATTAAAAGCACAGTGAGGTATCACCTCTCAGCCATAAAAATAGCTATAACAAAATACACAAGTTAACAAGTGGTGACAGTTGGGAGAAATTAGAACCCTCTGTTGATGATAATGTAAAATGGTACATTCACTGCTGATGGTACAGACAATGCTGCATCCCCTTTGGAAAACATTAAGCATTTCCTCCAGAGGTTGAACATAGAGTGACTCTATAATCTGGTAATTGCACCCCTACAAGTATGCCCAAAAGAAACAAAAATCTCTGTCCACACAAAAATTTGTGCACGTTTATAACATTATTCACAGTTATTTGTATTTGCCAAAAGTAGAAAGAACTCAAATATTCATCAATTGATAAAAAAGATAGAATGTAATATTATTAGCAACAAAAATAAATGAAATTTCTGATATATCCAACATGGATAAACCTTGAAAACACGATACTAAGTGATATTAACAGGCATAAAGAGTCACATATTGTCTGATGCCATTTACATGAAATACCTGGAGTAGGCCAATATAGAGAGTCAGAAAGTAGATTAGTGATTGCCTAGGGATGCTGAGGAGAAGGCAATGGCACCCCACTCCAGTACTCTTGCCTGGAAAATCCCATGGATGGAGGAACCTGGAAGGCTGCAGTTCATGGGGCTGTGAAGAGTTGGACAAGACTGAGCGACTTCACTTTCACTTTTCACTTTCATGCATTGGAGAAGGAAATGGCAACCCACTCCAGTGTTCTTGCCTGGAGAATCCCAGGGATGGGGGAGCCTGGCGGGCTGCCATCTATGGTGTCGCACAGAGTCGGACACGACTGCAGTGACTTAGCAGCAGAGATGCTGGGGTTAGTGACAAATGGAGAGTAAGTGCTACAACTATGGGGTTTCTCTTTTGGGTGATGAAAATTGATTGTGGTTGATGGTTGCATAACTCTGTGAATATACTAAAAACTATGGAATTGTACATGTTACATGGGCAACTGTTACGGTACATGAATTAAATTTTAATAAAGCTGTTACCTAAAAAAATCAGAAACAAAGAAGAAAGAAACAATCAGATTCTCAGATCCTCCTTCCACTCCCTAGAACCAGGGGGATGCCATGACTCTACCCTGGTCAATGACTCCAGCTTTGTCCTTACAGAGAATAAAACAGAGGTTCTCTGGACTTGGAGGATGCCAGGCATGTTAATACCAAGGCTCTGGGAAGAGAACTCCTCAGGAATATGGAAGTGATAACACTGGAAGTGCATGAACATCTGGAGCAGGAACTGAGACAACTGGTGAAGAGTTTGGGGCTGAGAGAGTGATAAGTATTGAGAAAACAAAATGAATTACAAGGCAAGACAATTATTACTTACAGAGAAAACAACAGGCAGAAAAGGATGGGGATGGTAGGAATGCCAGTGTTCAGCTCTAGAGGCATTTAAGAAAAACAGAAAACTGTAATCTACTGGCTGTTTTCTAGTTTTGTCACGTGTCACTTTTTTATAGTATGTATCTTTCTTCTTTCCAGCACACGATTAATTCTAAATTTCATATATTGCATTTAGCTGTAACTTTTGATACATTTCAATCCTCATTTTTCCTTTTTTTTTTGACTGTGCCTCACAACATGTAGGATCTTAGTTCCCCAACCAGGGATCAAACCCCTGCCCCTTGCAGTGGAAGTGTGGAGTCTTATCCATTGGACTGCCAGGGAAGTCCCTAGATGGCATTTAAACAGTACATTGATGTATATATTGAATATTTATTTCATCATAATTAGAGTAAAACTAAGGGTTTCCCTGGTAAAGAATCCACCTGCGGTGCAGGAGACCCAGGTTCCATCTCTGGGTCTGGAAGATCCCCTGGAGAGGGGAATGGCAACCCACTCCAGTATTCCTGCCTGGAGAATCCCATGGACAGAACAGTCTGGCAGGCTATACAGTTCATGGGGTTGCAAAGAGTCGGACATGGCTGAATGACTAACACTTTCACATTTTCATACTGGGGTAAAGAAGGGAAGGAAGAAAGCATTATCTTTGAAATACAAGTGGAAGGATAAAGGAAAGTTAAGGCAGAAAACGAATTGCAAAAGTTTGAAATCAAAAAAAATAAGCAATACAAAAACAGTTTTTTGAAATATAGAGGCAAAAAATAAAATAATCATTGTAAAAGAGGTGATGGGGAGTGAGGGAGAAGGAGGAAGGATTATAGACTTTTGTTTTGCAAAATAATGAAAGTGGTAGAATTATTTGATTTTATACATACATATAGTCAATGTGAACTGCTTGTAAGTTGTATAATGTAATAATAAATCTCAAATGCCTTTTTGTCATTATTTAAAAAAAAAAGTTAGGTGAATTTTGTTCCCAATGATGCTTTTATATATATGTAAGGATTTTCACAGTAATAGAAAATAACTTATTTAGCAGGTAAAATGTTTAACCTAATTCCCTCAAATACTGAAATAAAACTTCTTTTTAAGAAGATTTGCAATGTTTATCCTATGTTTCTGGGAGCCTTTTAACACGAGGACAATTATCGCTACCTATTAAATCTCAGTTTGAGACACAGAAGGAATTAACTAGCATCTGACTATTCTTCTATACTTAGTACTTTCTAACTTACATAGCATTCACTCATTCATTCAGCAAATATGCAAGGGTTTAATAACAGTTGATTCAGGTGAAAAACAAAACAAGCAAAAAACACCTGGCCCAGGATTGCTCTTGACACACATTTCTGGCATTATATTTGTGGCTAAATTGTCGACCAACATCAACATATGGGTGCAAACCCACTTACAGAGGCTGAGTTTGATATTTTACGAAACTTGGACTTCAGATCCTGTGAAGCTATTATATGCACACATATTTGAAGGACATTTTAAAAAGTGCTAAACTATAAATATTCTGATTCACTGCTCTTTCACACCTACTAAAAATGACTTCGCACAACCACTAATCAGGAAGAAGGCTTTGGATCTCACTGAAAATGTCACTTAATAAATAACCTTCAAATTTAAATGCAAACGACGAATATCATTCATAGGTCCTCAAACTTGTCCTTGAAAGCTAAATGGGCAAAGAAGGCAACTAAAAAATTATTTTCTACCATTAACATTCTATTGCTTAACTCTTTGAAAATGAGTCCAAACTTTAAAGATTTTAGCGTCATATTCTTATGTTTAAAAATCTGTATCTCTTATAGCACTTAGAATGAGAATGTTAAATATGACTTTGGGATAATTTGCAATTGTCACTTCTCTGATTAAATCACTACCAGTTTTAGGGGAAATTATGCCTATATTTTATTTATAATAATATTAATTCATCTAGATAAAAAGTGATTTTTTTTTACAATATACTCCAATATAATGGATATAAGTTTTGATATACATAGTAGATGCTCAGTTGCTGCTGCTGCTAAGTCACTTCAGTCGTGTCCGACTCTGTGCGACCCCATAGACGGCAGCCCATCAGGCTCCACCGTCCCTGGGATTCTCCAGGCGAGAACACTGGAGTGGGTTGCCATTTCCTTCTCCAGTGCATCAAAGTGAAAAGTGAAAGTGAAGTCGCTCAGTCGTGTCTGACCCTTAGCGACCCCATGGACTGTAGCCCACCAGGCTCCTCCATCCATGGGATTTTCCAGGCAAGAGTACTGGAGTGGGATGCCATTGCCTTCTCCATGGTGCAATCCTAAAATTATGGCTAGGAAACATGACCTGGGATGGGCACAGTCAAAGACCAAGAGACTGAGTATTTGAGTAAATGGTGAAGGAAATTTTGAGACAGAATTTGCTGCCAATACGAATTAGATTATCTGGAGTTGGCTTTTTCATGAGATTAAAAAAAAAAAAATTGATTGTAACATATTGTATGCCTTTATATCCTCTATAGTACCTATGTCCACAAGGTCTGGTTGGCAGAATAATGGTTTCCTAAAGATGTCCACCTCTTAACCTCTGGAATCTTAGAATGTGCTGCCTTACATGGCACAGGGGCCTCAAGTTTGCAGATGAAGTCATGATAGCTCAACAGCTGACCTTATAAGTAGGAGATTATCTGATATCCTCTAGATAGGTTCAGTGTAAACACAAGGATCCTTAAAACATGGAAGGAGGAGGCTGATGAAGTCACAGAGAAGAATGAGAAGGATTTGACTGGACCTTGCTGGCATTGAAGATAGAGAAAGGGGGCATGATCCAAGGAATACTAGCAGCGTTTAATAGCTGAAAAAGGCAAAGGAATGAATTCTCTTCTGGAGCCTCCAGAAAGTAAGTGAGCCCTGCCAACACCTTGATTTTAGTTCAGTGAGACCTGTTCCAGACTTCTGACCTCCAGGACTACAAAATAAGCTGTTGTTGGGCTTCTCTGGTGGTCCATGGGTTAAGAATCTGCCCTGCAATGCAAGGGACACCCGTTCCATCCCTGCTCCCGGAAGATTCCTTATGCTGCAGAGCAACTAAGCCTGTGAAGCACAACTTCTGAAGCCTGCAAGCCTTGGAGCCGCAACAAGAGAAGCCACTGCACTCAGAAGCCTGCACACCACAGCTAAGAAAGACTGTGCGTAGCAACGAAGACCAGCACAGCCCAAAAATAAAGAAAGAAATAAACTATTGTTGCTTTAGGCCACTAAGTTTAGGTAATATGGATACACTAGAAAAGGAATACACTTTTAATCAGTAAATACTCTCAAGATAAAAATAAGAATTGAGAACAAAACAGCTAAGAAGATACATATGGCCATTCGGCATCTTCAGTTTGCTGTATCTTCAAATTACTTGAAACCTTAAGTTGGCACACTCAGCCGCTGAAATTTTATCCATTTATCCACTCATTTGAAATCTCCAATTTGAATTGGAAACAGTTTTTTCCCACTGCCCAACAGCTACAGCATCTGGGAAAGAAGTTCCTGGTGGCCATTTTCCTAATGCTCTGACTGCGCTGTGGGCGATACATCTCAACAACATGAAAAAACGTTTTTGCTCATCACTTTAGGTAGATATTTTTACATCTTTTCATTGTTTATGCTTTAAACATAAAAAGATTTTTCAGACTATGAGTACAAAGAACCATCTTTTGATATAAACAGTTGATCTTTTGTCTATTTCTTCACCTATGCAGCATTTACTAAAATTACAATATGCTCCCGTTGAGAATCTGAAGGTTTGAGGACTAACACATGGTCACTGTCCTTGAAGATTGAATGTCCTCAAGAATCTAGGCGAGTTGAAGCAGACAGGAATGTCTTCAAGCAAAAGTTTAAAAATGGAATTCACAAAATGTTATGGGAACTCAGAAGGAAAAATGATCAACTTCATTAAAAGATTTATTCCAAAACATAAAAAATAAGAGGGAACACATTTATGGATGCACATACTCTGAAGCTACGATTGGTTTGAAACAAATGTATTCGATAGAAGACTCTTTTGAATGCCTCTGTTGGCCCATAATCATTCTCTTAGAATGACCCGTTCACTTGTCTCTGTACACATTCAAACTAAAATGACTGATGGTTACCTCTGGCCTATATAGGCCAGACAATCAGATTCTTTCAGTCTAGAGAATTTACAACTAGAATTCAAGGAAGGAGTTCATCTCTGCTGATCAAGTGAAGTTACAGAGAGGCAGACCTGTGTGTCTGTAACATAGAATCCTTATGTTGTTTCAAGTTACTCTGAGTTCTGCTGCTTGCACAGTGAGGTAGTTCTATCTTCATGAAACAGATTCCACATTTCTCTAATCCAGGCATTCGCCTCAATGACCTCCCCAACTATGGGGATAGGGAAGCAGTTTCCCCTTTCAGGGATCAGGTAGCAGAATTCAGGTAAAGCTGGGCAGATACAAAAGCACTTGAACTCTAAATTATCATATAATGCAAAACTTCAAAAACTGTAACTGGTTATGAAATATTCACAGAATGACTCCTATTAAAAGCCAAATGGGAGGATTTTTCAGCCAAAAAAAGGTAGGAAAAAAAAAGCTCAAATTAAAATTGGCTACAGTAGAAAGCAGGGCTTTATATTTGACTTTAGAGATTTGTGCAGCTTTGGCCATTTCAAAGAGTGAAAGAGAGATGGGAGAGAAGGAGGTAATGGTGGCAAGAGAAACCACACAGAAGCTGAGGGATGGCAACTGGAAAGGATTCACTACTGGAAGGGAGAAAGCTGGTTTTTCTATTAAACCATGTCACACAGCAGACTGTACAAAAGATGATTTTCTTTCACTAGCAGATAGAAATGGCATCAAAGAATAATTTTTAAAAATCTCCAACTAGAAAAGGCAGGCATTCTACCAAAATCAGCAGAATGGGACTAATGTCCGACCTACAGGGGATGTTCTTCCTATTGTGTATTATCAAGAATCAATAGAATGATATACAGGCACAGCTGCTGTTTGGGGGGCTACTTTATGCCGCCTTGTCCTTGATGTTCTGATGGCTTGTTATCTTTGAGGCCAGCATAGACAAGAAAAATAAGAAAGTGAAACCTTATTTTATGCTAGCACCCTATGAACATCTCTGATCATAGGCTTGTTCAATAAGGAGCTAGAAATTGGCTAAAACAGAGTTGAGCAATGGTCTAAAAACAATTTCACGTACCGATGCTAGGAACCAGCTCTCTACACATTAAAGTGTTTAGTAACTATCTAAATCAAAAGATAGACATTTTTTGGTACATGTGCTCTCCTTTACCACAGAATGCACTTCACCACATCGCTGCCACAATGCAATAAAATTTATGCCACAAGGAATAAAACTCCTTGACATGGGTCTTATTAATGGTTTCTTGGATATAACACTTTAAAGTGTCATATGCAACAAAAGCACATGCAACAAAAACAAATGGAACCTGGTCAACCTAAAAACTGCTCTATAGAGCAAGATAAAGTATCAGCGAAGTGAAAAGGAAACCTACAGATTGGGGAAAAAATATTTGCAAGTTAAGTATGTAATAAGGAGTTAATATCCAAAATACATAGGAAACTCATGCAACTCAATAGCAAGAAAACAAATAACTCAGTTTTAAAATTGGGCAAAGAACCTGAACATTTTTCTAAAGAAAAAATGATATATGAAAGTCCAACAGGTACATGAAAAGGTGCTCAATATCACTAGCCATAAACTAAAGGCAAATTAAAACCACAATGAGATATCACTTCACGCTTGCTAGAATGGTGATCATCAAAAATATAGCCAGTTAAAAAATGCTAGTGTGGATGTGAGAAAAGAGAACCCTTCTGCGGGTGAGATTATAAGTTGAAGAAGAGAAGCGAAAAGCAAAGGAGAAAAGGAAAGATATAAGCATCTGAATGCAGAGTTCCAAAGAATAGCAAGAAGAGATAAGAAAGCCTTCTTCAGCGATCAATGCAAAGAAATAGAGGAAAACAACAGAATGGGAAAGACTAGAGATCTCTTCAAGAAAATTAGAGATACCAAGGGAACATTTCATGCAAAGATGGGCTCATTAAAGGACAGAAATGGTATGGACCTAACAGAAGCAGAAGATATTAAGAAGAAATGGCAAGAATACACAGAAGAACTGTACAAAAGAGATCTTCACGACCCAGATAATCATGATGGTGTGATCACTGACCTAGACCCAGACATCCTGGAATGTGAAGTCAAGTGGGCCTTAGAAAGCATCACTACGAACAAAGCTAGTGGAGGTGATGGAATTCCAGTTGAGCTATTCCAAATCCTGAAAGTGCTGTGAAAGTGCTGCACTCAATATGCCAGCAAATTTAGAAAACTCAGCAGTGGCCACAGGACTGGAAAAGGTCAGTTTTCATTCCAATCCCAAAGAAAGGCAATGCCAAAGAATGCTCAAACTACCTCACAATTGCACTCATCTCACACACTAGTAAAGTAATGCTCAAAATTCTCTAAGCCAGGCTTCAGCAATATGTGAACCATGAACTTCCTGATGTTCAAGCTGGTTTTAGAAAAGGCAGAAGAACCAGAGATTAAATTGCCAAAATCCGCTGGATCATGGAAAAAGCAAGAGAGTTCCAGAAAAACATCTATTTCTGCTTTATTGACTATGCCAAAGCCTTTGACTGTGTGGATCACAATAAACTGTGGAAAATTCTGAAAGAGATGGGAATACCAGACCACCTGATCTGCCTCTTGAGAAATTTGTATGCAGGTCAGGAAGCAACAGTTAGAACTGGACATGGAACAACAGACTGGTTCCAAATAGGAAAAGGAGTTCATCAAGGCTGTATATTGTCACCCTGTTTATTTAACTTCTATGCAGAGTACATCATGAGAAACGCTGGGCTGGAAGAAGCACAAGCTGGAATCAAGATTGCCAGGAGAAATATCAATTACCTCAGATATGCAGATGACACCACCCTTATGGCAGAAAGTGAAGAGGAACTAAAAAGCCTCTTGATGAAAGTGAAAGTGGAGAGTGAAAAAGTTGGCTTAAAGCTCAACATTCAGAAAACGAAGATCATGGCATCTAGTCCCATCACTTCATGGGAAATAGATGGGGAAACATTGGAAACAGTGTCAGACTTTTTTTTTGGGGGGGGGTGGTGGCTCCAAAATCACTGCAGATGGTGACTGCAGCCATGAAATGAAAAGATGCTTACTCCTTGGAAGGAAAGTTATGACCAACCTAGATAGCATATTCAAAAGCAGAGACATTACTTTGCCAACAAAGGTCCGTCTAGTCATGGCTATGGTTTTTCCTGTGGTCATGTATGGATGTGAGAGTTGGACTGTGAAGAAGGCTGAGCGCCGAAGAATTGATGCTTTTGAACTGTGGTATTGGAGAAGACTCTTGAGAGTCCCTTGGACTGCAAGGAGGTTCAACCAGTCCATCCTAAAGGAGATCAGTTCTGGGTGTTCATTGGAAGGACTGGTGCTGAAGCTGAAGCTCCAATACTTTGGCCACCTCATGTGAAGAGTTGACTCATTAGAAAAGACTCTGATGCTGGGAGGGATTGGGGGCAGGAGGAGAAGGGGACGACAGAGGATGAGATGGCTGGATGGCATCACTGACTCGATGGACGTGAATCTGGGTGAACTCCGGGAGTTGGTGATGGACACGGAGGCCTGGCGTGCTGTGGTTCATGGGGTCGCAAAGAGTTGGACACGACTGAGCGACCGAACTGAACTGAACATCCACTATGGAAAACAGTATGAAAGAGACTCAAAAAATTAAAATGGAACTATCAAACGATCTAGCAGTTTCACTTCAGGGAATATATCCAAAGGAAATAAAAACTCAAAAAGTATCCCGATTCTCATGTTCATAGCAGCACTATTTCCAATAGCCAAGATATGGAACAATGTTAAATGTCTACCTTTGTATGAATAAAGAAGTTGTGAGATACGCATACACACACACACATATATAAAGTCATCTATAAATACATGAATATACAGTGGATTATTAGTTAGCCATTAAAAATGAGAAAATCCTGCCATTTGTGGCAACACAGGTGATCTTGAAAGCATTATACTAAGTGAAATAATCCAAAAAGAGGACAAATACTCTATGATCTCAGTTATATGCGAAATCAAAACAGCAACAACAAACATACAGTTGTAAGATAAGTAACTGCTAGGGATGGGATGCAACGTACCCCACAGCGACTGCAGTTAACACTGCCGTAGGATACAGAGTTGTTAAGAGAGTAACTCCTAGGAGGTATTATCAAGAAAAGAAAAAAAAAAGCCTTATGTTACTCCAGGCTGAGTTTTTGTTGATGGTGTTGATCCTTCCTCTTCTGTTCTACGAAGATATTTAGCCTTCATTCTTGCAGTATCAACACTTAGCATAGCACAGAGGTGATATTCAAACAACATCTGCATATGCTAAGAGAGTAGACAGTAATGTTTAGGCTGTATGCACGTTCTGAATTCCTGCGAGCTCTCACTAAACTCCAGGTGTAAAGCACTACTTTTTGTTTATTGCTTCATTAAATCTTTACAACCACCTAAGGAGAAAACCGAGGCACAGGAACCAGTCTAAGGCCATCGAGGCAGCTACTCGGAGTGGAGGCCTAGATCGAGTCAGCCTAGCTCCAGACTCAAGCCCTACACCACTCTTCAGTGTTGTCATTCATGTTCCCGTCAATCCATCCATGCTTTGCTGATGGGCTAGCAGATGCGCAGTGCTCTGAGGGATACAAAAACAAACAGGACTGTAATCTCGCTCTCAAGGAGTTACAGTGGTGTTAACACAACTATTCCAGTAGGAGGCAGAATCTGACAAACACTCCTAGAAATGAGGCTCAAGGTGCATCAAGCAGAAACACAAGTCTTAGCTAGCACGGACCAGCGACAATGGCCTTGGCCTCAGGAACATAGATACTGAAGAATTTTAAAGATTTGCAGAGATGGAGGACCAAATAATATTCAGCAAAATCACCACACGACAGGAAAAGCAGTGTGTCTGGAATCACGTGGGGCATTAGACACCTATATTGTATGTGTTCTGTCTCTCAGTCGTGTCCAACTCTTTGAGACCCCATGGACTGTAGTCGAACAGGCTTCTCTGTTTATGGGGACAGAGACATTTTCCAGGCAAGAATACTGGAGGGGATAGCCATTGCCTACTCCAGGGGATCTTTCTAACCAAGGGATCGAACCCAGGTCTCCTGCATTGCAAGCAGATTCTTTACCGTCTGAGCCACCAGGGAAGCCTAAGACACCTCTAGGGACAGCTAATGATGAGTTCTTTGTAATTCATACTCTACTTCAGGCATACAGAGGTGGACTCACTGAGGACTCCAGAACTAAGCAGAGAATACTCTGATGTTCTGTACTTTAGTGACCATGAAGATGTCAGTAAATGGTTGTTTTTGTACAAACTGAGTCTGAAGTTATACACACAGAAATGTTAGAGTTATTAACATAGTCCCTAAACTTAGTAGAGAGGGAGATGGATGTACCTATCAATGAAGATAGATAAAATCTCCACTACAAATGCCACATCAAACACTTGTGAAGGGCTTTGGATTTAGAAAAGGCAGAGGAACCATCGACCAAATTGCCAGCATCTGTTGTATCATAGAAAAAGCAAGACAGTTCCAGAAAACCATCTACTTCTGCTTTATTGACTATGCCAAAGCCTTTGACTATGAGGATCACAAAAACTATGGAAAATTCTTCAGGAGATGGGAATACCAGACCACCTTAGCAGCCTCCTGAGAAATCTGTAGGCAGGTCAAGAAGCAACAGTTAGAACTGGACATGGAACAATGGACTGGTTCCAAGTTGAGAAAGGAGTACTTCAAGGCTGTATATTGTCACCCTGCTTATTTAACTGATATGCAGAGTACACCATGAGAAATGCTGGGTTAGATGAAGCACAAGCTGGAATCATGATTGCCGGGAGAAATATCAATAACCTCAGATATGCAGATGACACCATCCTTATGGCAGAAAGTGAAGAAATAAAGAGCCCCTTGATGAAAGTGAAAAAGGAGAGTGAAAAATTTGGCTTAAAGCTCAACATTCAAAAAAACTAAGATCATGGCATCCAGTCCCATCACTTCATGGCAAATAGATGGGGAAACAATGGAAACAGTAACAGACTTTATTTTTGGGCTCCAAAATCACTGCAGATGGTGACTGCTGCCATAAAATCAAAAGACACTTGCTCCTTGGAAGAAAAGCTATGACCAACCTAGACAGCTTATTAAAAAGCAGAGACATTACTTTGCCAACAAAAGTCCGTCTAGTCAAGGCTATCGTTTTTCCAGTAGTCATGTATGGATGTGAGAGTTGGACTATAAAGAAAGCTGAGTGCCAAGGAATTGATGCTTTTGAACTGTGGTGTTGGAGAAGACTCTTGAGAGTCCCTCTGACAGCAAGGAGATCCAACCAATCCATCCTAAAGGAGATCAGTCCTGAGTGTTCATTGGAAGGACTGATGTTGAAGCTGAAACTCCAATACTTTGGCCACCTGATACGAAGAGCTGACTCAATGGAAAAGACCCCAATGCTGGGAAAGATTGAAGGTGGGAGAGAAGAGGACAACAGAGGATGAGATAGTTGGATGGCATCACTGACTTGATGAACATAAGTTTGAGCAAGCTCTGGGAGTTGGTGATAGACAAGGAAGCCTGGTATGCTGCAGTCTATGGGGTTGCAAAGAGTTGGACATGACTGAGAGACTGAACTGAACTGAATTGTTCCACTAAGTCAAGTGTAAACAATCACAGTGACTTTGAAAATGGAACTCTAGAGCTCCATCCATTCACACCAACAAAAGCAGATGACTGACAGTGACGGTTAATTGAGTGGTATCCTTTGAATTGGGCCTTGGATAGACTCTCAAAGTAAACAGTGGCTAAGAATTCAGTTTCAGCTTAAACGACTCACTGACACACTCGGTGAGCTAATGTGCTCACTATTTTTCCAAAAGCCAAACAATAGGTTGATGGAAAAACTGCACATACCAGGCCTGATAAGGTACTATACTCAAAATGCAAGATTTACAGAAAGAGAATTTGTATGGTAAGACATACTTGCTCATTTCTTTAAGGCAACTTTATCACTGCCTCTCAGTTAGCTGGAAAATGAAGATTTAGAGATTTGGGGATTTCTCTAATGTTCTGCATAAACACAAGGTAAAATTTTAAAACTTTCTATTTCTTTGAAGTAATATTCAGTTCTCTTTTAGAAGAAATTGTATTAAGTTAGAAATGCAATTCTTCTGTTTAAAAGAAAAGTTTCACAATGCTTTTTGATGGCTACATTGGTAGTGTGTTTCTAGTCACTATCAATAAACAAAGTTACAGTAAATAACCATGTATAGGTAGCAATTAACATAACAATACCTCCTAAGTGCTAGGTTTGTTTATTTAACCTGAAAGCACTATTTCTGTTGGCAGGTGAGATTGCCCATCTTGAGGAAGAACATGTTAAAAGACCTTCCCAAATGTTTAAAATCACAAAAAGAGTAATGTTCTAAAACACAGAGATATTAAATATTAATAGAAGCATTTCATTTCTACAGAGCTTAACTATCAAGGAATATTTATATAACCTTCTTTAAAATAATTAACATTTTAAGACAACAATTTACAGCACACACTACGACAGATTACATTTTGGCAGTACTGACTGGTCCTTGAGCACTACTTTTTTCTTCTTGGGGGGTTCCCGCAAGTCTGTCTTCTCTATCTAGATACAACAATGTAGCTATACCTTTCTATAACATCAGATCACTCTTTTTTCACTTACTAGAGCTCTGATACTACAGTTTCAATCTCATTGATGTATCATCCTTCTCCCTTACTAGGTCATAAGGTCCCTGAGGGAAGGCATTGGTTCTGTCTTGTTCATCACTAAGTCCCCAGCTCCAGATCCCTAGCACTCAGAATATATATACACTCTCATGTACATAACAGTCACTCAATGCATATTTGAGGGAGGAATGGACCAAAAAATCTTTACCTGACTATTGCCCCCAAATGTATCTTATATTTGGGGTGAGTGAAATAAATTTAGCATTTATTATGTGAGTGGGGGCTAAGTTGCTTCAGTCATGTCCGACCCTTTACAACCCTATGGACTGTAGCCCTCCAGGCTCCTCTATCCAAGAGATTCTCCAGACAAGAATACTGGAGAGGATTGCCATTTCCTTCTTCAGGGGATTTCCTGACCCAGGGATCGAACCCACATGCCTGCATCTTCTACATTGGCAGGCGGATTTTTTACCACAGCACCACCTGGGAAACCATCATAAGAATGTTATACTTCACTTTCTAGATTTGAGACTAGTAGTCATTAGCTGGGCTTCCCTGATGGCTCAGCAGTAAAGAATCTGCCTGCCAATGCAGGAGATGCAAGAGACCCAGGTTTAATCCCTGGGTTGGGAAGATCCCCTGGAGAAGGAAATGGCAACCCACCCCTGTATTCTTGCCTGGAAAATGGACAGAGGAGCCTGGCAGCCTGCAGTCCATGGGATCACAGAGAGTCGGACACGAATGAGCAACTTAGCACTATGAGTGAGTAATAAGCCATGTTTACAATGGATGAATATTATGGAAACTAAGATGTACGATTCATGGGGTCACAAAGAGTCGGACACGACTGAGCGACTGAACTGAACTGAACTGAACTGAAGATGCATCTATAATAAAAATGTATCTATCAGGGAGTAGGAAATTTTCTTTTTTCCTTCTAGATTATTCTTGCTTGGTTTAAGAATTAAATTGACATGAGACAGAGTAACAAGAGAAAATCAATGAAATTTTAATAACAAGAATATATATAGGAGAGATCCAGGAGAACTAAATAACTCACCAAGTGGCCCAAACATTTACCTTAAATACCATCTTCAGCTAAAGACAAAAGAGGATGTTGGGGATAATGGTTTGGGATTTCAGAGGGGAGGAAGGCAATTCACATGTAGATGGAAAAGCACATTTTTTAAACAAATTTGCTAACAAATTTTGTTTACAAGTATTGCAAACAAATGTTTCCTGGGCCATGCGGAGAGAGTGGGACAGAGTGGACTCTGATCTCTAGGTCCTGTGGAATTTCCCCTCCATGCCTAGACCATACTCTGCAGATCTCTCTGGTGATAGCTCTTTTCTGGAAACAGGCCCTCTACCTACATTTCTTTAGGCAGTTAGAGGAAAGATCAAAGGTTTTTCCTGAGTCTCTAGGCCTTGGTGTTTTCAGCTCCTACTAATACATATGCCAGAGATATTTTGGGGGTGGCAAATTTTGTTCTCCTACACATCCATAAAAATAACAGTAATGAAAACAAATGATTCCAAAATTAAAGCTATAGTCCAGATATTTCAACTAATTTGAGTAGAGCATAAATCTATTAAAATAAAGAGAAGAGAATTAGAGTCCCCCGGAATGAGTTAAGGACTGAGTCCACTCAGGTCCACCGAAGACAAGTCTTTCAGAGAGCTATTAGAAGTGTGCATATGCCAGGCCTGAGTGCCCAGTAAGTAGGTGAGGCCCAGCCCAGCAATAGCATTGAAGACTTTAGTGAAAACACTCATGTCTGCAAATTTAGAATGGACCATTGCAACTTTAATAGGCTGTAAAAATGTTTTATTAAAAAGGCCTATAACTTTGCTTTGGGAAAAAAATTCTGTTTTAATTTGCATCCCCAAATAAAATTATGCTAGAATAACAAAACGCATTTCCACACATTCATCTAATTATAAGAAAAAATGAGAGTATCAACAAAGGGAAACTTTGTTTTCTTTCATTTAAGAAGGTAAAGATTTTGCCTTTTACTTAAATCCTCCTGATGGCTACATTTTAAGAATTTAAGTTCACTTATGGTGACAATTACCAACAAAGCTAGTGGAGGTGATGGAACTTCAGGTGAGCTATCCAAAATCCTTAAAGATGATGCCGTTAAAGTGCTGCACTCAGTATGTCAGCAAATTTGGAAAAATCAGCGGTGGCCACAGGACTGAAAAGGGTCAGTTTTCATTCCAACCCCAAAGAAGGGCACTCACTTAAATAAAGATCATCCTTCCATACAGATGGCTAATAAACTCATGAAAAGATGCTTAACATTGTTCATTATTAGAGACATGCAAATCAAAACTACAATGAGATATCACACTAGTCAGAATGCCTATCATCAAAAAATCTACAAATAAATGCTAGAGGGGGTGTGGAGAAAAAGGAACTATCTTGCATTGATGGTGGGAATGTAAATAGATACATCTACTATGGAGAATAGTATGGCGATTCCTTTAAAAATCTAGGAATAAAACTACTATATGACCCAACAATCCCACTACTGGGCATATACCCTGAGGAAACCGTAACTGAAAAACACACGTGTCCCAGTGTTCATCACAGCACTGTTTACAATAGCTCAGACATGGTAGCAATCTAGATGTCCATCGATTGATGAATGGATAAAGAAGTTGAGGTACATACATACAACAGAATATTCCTTAACCATAAAGAGGAACACATTTGAGTCAGCTCTAATGAGGTGGATGAACCTAAAGCCTATTATACAGAGTGAAGTAAGTCAGAAATAGAAAAACAAATATTGCATATTAACACATGTATATGGAATCTAAATAGCACTGATGAACCTATTTGCAGGGAAGCAGTGGAGACACGGACATAGACAGCAGACTTGTGGACACAGTGCAGGAAGGAGCGAGTGGGATGATAGAGAGAGCAGCACTGAAATATACACATTACTACATGCAAAATAGATGGCCAGTGGAAATTCACTGTATGACTCAAGGAGCTCAAACCCAGTGCTCTGCGACTGCCTAGAGGGGTGGGGTGGGGAGGGAGGTGGGAGGGAGATTCAAGGAGGAGGAGACGTATGCATGCCTATGGTTGAATCATGCTGATATATGGCAGAAACCTACACAACATTGTAAAGCACCTATCCTCCAATTAAAAATAAAATTTTAAAAATGAATGATACAAAGGAAAAACTCATAGTGGGACTTTATTAAAATTAAATACTTCTACAAATCACTTAAAAGGGAATGAAAAGACAAGCCACAGACTGGGAGAAAATATGTGTAAAACACATATTTGATTAAGGACTTGCTTCGAAAATATATAAACAACTCCTAAAACTCAACAGTAAGAAAGAACTCAATTTAAAAAGAGGGGAAATTACCTAATGAGACACTTCACCAAAGAAGACACGTTAAGTGGCAAATATGCATAGGAAAAGATGCTTCACATCACATATTATGAGGGAACTACAGGTTAAAGCAATGAGCTATCACTGGACAACTATTAGAAGGACTAAGATCAAAAACCCGGACACAACCAAACACTAGCACGGAAGCACAGCAAAAGGAACACACATTTATTGCTGGTGGGAATGTAAAGTGGGACAGAAACGTTGGAAGACAGGCAGTTTCTCATAAGCCTCAATATAGTCTTACCACAGCATGCAGTAATCACACTCCTACACATTTACCCCATAGAGATGAAAACTTACATCTGCACTAAATTTACTCAGGAATGTCTGTATCAACTTCATCCATAATTTCTCAAAACTGGAAGCAATCAAGATGTCCTTCTATAGGTGAATGTATAAACAAACTTTGGGGCATCCATACAATTGGAATGTTCTGCTATAATAAAAAGAAATGAACTACCAATTCTTGGAAAAACATGAAGGAATCTTAAATGTACATTCTGAAGTGAAAGAAGTCAGTCTGAAAAGTCTACATAGTATGATTCCAACTATATGACTGTCTGGAAGAGACAAAACTACAGAGACAATTAAAAAGACCAGAGGTTACCAGAGCTTCAGAGGAAAGGAGAAAGGGATGAAGTCAGAGAATATTTAGGTTGGTGTCACTGTTCTGTATGATACTGTGTTGGTCAGATATACAAAAAAAAATACATTTGTTAAAAGTCACAGAACTGTACACTTACGAAAAACGTCAACTTTATTGCAACCTACAGATCATAGATAATAATAATGTGTCAATAGTGTTTCATTAATTATAAGAGAAGCACCACACTAGGATATTAATAAGAGAACCTGCTTATGCACAGAGGGTGGTGGTAGGGGTTAAGAAACTGTACTACATGTTCAACTTTTCTGTGAGCATAAGACTGTTCTAAACAATAAAGTCTATAATTTTTTTAAAGAAAGCACACCTAAAAGAAGTCACTGGGGATGCTCTTTGGGAGTGGGATCCAGGAAACTCTGTTGCAAGCAGCTGCTGCTGCTGCTGCTAAGTCGCTTCAGTCGTGTCCCACTCTGTGCAACCCCATAGACAGCAGCCCACCAGGCTTCCCCGTCCCTGGGATTCTCCAGGCAAGAACACTGGAGTGGGTTGCCATTTCCTTCTCCATTGTGTGAAAGTGAAAAGTGAAAGTGAAGTCGCTTAGTCAGGTCCAACTCCTAGCGACCCTGTGAACTGCAGCCCACCAGGCTCCTCCATCCATGGGATTTTCTAGGCAAGAGTACTGGAGTGGCTTGCCATTGCCTTCTCTGGTTGCAAGCAGCTAGGAAGAGTTTTAAGGCTGTGAAATTTCCGTCCACGGCTTCAGTTATACCATGCTTCAAGGTGGACACAACAGTCAGTTTGAAATCGGTTTAGTTCCAAAAACAGGACTTGAATTTGAAAGAATAGAGGGAAGCTGGCTGGCTGTTTTAGAGGTAACGCAGGGCAGAGCCAAATTCCCTCAGGGTCAAGTCATTCTCAGTGAAAAAAGACCGCAGGAGATGCTCACTGGTGTAAACATGTCCCGGGGTTAGGTTCTTCCGTAATAAAGTTTTACACTGGATGGATTGCATAAGCAAGTCAAAATTCCCCTCACTAGAGACGTGGAAAGAATGTATGTATGACAGCGAATAACACCTAAATGTGTGTGCCTATACACGTGCACATGTATTTGTCATATCAGGAAATGCCCTGCTTTGCTCCTGCAATTTATGCAGTCCAAATATTTTTAATTGAGATACATATAAAAATTCGATACACATATATGTGTGTATATATGAGTATCTGTACAAAATTCACATACCTTAAAACACTTTTAAAGTATAAAATTCAAAGGTTTTCACTGTATTTACAATGTCACGTACCCACTACCTAATTCCAAAATTCAACTTTTGTTTTTAACAGCTACCTCAAACTGAGAGTATACAAAACAAACATTCAGTTACAGGTATGGCCAGTAAGGAGAATCATTGATATTTTTCAAATATTTATTAATATGCACATTAGTAAGTCTATATCCTTCCAATATTTAGGAAGATTTTCTTTCTAACAATCATGTAGGCTGATACTTATTAAAGTTTCCACACAGAAGACAGTCATTCTCACCTGGAAAAAAATCTAAGTGTGAAAATGTACATATTTGGACTAAACAATGAAAAAGAGGTTGAAAGAAAGTGCACAGGAACAGGCAAAAGAGGAAACCATGGGCCAAAGGTATACAATAGGGAACATTAAAAAAGTTTCTAGGGCACTGCAGAAAGACAATGTATTCTAGTGATTACCTTTATTAGACTCTATTGGATCAGGAGCCAATTCATTAAACATTAATGGCAAGGGAATGCCATCCATATATTATAAATAGCCATTAAGCTGAGATAGACAGCTCTGCACAGGGTCAGTATGAATTAATAAAAAAACTGAAGCTGGCATTTCAGAATCGTAAAAGGGTAGATTTAGTAGAAAATATTCAATAAGAATAAAGAAGAACAGTCTATATTACACTATTTGTCTAAAGAAGAAACTAGAAATTAGAATAAATTTACCATAAACCTAAAAATATCCTTCATAACGAAACCCTTACTTCTTCAAAATGGGTGTCAATTACATTTAAGAATCTTTGCAGTTCAATGTGTGACATTGGTGAATGGTACATGCAAAGACAAGTGGGAAATAGATATTCAGGTAGAGATTAGACAAAATGTTAATGAAACCAGAATCATCTTACTGAATACAGCTCCAAGAATATGCGACAGCAGCAGAACTGAGATTATTAAAGATAAGGTCTAATTTCAAATGTCTCTCCTGAGTTAATTCTGAAATCTCTTCCACTTGATAGTATTTATAAGGCACTTCATCTACAAAGTAACCATAATTTTGTTAGTTTTACCACCCATTTTCATGGTTTAGAGCTTCCCTGGTAGCTTAGATGGTAAAGAATCCACCTACAATGAAGGAGACCCCAGTTTAGTCCCTGGGCTGGGAAGATCCCTGGAGAAGGAAATGGCAACCCAATCCACTATTCTTGCCTGGAGAGCTCCATGGACAGAGAAACCTGGAGGGCTACAGTCCATGGGGTCGCAAAGGTGTCAGACACAACTGAGCGACTAATACTTTTCACTGATTAGAGAGTGAAACCATGTGATAAAAAAATATGGTACTGATGGATACTTAAATGGGTCGCTACATTTGTATAACTTATTTTTCTTACCTTCTTTGCTAAGTTACCCCCATATTATCACAATACTTTGAAGAAAGAACTCAAAGATTCAGGTGGGATTCTTTTGTTATCTTAGTATTTCTAGGATAATAACACAGGGACTTTTGTAAGAACCTCTTGTGCCAGCTATTCTAACACAAAAAGTATTATGTCACTTGTTACGAAAAATTATCATAAACTTGGAAGTGAGACAAGCATAGCAGTGGTAGTGATATGTGGCATGTCCTTTCAGTATGATACTAAGATAGCGTTTATTTCATTGTCTAGGAGAACAGACCTGTATCTGATTTTAAGTACTTTTTGATTATTGTACAGCTACTGTGAAGTAACAAGTCAACTTGTTACTTGTTAAATTTTTGTCTCCTACAGAAACTATTACTGCCCTGTAGGATATTAACCAGTCTTATATCTAACCTAGCAGTCCTATTGTAGTATTCTCTCTGTGTTTCATGCTTACCCCACTCTTTTGTTAAATTGTTTATAACTACCCAGGTGCCCAGTTCCTCAAAATGCTCTGGACTACATTGGTTTCCTCATTGAAGACTTAATAAAATGTGTTACTTATGTGTTTTTTATGTGTACTAGAGTCATATTTTTAACTCTCTGAAAATAATACTTTGTCCTTCATCAAGCACCTGTGTAATATTTTTTTAAAAAATAAGCCAACACTTCTCTCATGAATCTGCACAAACCGAGGCTTAAATGAATTGCCTTGCGACAGTCAAGCTGGAGAAAAACTGACAGCAGGTAACAGCATTATTTATTGACAAGGCAAAAGCCTCAATTTAAGAGCTTCCACTGAAAATATAATTTTAGATGTGGAGTATCAAATGCAACAACTAGAACAAACTCCATTTTGCTTTTGCCAGTATTTTGAGAGGTAAGTCAACTGCAGTTAGGTATCATCAACAATGCCAAAAAGGTTTATGAATTATCCTTACTGGGGTCTGTCATTTCACCCTTTCTAGAAGCATATCTTTGAGTCACAGTACAAAATGAGAGAGGTATACATAATGCAATATTTTTAATTTATGACATTCTCACTGTCCCTGTGATGGCTTTTTAATTGCCAATGTAGCTATACCGAACTATCATCCCCAGTTATTCAATCAAACACTAATCTAGATGTTGCTGGAAAGGGATTTTTGCATATGCAATTAAAGTATCTAGTCAGCTGAGTTTAATTTGGGGGAGATTATCTTGGCTGAGCCTGACTTAACCAGTGAAAAGTCCTCTTAAGAGGACTTTGCATGTCACTTATTTGGTGTTGGCTTCCAGCTGAGACCTTGGCTGAGGTTGTTGGCTAGAAGATTCATACCTCATGGCTAGCCTCTCCACATGGTTAGGGTCCCCTCACAGCAAGGTGGTTGCAGACTAAGAGGTGGCGGAGGAGATAGAGGGAAGAAGAATGAGGAGGGAGTAGGAGAGGGTTCAGGAGAGAGAGGGGGAATGTGAGAGAGACGGAGAGAAATAGAGAGGGGAGCAAGCAAGGGAGTGGGATCGAGCACCAGCTAGGTACCTCCTATTAATAGGCAGTCACAAAGTCCCACCAAGCTGCAAGAAAAAGAGAAACAGAGCTTACATCTCAGTTAGGCATAGAGAGAAGAACTAGAAATATAGCTGTGGCCACTTTTGGAAAACATATTAAGCCACAATATTCTTTGGCTATTTTTCTGTCTGATTACTGATCATTTTCATAATGACTTCTAGAAGCTTTGAATAAATTAGGGAATTTAACTTTATGAATGACATGAATTATGAGCAATTTTCTGTCGAATAAAAATATTTGGGACATTATTTTTATGTATCTTTCTCTTTTCTAACTCCCTTGATAGGATGCAGATTTCATTGAGTGGCATTGAATTTTTAAAAGAAGTACTTATAGAGGACATTTTCAATATTAATGCATATCAGCTAAGTGATTTACTATATTCTCACAGTGCCCAACTTTTCTCTCAAATAAACTGATATTTACAAGTTAAAACGTATTTTGGTTTAAGTCCTCCTTCTAACTAGCAGGCTAATCTACTACAGAAACAATAATAAAAATGTTATTTAAAAATGAGGCAGAAGAGCAACAGGAAAAATCAGTGTTTGGTTATTTAAATTATGCTTTTATATCAACAGGCTTAGAATGCTACAGATGTATCATTTAGTTTTCTTTCATTTTGATGTCATCAAAAGGTCAAGGGATAATCTAGAGCTCAATTCACCATCCAACACACATAGCTTTCCCCAGTTTGGGAATATAAATTAAATGTAAGATGGTCTTTACTCAAAGTCTTCCAAAAAATTTTAACGACTCAAATCTTTTTATATCTATAGCAGTAGAGAAGGCACTACTTCAAATAAATGCTGTACAAATTGGCCCGGTGACTCTCCTTTTATCTTTTAATACTTTTATATCTGCAGGATAGATTAGCTCAAATCAACAAGAGCAGGTTCTACTTTTGACTCTAACACAGAAAAACTGTGCTGCTTTAGCAAGTCCCGTTAATATTAAACTCAGTCAAGTTATCCAGAAAATGGGACAAGTCACCTCTCTTCATTCCTAACAAGGTGACTGTGGGGATCAAGTGAATTTTATTTACTTCCTTGTCACTTTAGGTTGGTAAAAATATAACACACATGATTATTATTGGGATTTATTTCAATAATTAGAACCCCATAGAGAATACATATTAATTGCTTAATAAATGTTACTTTTTAAAATTACGTTGCTTGATTTTCTTTAACAATTTAAGGGGATTAAGTGAGGATATAGACGATCCACACTTCATCAATTGTCAATTCCTGTATGCCTGTGGTATGTGACAGGAAGAGGAGGAGAAGGGACACAGAGCACCTGACTATCTCAGAACACTACTGTCCTGCTAACATAGGGAAGATAGATACTCCATCAACAACAGCTGTGTGGCCTCAGTTATTTACGAGTTATCTGACCTTAGGAAAGTTCCATAAGCCCTCTGTGTCAGTTATCTATAGCCATTTAACAAATTATTTCCCAAACCTAAGAACCTAAAACAACCATAAAGGATTATAGTCTTGCACAGTTTCTGTGGGTCAGGAATTTTGTAAGTAGCTTGGCTTAGTGTCTTTAGGGAGGTAGGAGTCAAAATGTCTACCAGGACTTGAATCATCTGTAGGCTCAACTAAGGCTGGAAGATCCACTTCAAAGATAGCTCACTTACAAGGCTAAGAAGCTGGTCATGGCTGCTAGAAGGAGACCTCATTCCTTGCCTGGTAGACCTCTTTGTAAAACTGCTTAAGTGTTTTCAAGAATAAGGTGACTAGCTTCCCCCAAGCTCGGGGTTTCCCTGGTGGCTCAGTTGATAAAGAATCTGCCTACAATGCAGGAGACCCGGGTTCGATCCCTGGGTCAAGAAGATCCCCTGGAGAAGGACATGGCAACCCACTCCAATATTCTTGCCTGGAGAATCCCATGGACAGAGGAGCCTAGCAGGCTACAGTCCATGGGGTTGCAAGAGTCAGACAAGGCTTAGTGACTAAACCAGCTTCCCCCAAAGTGAGTAGTCTTTTGTGCCCTGGCCTCATAAATCACACACTGTTGTTGCCACTGTATTCTATTGGTCAAAGAGATCAACCTGACCCTGTTCAGGAGGGGACTTCACCAGAGGGTGAACACAATGAGGTGAGGATCACTGGAGGGCATCTGGGAGGCTGGTTATGCCAACTAAGTCTGATTCAACACCTGTAAGAAGACAGAGATAATACAGGTACCTCACAGGGCTGGTGGAAAGATTAAAGGATGCCATCTATTCAAAGTGCTTATTATCTAATTATGCAACAACCTAAATGGGGAAATAATTTTTAAATGTGTGTGTGTATACATATATATGTAATCACTTTGCTGAACACCTGAAACTAACAGAACATTATTAATCACCTATACTCCAACATAAAATTATAAGTTAAAAATGCCTATTATCCAGCACTTGCTCATTGAATCTCAGGTTTCTTTACTCTTCATTCCTTCTAGTGTCTAGCACAATGTGTGTGTGTGTTTGCGTGTGTGTACCTGATGACCACTTGATGAAGCCTATACACTGCTTCTAAGAATTATATTTTTTAAATAAAGAAGTACAGAGAACATAAACTATACTGAAATATAACTATCAGCATATTTCAAAACATACTTGTGATATAGCACATTTGTGGTATAGCTTCTTTATTATTCATAAGACTCCAAACAATGAAACCCAATAGCAAGTCTAATGATTACTGTGTTTTCAAAGAGATGATAAGGCAAATGATATCTGGAGATATTTGCAATAGCCATAATACGATGAAATAATATTGTTTTTACCATTGGTGACAAAGTCACAAGTTCTACCAATATTACTATGGTCTTATGCCTACATTCATATTTAAAAGAAATGTTAAATTCCAGTTAGAATTAAATGTGAATGAAGATACATTTTTTTCCCAATTCAAGTTCTCAAATCTCATGAACACTATTTAACGGGGGTCACTGGACTAAACTTCTAGCCATGCTAAACTTTAAAAAAAAGGGGGAGAAAGTAAAAAACATAGTTATAATACTTAATATCCTCTACAAGTAAAATAATTTTGCTCCTACTAAATTCCCTACAGCACACGAATTTCTAATGTCTTCCATGGCATTCTCATTTCAAAATGATCACCCTTTGAATTGGACATATAACTCTATAATGCTTTCATTTAAATGGATTTTAATGAATCTTTAGACCCAGATAAATGGATTTACAGAAGTGGTACATTAAAAGGCCATTTTAAGTTTGGGACTGAAAGGACCTCTAATTTATAGCTCCAGAAAATATCCATTCTGTGGCTCAAAGATCCTTGTGGATTATAAAAAAGGAAACGACTAACAGAAAAGGAATTATTCACCACATTATTAAACATGACAAAAAGCTTCTGAATTGGAGCTTAAAATGGGCTATTTAAGATTCCAGCAATCCCTGGGACTTTGGCAACAAAAATGTTCAAAAGCCTTTTATAGTTGCTGTCAGATTTCTGTAAAGCATTTGAGATTCCTGTGAACTTATTTATATAACAAGCTAAAACCTGAAGCCGACTTGAAAGTCTTTCTATTCTAATTATGTAGAATTGGAAATGCCTAGAAATGATGTTCAGTGTTCTCCCAAGAATATCGTCCTGAAATGGTTGTTTCAGAACTGGGTGTTTAGAACAAGGAACGAGAGTATAGATAGCTGCGATGACTTATTACAAGGAGCGGTTACGGCAGATATACAAACTATAGCTTGGTAAAGTGGTTTCAAAGAACTGCCATTTAGCAATTCTCCCTTGCAGCGGCACAGTCTAAATGACTGCTCATAGTGTTCCCTCCTGGCCTACTCTAATGGTTTCTTTCTGAAGCTCTGTAGTTCCTGTGTAATCACGCAACAAAATAATTCAGGAGATAGTGACCCACCAGGATATCAGCTGATTTACGTTCTTATCACGATACTGTTCCTGACTCTCTGGGGCTTCCCAAACCAGCTCTAACTCTCTTAGGCTTCAGTATTCCAATTTGACATTTGGTCCTTCCGTGCTCAGAAGACTCAACGGGAGACAAAAGTCTGTACATACCCCAAGCTAGAAATACTAGATGATACTCCACAGAAAAAATACTAAAATGGCTTTGAGGGAAGGGTACTACACTTAAAAGCTTCTAAAATGACTCCTAATGATCCCACCCTCAGAATTCACATTCTTGTGTAATATTCTCTCTCTCTGATTGTATACTGGGTCTAGTGACTTCTTTTCGATAAAGTGGATTGGCACACGTATTGGAATGCTTACTGTGAGATTAGTTTATGGAAACTCCCATCTTTCGCACTCTCTTTCCCTGGATCTTCTCACTTGCTGCATTAGAAGAAGCAAGGTGCCCTGTGGAGAGCCCCATGTGGCAAGGAACTGAGACCAACAGACTAACAACCCTAGAAGAACTGAACCCTGCCAACCACCCTGTGAGTGAGCTTGGAAGTAGATTATCTCCAGTTCTCACCACAAGGTACAGACAGCAATTTTAGAGATGGTAAATGACTCATTCGAATTTCACAGGTAGCAAGGGAAGATCTAGAATGGAAAAAGAAACAAGCTCTTCCTAACTCCAAAGCCAGTGCTTCATTCACTGCATTATATTCTCTCTCCAAATGAAAGTCAAAGTCAAAGTCACTCAGTTGTGTCTGACTCTTTGTGACCCCATGGAATACAGTCCCTGGAATCTTCCAGGCCAGAATACTGGAGTGAGGAGCCTTTCCCTTTTTCAGGGAATCTTCCCAACCCAGGGATCGAACCCAGGTCTCTCACATTGCAGGCGGATTCTTTACCAGCTGAGCCACAAGGGAAGACCAAGAATACTGCAGTGGGTAGCCTATCCCTTCTCCATGGGATCTTCCCAACCCAGGAATCAAAGCAGGGTCTCCTGCATTGCAGGCAGATTCTTTACCAACTGAGCTATCAGGAAAGCCCCTTTCCAAATGAATTCTGTTTCAAATATTGGATTGTGGGTTGCCTGTTTGGAAGTTATAACACCTTTCCCTAGAGATGAAATAGTGTGACTGAAACATACAAGGCTTTAAAACAACAGAAGAGAGGGGAAGGCAAAGTAGATACAAGGGTGAGGAGAAGAGGTGGATATATATGTAGGATAGACTCCTTCACCAAAAACTCCTGAGTCTTGGCAGTCTGGTCCAAGGGGCTGCACAGAAGTGGAGGAATGCAGACAAGTATAAATGCCTGAAGAACCTGAGAAAATCAAGGGGCCTCAACCTACACTTCCTGACTTGGAGTTAGCTTTGACTTGATCCTAGAATCTTTGCAGATGTAATAATTAAGCTTATCAAAATGAAATCACCCAAGATTTAGGGTGGGCCTTAAATCCAAGGACTGGTATTTTTATAAGAGAAAGGAGGGACAGATTTAGACACAGAGAAGTGGCAGGAATGCAAAGAGTAGAGCTAAGGTGTCACAAGCAGAGGGACCTGAGGAGCCACAAGAAGCTAAAGGAAACAAGTAAGGACTTTTAAGTCAATGGGTGAAAAAAATTTTATATAGGATAGTGTAAGGGATTTAATCGGAGAAGGCAATGGCACCCCACTCCAGTACTCTTGCCTGGAAACTCCCATGGACAGAGAAGCCTGGTAGGCTGCAGTCCATGGGGTCGTGAAGAGTCAGACACGGGACACGACTCAGCGACTTCACTTTCACTTTTCACTTTCATGCATTGGAGAAGGAAATGGCAGCCCACTCCAGTGTTCTTGCCTGGAGAATCCCAGGGAGGGGGGAGCCTGGTGGGCTGCCATCTGTGGGGTCGCACAGAGTCGGACACGACTGAAGTGACTTAGCAGCAGCAAGGGATTTAGTTAGAAAGAATAAATATAAACCAAGATGTGTATTATACTGTAGTTGAATACCACCTAAAGATTAGCATAGTGCCAGATGTTCAAGATGGTTTTAGAAAAGGCAGAGGAACCAGAGACCAAATTGCCAACATCCACTGGATCATGGAAAAAGGAAGAGAGTTCCAGAAAAACATCTATTTCTGCTTTGTTGACTATGCCAAAGCCTTTGACTATGTGGATCACAATAAACTGTGGAAAATTCTGAAACAGATGGGAATACCAGGCACCTGACCTGCCTCTTGAGAAATTTGTATGCAGGTCAGGAAGCAACAGTTAGAACTGGACATGGAACAACAGACTGGTTCCACATAGGAAAAGGAGTACGTCAAGGCTGTATATTGTCACCCTGTTTATTTAACTTCTATGCAGAGTACATCATGAGAAACGCTGGGTTGGAAGAAGCACAAGCTGGAATCAAGATTGCGGGGAGAAATATCAATAACCTCAGATATGCAGATGACACCACCCTTATGGCAGAAAGTGAAGAGGAACTAAAAAGCCTCTTGATGAAAGTGAAAAAGGAGAGGGAAAAAGTTGGCTTAAAGCTCAACATTCAGAAAATTAAGATCATGGCATCCAGTCCCATCACTTCATGGGAAATAGATGGGGAAACAGTGGAAACAGTGTCAGACTTTATTTTTTGGGGCTCCAAAATCACTGCAGATGGTGACTGCAGCCATGAAATTAAAAGACGCTTACTCCTTGGAAGGAAAGTTATGACCAACCTAAATAGCATATTCAAAAGCAGAGACATTACTTTGCCAACAAAGATTCGTCTACTCAAGGCTATGGTTTTTCCATTGGTCATATATGGATGTGAGAGTTGGACTGTGAAGAAAGCTGAGTGCCGAAGAATCGATGCTTTTGAACTGTGGTGTTGGAGAAGACTCTTGAGAGTCCCTTGGCGTGCAAGGAGGTTCAACCAGTCCATCCTAAAGGAGATTAGTCCTGGGTGTTCTTTGGAAGGACTGAAGCTAAAGCTGAAATTCCAATACTTTGGCCACCTCATGCGAAGAGCTGACTCATTGGAAAAGTCTCTGATGCTGGAAGGGATTGGGGGCAGGAGGAGAAGGGGACGATAGAGGATGAGATGGCTGGACGGCATCACTGACTCAATGGACATGAGTTTGCGTGAACTCTGGGAGTTGGTGATGGACAGGGAGGCCTGGCGTGCTGAGATTCATGGGGTCGCAAAGAGTTGGACACAACTGAGCGAGTGACCTGAAGTGCACTGAGGCACAAAGATCATCAAAAGGGGAACTGTCCTTCCCCATCAGGAATAAAAGTTGAGGATCCTGAGAAAATCTGATGGTTGCATCCTAACTTGGTTGTTAGCTGCTGTTCACAGCTCTTGACCTCTTTTATTTTAAATATTGTTAAACCAAACCTTTATAGGATATCACGCTTTAAGAAAATGTTAGGAGACAGGATAAGGGAATATCATACCTGGGACAAAATGGCGCCACCAGAGCAAAATCATTCTATCTGTGACTTCAAAGTTAGATGTGATTAAATTGCTGGCCAAGATACTCCACACCCAAGCAATTATAAATACTAATGAAGGTGGGAAATCAAAGGATGAATACTTAATAATATGAGTAGGCATATCAAAAAGATCAGAAAGCTTTCTATGCAGAAAAAGTGTGCAATTCTTTTAAAATGTTTTCTCTTACAAAGTCATAAAGTGATATTGAAATGTGTATTTTTTTCTTGCTTATTGGCTTTGTTTCAAATGGATATTATTAAATCTTGATAGTCGATTAAAAAACATTCACCAAACTAAAAATGTGCTGAAGTATATGTATATAAGCATGCATAAATATATTATAAACTACTGAATTGAAACATTAAAATATTCTCCATAGCAACCCTAAATCAAACTGATATTTCATTTTGGTTCCCCTGATGCCAATATATATAATACATTAAACCCAGTGCTTTCAAAGTATAAAAATGCCTTTGAAAACATAAGCAATGTAGAAATGATGTTCAAATATACTATAATGTACACCTTGGTTTATAGCTATTCTTTCTTTCCCAAGATTACATTTCTATGTGAAAACATCAGTCTAAATACAATACTGGGTCATTAATTGTAATAGTGGAAAGAGATATTTTTACTTTGCAAATTCTGACTATTGGGGGTTTCTATGCCCATAATGATAATTTATTTATTTCTAATTTGCACTTTTACTAAAAAGCTCAAGTCAAATACCACAGAATTTATAAACTACAAAAGTTAAGGAGACAGCACACTGGTGCTAACCAAGAAAAATGTGAAGATCCTAGTCTTTGACTTCAAAGTCACTGTTCTCCATAGAAATGAAGAACACATATACTTTATCAAACTTCCATAACATCAGAAAATGCTTAATAAATGTCTGTCAACTGAGAAAGAGGTCAAGTATAGGTCTTAAGGTCAACTCACTACATGCCTCCTTCCCAGTATTGTAGGGCATAAGAGAAAAGACTAAAATATACCTGCTAGTTGGCTTTGAAAATAGTGCCATGTTTAATGCCGTGAAAACCATCCTGAGAAGGTGCAATTCTCAGTCTGTTCCCTTCCAAGGATTTAGGGAAAATTAACAGTGCGTTCTGGACTAACTCAATTCACATGAAGAGTCTTGGGCAAGTTAAGGGTTCACAAAGTGTACTTAAAAGGTCAAAAAACATGTTTTAAAATCACATCAACACTTTGATAAGAATGAAGACTTATCTGGAGCTAAGATCCATCACCTTGTGACAAAAACCAAAATCTAAAACTAACAAACAGAAACAGTTCAAAGTATGAACTACGCCAAGGTACTGCCACATTTTTTAGAAGGTAAAACCACTGATAACTGCATTCTAAAATGCAATCTAAGTAATACGGTCGACCCTGAAACCAGCAATTCCTCTCCAACCAACATTCACTCTGAGTCCTTCCCAACACCCTTCCACGAGCAGCCCAGCACTCTTCAGAGGCACAAGAGGGGATCTGCTGTACTTAGAGAACTCTAACTGCAAGAGGGGAATTGGGGGGTCTTGACCTTTGGGATGATGAAAAGAAATGCCAATTAAGTTCCACACATTAAAATAACCCATGCAAAAACATTCTTGATGAAATAAAATAAATAACATAACAGACTCACTGTTGCATGTCTGAGTGTACTTTTGAGATGCTGAAATGCAATTGATGCATTCAAACATGAAACCATCAAATTCTACAGCTGGAAGGGACCTCTGACAGTAATTATTCCAAAACCCTCAAGAGGAGCCTAAGTTCCAGTAAATTTGAAGAACATGACCAAGGTCACAACTTAGTTAGCAATAGAAGTTGGACCAGAATAATGAACTAGTTTCATTATATCACACTTTTAATTTCTAAAGGGAGGAGGGTTCAGGATGGGGAACACATGTATACCTGTGGCGGATTCATTTTGATATTTGGCAAAACTAATACAGTTATGTAAAGTTTAAAAATAAAAAAAAAAAACAAAAACACCAATTAGTATGAGTGCAGAAGCAATGACTATAATCACATGCTGTGTCTAAAATAACAATCACAAAAATAAACCTGCAGCCTCAGTTAAATCATTCACTTTTGTATGATTTTCTCACAAGACAGAACATTCCCATTCTCAAAGATCCCTCATATTGCCTTTTGTGACCAAAGCCATTTCCCTTCCACTGCAGTTCCCTGTCCGTCACTAAACACTTGCAACCACTCATCTGTTCTCCATTTCTCTATCATTTTAATAATATTGTATGTGAATATATGGAATCATACAACATGTAACCTTTAGAAACTGGCCTTCTTTACTCAGTGTAACTCTCAGGTGATACATGCAAGTTTTTGTGCAGCTTAATAGTTCATTTTTCTGAGTGCTGAATAATCCCCATGATGTACACATACCACATTTCATTTACTCATTCACCTGCCCAATCACATCTAGGTTGTACTTCTGGGCAGCAGACAAATCTGTCCACTTCACTCCATTGGCCCCAAATCCAGCCCCCATTGTCCTTAACATCTCTTATTAAGGACATGGTACTGGTTTCCCTGATTTCAAGCTCTTTTCTAAACATTATCCACCTTTCCAGTACACAAATCAGATCTCCTCAAAATAGCCTAGATTCTCTGCTGCTGCTAAGTCGCTTCAATCGTGTCCAACTCTGTGCGACCCTATAGACAGCAGCCCACCAGGCTCCCCCATCCCTGGGATTCTCCAGGCAAAAACACTGGAGTGGGTTGCCATTTCCTTCTCCAATGCATGAAAGTGAAAAGTGAAAGTGAAGTCACTCAGTCGTGCGCGACTCTTAGCGACCCCATGGACTGTAGCCAGCCAGGCTCCTCTGTCCATGGGAGTTTCCAGGCAAGAGTACTGGAGTGGGGTGCCATTGCCTAGGGTGCCTTAGATTCCTGGATCTGACACAGGCCTCCCCACTCTCAAGAATCTCATCTGTTCATTCATTCAAAACAGTGACATGGTTTTCCTTTAAGTGATTTATTCTAAAATAGAAATCTGATCTAAAAATTATTCTAACTCTTTGATAGTTTTATGATCAACAAGATAAAACTAACATTGGTGTTTTAAAATGGAAAAGTAACTCTGTGACATATGGCATTAGCATTGCTTCACAAGAACAAGAAGAATTGGAAATTTACAGTAGAGCTAGTATACTTCATCAGGAGAGTCTTACGTATCACTTGAGAATGGAAATATCAACAGTATATTGCAAATCTGTACTATGACTCATGAGACAAAGAAGCTGTACCTAACCAAAGCATAATTACAGACTAAGCTTAAAATCCTCATCATTAGTTCATTCAAAGTCATGCATTTTTCTCATAGACTCAAAAACTGTTCCAGAAACTGCCTACATGACATATTCTGACAAATATCTACAAAGAACGTCACATGAATAATTCTAGCCCCCTAAATCTTCTATTACCCTTTCTCTAATTCTTCCCTTTGAGACATCCCACAGCTCTGATGTGTGTTCGCTCTTGCTCCAAACCTATCTTGGAATTCAAGTACACTCCTGATGATTTTTAGTCATTAGGTTTGAGCAAAACACAAACACACACACACGCAAAATTCACATCTAACTTTCTTTTTCTAGCTATTTTAAATTTTTTTCTTTTTTTATTGGAGTGTAATTGCTTTTAAAAGTTGCATTAGTCTCTGCTTTACAGCAAAGTGAGTCAGCTTCTATACATATATCCCCCCCTCCATCGTGGTCCTCCCTCCCACCACCTCCCATCCTACCCATCAGACGGCACCAAACTGAGCTCCCTGTGCTGTGCAGCAGATGCCCACTCGCTGCCTGTTTTGCACATGGCGGTCCATATCAATCCTAATTTCCTGATTCGTCCCCACCCTGCCATGTCCACATGTCAATTCTCTGTGTCTGCCTCTCTATTTCTGCCCTGCAAGTAGGTTCATCTGCACCATTTTTCTAGATTCCACATATATGCATTAATGGATGATATTTGTTCTCCTCTTTCTAACTTAACTTCATTCCATGTGACAGACTCTAGGTCCATCCACATCTCTAGAAATGACCTTAATGTTCCTTTTAACGGCTGAGTTATACTCTATTGTATATATGTAGCACATCTTCTTTATCCATTTCTCCGTTGATAGATATTTAGGCTGCTTCCATGTCTTGGCTATTGTCAACAATGCTGCAGGGAACATGGCACACCTAACTGTTGAGCCTCCTGATAGAGGAGAAAGACTGAGGCCAAGAAGGGGAGTGGGTGGGGGTGCAGATTATGCTATTTTCCTGTAGCACCTGAATTTTAAACAGTGAAAATGATCTTGTATATTACCTCTGTGGTTTTAAAAACATTAAGTGCTAAATACAAGTCTTATCAGTTTAGAAAAGAAAAAAAAAAGCCGTTTACTCTCAGGAGATAAACACACTGGCTACTGAGTACATGTATTTCAAGTGGTTATGATTCATTGTCAGACTAATATTTTTTGCATCTATTTTAAACTGAATTGTAAAAGAAATATCAGGAGGTTCCAATTAGAAATGAACTGAAGGCCACTTTGAATCAGTATACTGTGGGAATTAAATGATGCTGTTTCTGTATTTTTCTTTTTTCCTTTTTTTTAATCACTAAGAGTTGAAAGAGAGCTTGGTTTTTACTGAAAGAGGCAAAAAAGCAGGTTCTGATAAAGTGTCTAAGGCTTCAGTGTGGGGTCCACTACATCCCCTCTCTCCTCCTGGCATATCTAATCAATGAAATGTTTGGCGTGGTTTTTTTTTTTCCTACAGCAAGCCCCTTGTTTTTTTTCTCCTTCACCCTGGGCGATTGCTCCTCTGACTAGCCTTAGCTCCTCTGACTTTTTAATTACAAAAAACATTGCTAATCAGTTGATTATGTATTTTACCATATCTTTCGCATTCCCCAATGTCTCAGTTTCTATTTATAGAAAATTCCTCTTCAAGGAGATCCAACCAGTCCATCCTAAAGGAGATCAGTCCTGGGTGTTCTTTGGAAGGACTGATGTTGAAGCTGAAACTCCAATACTTTGGCCACCTGATGCAAAGAGCTGATTCATTGGAAAAGACCCTGATGCTGGGAAAGATTGAGGGCAGGAGGAGAAGGGGATGACAGAGGATGAGATGGTTGGATGGCATCACCGACTTGCCAGACATGGGTTTGGGTGGACTCTGGGAGTTGGCGATGGACAGGGAGGCCTGGCGTGCTGCGGTTCATGGGGTCGCAAAGAGTCGGACACGACTGAGCCACTGAACTGAACTATAACTTAATGTTCATCACAGTGTCTAGCACTCTGCCTTGAACTGAACACCTATTCAAAGAAAACACTGGCAACAAATATTGCTGATTAAGACTGGTATGAACAACCAAACTGTAAGGGGTGGGGGGGACTTGAAATGTAATTCCCCAATTCAAAGATTTCTTGACTATTCTCCAGTCTTCCAGGAATCAGACCTCACTGACATATAACTCATAGTCCTGACCTGAAAACATTCTCAGGTTCTGTCCCTTCATCACAGTTAATTGGGAGAAAGTGTCAGTCACCAGAAAAATTCCACCTAACTGAAGACTGAACTGAAATGGCCAGGCTCAAATGCGATCTGAATTTCTCATCAAGCAGTACTTTAAGGTAACACAGGCAAGATTGCCTAGAGCTGGAAAAAGCTTTAATACCATCAATTTTACACTGGGACAAAACAAAAACAATTTTCAACCTTTATTGCAAGCTTTGTTAATAAGTTTCTCCCCTTTTCCTCACAGTTATGAAAAACTCCTAATACTTGGGTTGCATGGGAATAAAGCTAGGAAGGACTTAAATTTCAGGCCAATTGGAGATACATTTTATTTTAAATATTATCATCAAGATTGATAATCGGGATACCTGGAAACTACCTTTTCCCGAATCACACAGAGCCTGGAGTGATGGTAAATTCAAATCAGTAAGCCTGTGATAAAGACTGTCCGAATAATCTATTTTACCGATTTCTAAAACTCTGACCACTGTGCATGATGTTCCAATTCCTACCGCAATAGATGTCTTCTTCGGCTTCTGGGAGCAGGGCAGCAATGGCTAACAGGTTTCGGCTCTCTTGCCAGCTTTGATTGCCAACTACTGCGTGCCACACCGTGAAGAGGGATGTTAAAGTCGCCTCTGGGCTTTGTGGAAAGAAATAGTAAAATCCATTCCGTCAGCTACATTCTGTCAATGTGGCGAGCTAGCGCTAATTGCTCTGGGTCCTCTCTCAGAAAGTGCATTGCTTGACACGTGGAAGGCCATGTATGTTTCAGAACCCCCTTTGCAGCTGGCCAGGGTCACATGACCAGTTTGGGGCCACAGGCTGTGATCAGTGTTAACATGTTCCACTTAATTGTCCACATGCACCTGTGCATGTCTCTCCTCTACAACTGCGGTAAACCTTTAAGTCTCAAAGACTCCACGAGACAGCAGTGGACTAAACTGATGAGGTGCTCCTGGGAGAAGAGCAGCCCTGGAGAGACCCCTGCAACCAAGATAGAACGTGCAAGGATGAGTCATAAATGATGGTTGGTTAAGACACAGAGATTTTGGGACTGCATTATAGCCCAGCCTGCTCTAACTTCTACACCGACTCCTAGAGCAGGAGCAGGTGTTTCTTATGGATCACAAGTGAATATTCAGGAACACTGGCTGATCTTTCATTTAAAACATGTACCAACCCCACTGTGAATTTCCATCTAGTGTAATAAGAATTCTTGTGTTCACATTGCTGATCTTCATTGTGATTATTACCAACTGTGGCTAGCACTTTGGCTCATACCTGGCTCCTTTATCCTTTCTCTGCTCTTTTCTTAAGGACACATATGTTCCAAAGCAAACTTGACATCTCATGATAATACATACAATGTGCTTCTATAAAAGCCAAAGGAAAAGTTCCCACCACAGTGGCTCTTTTCAATGCCTGTAAGCAAGCTAACATTATGAACTTTCATGTGTTTCAGTCACAGGGCCACTTGTATTTGGTAAATGAACTATACTTGTTGTCAATGACATCAGGGAGATTCTTTCCACAATTTTACATATCTGTAACAACAGGCTTCCAATAGGAAAGATGTCTAACATTGGAACAAATGATCATTTGAGAACAAAAGCTTATGCTTCCACTTACTAGATGCTAGGAATTTTTCCATGAGCTTTACCGGTATCAACGTGTGCAATATCCCCAATGGCCTTGGAATTTTTACTGTCATTTGACAGATTAAAAAAACTAGCGTGTGAGTTTACATGCTTGCAAAAAACACTGATCTTTTATTGTCATAAACTAGAATAGAGTCCTCAGATGAAACATAGAATGAGCAACTGAATTTTCAGACAAATAAGACTTAAAAGTAAATATGTGCCATGTATCATGTGGGATATACTTATACTAAACAAATTTAACTGAAATTTAACAAGAACCAATTTTGCATTTTCCATCTTTCCTTTGGTCTACTCTTTTACAACTGTTAATCCTAGTAATTTCAAAACATCTTCACTGAAGAAACAGATATTAAAATATTCTAAAATCTAACAAAAAAGATGAATTTATTTGAAATTCAAATTTACCTGGACTCCTGTATTCTTATTTGCTTAATCTGGCAACTGAAAATTAGAAGCAAGATTTGAAATTTTCATCAGTACTCAGTATCTGTAACTTAATTAAGCAGCTAAGTGGACGATACATGTCTCTATCAAAGACAGTTAAAGAATGAGGAAAAATAAAATCTTTCACTCTAGTCTATGATAAAATGCCAAAGTACATTTCATTTTAAAATGTGCTTTTCCTTTTCCTTTCCTACTTCTCAGGCTGCACCATTTGAGAAGGATCCAGATGTTGATATGTGATTCTGCTAGTTGCCACCTTTCACGTCTAAATTGGTGAAAGTCCTATCTGTGAGTCTCTAAGGCATTCACTCTGTTTGAATTTGGGGGTGAGGTGGTTCGCAAAGAAGCAGAATTTTTTTTTCTTTTTATTACTTCTACAACATGAATATTCTAGCTCAGGCAGAGATGAAAGGACATAGTAAATAGGAAACATTGCTCTCCCAATGTATTCATGAAAAAGTCCTTGTCAATCATATTCAGTAAAGTGCATCAAAAATAATGCTTACGCTGGCAGGAGCCCGTGCAGAGTTTAACATTCTGGGGACAAATAATGAAATAGGTGTAGAGTGAGACTAATAAAATGTTCAAATCTGAGGTTCCTCCGAATAAAGTGCTTTCAGAGACTCTTAATAACATTGTTTTAAACTCTTGGTCTCCCTTCTGGGGTCTGTTTCATGCAGGGCAGTGAGTTATTGCCAACAAGTTAATATCTACTCTCAGCCTGAGCACAGTATGCCTCCCATAGCCATTCATCAAGAGCTTCAAAACAATGTGTTTATCTTTCTGCTTGTTGTGAATATTAATAAATTAAGATCTTTAAACTGTCTAGAAAGAAGTAAGAAATAACTGCCAAGAGCTTCGGTGCCGATGATGTATTTACATACATTAGAGAAGTACCATTAACAGTAATTAATGGTGCTTTTACATCTCAAAATGCATTGCAATTGACTACCGATTTGTTTTGGAGGTGTTTGCAATCATAAAATAAATCTCATCCTAAATGGATACTTAGTAATTTTTAATAATTTTAAACTGTGATGCTCTATTAATGCTTTAGCAATAACACACTGTTTTATGAAGACAGTTTTTTTTTTTAATTTAGACTTTTTATTGGACTTTATTAAAGTTAATGAGACTGCATTACTTATGTTCTATCTTAATTCAGAATGTTTTTAAAGGTCACAAAGGCTAATTTAAAAATTTGTATTTTGGAAAAAGCAAATTCAGTCAGTTAATGACTATACAATTAAAATGTAATTCTACTACATCCTTTTATTGGTCCACTAATTTTTAAAGGAACCCACATTTAGTAACGTAGTATGTCTTTGTGAGCACTTTTTAACATGAAAAGTTTAAGACATATCACTGTTAGGAAGTAGAATGGACAGAATGCTGAGGAGAATTTCACCAACTCCCATTCTCTTCTGGACTTTGTGTGCCTTCTGATTAGAACTAGAATACTTCAGTGGCTCAGTGGTAAAGAATTCACCTCCAACGCAGGAGACACAGGAGATGTGGGTTTGATCCCTGGGTGGGAAGATCCCCTGGAAGAGGGCATGGCAACCCACTCCAGTATTCTTGCCTGGAGAACCCCATGAACAGAGGGGCCTGGCAGGCTACAGTCCAAGGGCCCGCAAAGAGTCAGACACTACTGAAGAACTTGGCATGCACAGAGTGCACAGTGCATAGGAACTGCCCTGAAGGATATGTATACAGCTGAGCTTCTAAAGAAATTAAAATTAGAAAACATATCTAAGTCAACACATCCTGCAATATTTCACTAGTGACTTCCGTCTCATTTTGGTTGAGAAAACTAAGAGGAAAATGAAAAATATATTTGCTTTGAGGGTACCAAGGCCATGTGGAATAGAAATTTGAGCTAAAATACTTAACCCTTTCCGCAGCCTTTCCATGCAAGATGGAAACTATCAAAACAGATTACAGCAATCCTGACATGAGTTACTAAGATATCATTTGCAAGTCTCTTCAATGTCTCTTTCAGTCTGTTTTATTTCCAGTAGGAACAACTGTTCAACCCTTTGAGTAGTTCTCCACAACCATTCCTCACATCAATATATGTGCAAAATTAAACTGAGTTTCTTTGAACTGTTCACAATATGTTGAGAGAGTTTATAAGGCAATAATTCTAAATATACAACAAAAAACCAAATGTTTCACGATTTTACAAATTTAAGGAAATATGTAGGAGGAGTACCAAACACATTTGGCATGTTTAAAAATACACTTGATGCTTGTCAGCTCTCAAACAGCACAGACATATTGTTTGCATTATCAATAATAACAGGAAAATCACAAAGAATTAATCATGAGTATCTGCCTTCATCTTAAGATCACAACAAGACCTACATACTGCATTTCTCTTGTGGTGAGGCAAAAGGAGTCAGACTGCTACTGCTGCTAAGTCGCTTCAGTCGTGTCCGACTCTGTGCGACCCCATAAACGGCAGCCCACCAGGCTCCCCCATCCCTGGGATTCTCCAGGCAAGAACACTGGAGTGGGTTGCCATTTCCTGCTCCAATGCATGAAAGTGAAAAGTGAGAGTGAAGTCGCTCAGTCGTGTCCGACCCTTGGCATGAACTGCAGCCTACCAGGCTCCTCTGTCCATGGGATTTTCCAGGCAAGAGTACTGGAGTGGGGTGCCATTGCCTTAAGGAGTCGGACACAACTTAGCAAATCTGAACAACAGCAACAACAAAAATATAACACATGAATATTATGAAGACAAAGCTACTCATTTTTATGTGTTCTTAAAGAATTTCAAATCAAGATAGCACATCCTCCTTTTGACATGGATATTTCCTTCTACTCCACACAACAAAGATGAGAACATAAATAGAAATTTTTGATACATCTGAATAACTAAATGTACGTATGCTGACTGCAACAAGGCTCTCAGGATAAGAAGATAAGAAACCAGTATAGAAATGTGTCTCCAGTAAAGTATCTCCTCAAATTATAACTTCCTTAATATCTACAGAAAAATCTCATTTCTAAAAAGTTGCAAATTCCCACATCATTTTGTCATTTGACCTTTGACTTCTGTCCCTTTGACACTCCCTAACTCCAAAAGACAGGATTGATACTGATGGTTCCAACCTCTCATCTGCTCAGAACAAGGCAGTGAGATGATATCCCATAAAAGACCTGAACATTTCAACTCCATTGTCACTGACAGAAGGCAATATGAACTCTAGGAAGAAAAGACTGAACGCCATGCTTGGATTTTTGCCATTGTGAAAAACTGGCGCTAATAGATGTTGTATTGGAGAAGGCAATGGCACCCCACTCCAGTACTCTTGCCTGGAAAATCCATGGACAGAGGAGCCTGGTAGGTTGCAGTCCATGGGGTCGCTAAGAGTCGGGAACAACTGAGCGACTTCACTTTCACTTTTCACTTTCATGCATTGGAGAAGGAAATGGCAACCCACTCCAGTGTTCTTGCCTGGAGAATCCCAGGGATGGGGAAGCCTGGTGGGCTGCCGTCTGTGGGGTCGCACAGAGTCGGACACGACTGAAGCGACTTAGCAGCAGCAGCAGCAGCAGGTGTTGTATGACACTGATTTTTGCTTTGAGTAGCCTTTTAAAATGATCCCTGCTACAGTTATCATGGATTCATGTATCCTTAAACCTTTATAGGGAATAGCAAGGGCAAATCTTTTCACAGGCTACATGGCACTGTTGTTGTTTTGTTCCCAGAGGGAAGAGATACTTGACCAAGTATTGCACGGCCTTTCTATTCCTGGGGTCAGTTAAAGCTTGTCATGATCCCGGACAAAAACTGTAATAGCTGATTTTCTGTGATAGAGATTCCTGGAGGTCGTATTCTGCATGTGCCCAGACTCTTAAGGCAACCACGGCTGATCAAGGTAGACAAAGTGAAGGCACTGCTATGTTCAAGACACGCTGGTGGTGCGTGGTCACGCTAATCATTACTGATGATACACCAGCTGCCAGCATTTACAGATGGAGTGCTCTGTCGTGTACACCACGCGCAGGCCTTTAACGGGTGACCTCACTGTATCCTTACAACACCACTGTGAGTTAAAAACTATTAGCAACACTGCTTCACAAGTGTAAAAATAAAGGCACAGGAGCTACCTGGCCCAAGGTCACTGGGAGTTCAACTCAAACCCATTTGTTTAGTGAGCTCATGCTGTCCATCACCACAGTGCCAGCTGTGGAAGGAGTCAGACTCAAGTCAGTCCCCGCTCCATCTCTTATACAACCTTGGGTAAGTTACTTAACATCACAAAGCCTCAGTATCCTCATTTATCATTTGTGGATTACAGCACTACCTACCCTAGAGGTATCAGAAAAAAACTTTTCAAACTTTGAAATAGGCCGATGAGATTAACTGGATTCCTTCAGAAAAGTGTCACCAAGGCTGGGCATCAGTTAATGTTTACAGGACTATTTTACAACTGACATGAGGGAGTAAATCGTAAGAGCTGTTATGGATCAGCTAGACATTATGCTCTTTTGTGTCTTGCCCAACAATCAATCAAATTGTATACACACACATGCGTGTACACACACAGAGAGACACAAACACACATATATTTTTATGAAAAAACCTTAAATTTGGGCTGATTTTAATGTCTTACTAGGTCCTTCACCCTCAAATAATGAGCTAAGATCCTGAATTGTGTTTATAATCGTACAACAGCCATGAATCTGCCCTTCTGCAAACTGATTTTCATCCCCAGATATTTCAAGAATTAAATGAAACAATACATATGAAATTGTCAGTGTAGGGGCTGTCACATAGGATTCAACAAATGCCATTCATTACATCATTGCTATGATCATCTCAATAACTGCTATCACCACTACCATGCTATTAAAAATTTTTAATGTTAGGTATATTCTGTTTACTCATATTCAAATATTAACAGGGGTTAACACTGAAGAGTTAATAACTAGTTCTGAGACTAGCTCCAAAATGACAGTTACCCAGAGCTGAAGCTACTTTATAATCTGGCCTTGAGAGCGGTTATCTTGCAAACCACACACAGAACAGAAATGGCAATTTTAAGGGATACATTTTCGATGCACAGAAGGTTGTGCATCAGCCGGCTGCCCGTCACCTCTGTTACGCAGGATTCATTAGAGTGATAATTGACAGTTGTTTCCCCCTCTAAATGATTGCTCTGTAGTTCCATTATGTTCTATCAAGGAAGTACTAGTCATTAATTACCAATAAACTGAGCACCAACTTAGCTTGCAGCAGAAGGCTTGGACCTGTTCACTGTGGGGTGGTGAGGTAGCAGGGAGAGGGTGAACTCCATGATGCAGGAGACTCACAGTGACCGGATGTTACTACAGGCATGGGTGGGGATGGACGCTGCTTCTGCAAGGATGAGAGACCTCTGCTTTTGACGCTCCTAGTCCACTTAGAAAAGCAAAAAGGAAGAAATCTCAAACCAGAGGCCCAAAAGGATATGGTTCACATTAAAAAAAAAAAAAACTTTGAACATGAAAAAATGAAAAAATAAAATCAAAGTACTTAAACTATTCCCAAAGTAACAACAAAACTTTTTTTTTTTCCTTTAGTTAAATTCAAAGTGTGTGGCAGGTGAGTATAACAGAGGGTTTTTTGCATTTCCAACTAAAACACTTCTGTAACTCTCCTCTTTGGGAAATAATATCATAAGTCTAAACTAGGCCTTTTGTGAAGTTGCAGGCTGAGACCCAAGGGTTGAGCCCTCTTCTCTCACCCCTCAGACCCTGAGCTCCGATTTTTAGCTAACCCTCTGACATCCTGTGCCCCATTGCTGGTCTCTTTTCCTGCTTGTTTTGTCTTTCATGATTGAGCCATAAGGGGCTCTTTTGAGAGATCCTGGGAAACACATCCTAGCTGCTCTCCAACTTCTTCCATTAGTTCCAGCCATCCCCACAGCCACAATGGTCTCCTGGTTTTTCCGATTCCTGCCATGTATTATCTTGCTATAGTTTTTCTGAATGCACTAAATCATACAAGCCGTCAGTCGGTTTCCCATCCAGGCATCTCACCTCATCAATAAGACTGTACCTTCCTAAAGACAAGGACATGGCTTCAGAGGATAATTAAGAATTACAGAGTGCCACTGCTTTGAAATCTGGCCATGTGGGCACTTGGCAGAGCAGACAAGCAAGAACCACCTCTGTTTATTCTTCCAGCATTCCTCTGCCATATGAAAGGAAGATCACTGCTTTTTCAAAACGTTTTTAAAGGTATCTATGGATTTCTGGCTTCCATAGAGACTAAGACCTACCACTAGAAGCCTCTGGACTCCCTGGTATGTGCAAATATCTATCTGCTGGTAACTGAGTCCCTGTTCTACAGGGATTTTCAAAAGAGGATCCTGGGTTTCTTTCAATATCAAAAAAGAGCAGTACTCTAGAAGTCCCAAAGCAGTCTCAAAGAGACTGGTGCTGAAAGGTGGGAGGATTCAGCTAACAGGGCCAAGAGGACAAGAACTGGGTAGAGATTAAGGTCAACCAAAGACCAAGCGAGAAAGGCTAACGGAACCAGCTAATCACTACTATATCTGGAGCAAGGGTAGGTATCATAGAAAAGGGGCAGACCAAAAGGCCTGAGGGACAAGGGCAGAGATAGAGAACTCCAGGAAACTAGAGAATACTGGAGGCTCCAGCTTGGCCCAAGCTGGCCCTACATAGGCCCCTAAGGCAAAAACACTCCAGGAATTCTGGAAACAAAGGGGCACAATCAGAGGAGAGAAAGGAAAAATGGGGTCATTTCAAAACTTTTACTTTGGAATTAATTTCAATATATCCCCCAATTTCAAGAACTAGAATAGCATAAGGAACATCCATCTACATCCCAGATCCATCTATTGTTAACATTTTTCCTATCTGTTTATCATTTGCACTTTCTCCCTATACACACACTATTTATTTTCTGCCCTTATTTTGAAAATAAGTTTCATTCAGTACGCATTTATGAATAAGGACAGTCTCTCTTACCACCACAGTACAGCAAGCAACTTCAGTAAATGTAACATTGGTACCATGTTTTATCTAATCAACCAACTTCTCTTTCCCAGTTTTGTCCATTAACCAACCAGCAATGTCCCTTATGACATGCTCTTGGTCCAGTGTAAGACTCAGCATACAATCTCCTTTAGTGGTCATCTCTGTAATCCATTTGATCTCAAACATTTCTTTGTCTCTCTTTGACTTCTTCTGTTTCACAGTATGTCCCTACTTCTATCTTCCACATACATGTTTTTTTTTAAATAGAACTAGTCCTTATTGGGGTTTCTCTGATGTGTCCTGGAGACTGCATTTCTATTACGCACTCCTTGGCCGAGTAGCACATTGGTCACTTGGTGCCCTTCTCAGGGCAGCACATCTGGAGGCACACGATGACTGTCTGCCTTTCACTGGTGATGTCAGCTCTGATCACTGGTCAAGATGTTGTCAGCTTTCTGCACTGTAGTGTTAGCATTTTTCCTAAACAGAAGACTGCTTAACATTCTGATTGTGCGTTAGACAGGAAGAGGATTTAGTTCACGATGTTTTCGTTGCATTACACATTTTAAAAAGCTTAAAGGTGCGTTTTGTTTTAAACAATGACACAAGTTTAGGACCTGCACATAATTGTTCACTTTGCACTGTCTACCACTCTGCGCTGTGAGCTTCCATTATGCAAAAGCTGTGGTTCATGAGCCATTGTTTGTCTGTGCTCCTTCTCAATAAAAACTACACATACAATAACCAATGAACAAGCCCTTTGAAAAATCCAGTCCAGAGATGGATTTTCACATGTTAAAATGCTTCACAGGCTGTTCAAGCTAACTAAGAGACAATTTCAGTCAATTGATCTACATACATGCTTTTACAGGTGAGAAAAATCAAGGCCTGGGGAGGAAAAAAGGATTGGTCCAAGGTTGTGTAACACTGTGGTTCTTTACTAACCCATTATGAAATCAATTTAAGGCGCCATGGCTGGTATGTTTTAAACTGAAAAAAATATCTGAGGGCTCAGTATACAGCTAGGGTAAATACTGCTTGGTACAACTTTTGTTTTCATTACATGTGTTTATAAATACATATGTTCCCCTTTACTGGGTAATGATATTAAATCTATTTCTTACTGAATGTCATGGTTAAAAACCTTAAAAAAAAAAAAAAGCCATAAAAACTTTGGTCTTCTAAATGAAGAACCAGTAGTCGCTCTACTAGAAAAATTCTCCTTTAACTTTTGTGTGAAAATAAAGGTTGAAATGTAGTTTCTGTTTCAAAAGTTCTGGAATGGGATCTGAGATTCTGTATTTTGCATTGGCCTGTGGGTAATGATAACAGTGAGGCTGGCTTGTGGACACCTTTGAAAAGCCTGATGGAAACACTACATCCTAGGAGGGACTGAGTTTATTGTGAAGACTATCTACATGAAGTAAGTATCAGATCTCTATCTATCTATCTACATATATAGTATATATTCATATTTAAATTGTTAACAAATTGATATATATAGGCACACAACTCTAGAGTTGGACAACCACATTCATATCCTCTCACTCATCTCTGACATACATACATATATATATATATATATATATCCATTTGTTAACTATTTAAATATGAATAATTAATTCTGGGAAAAGCTTAAATTAAAACAAAAACTGAAAAACGTTCTATAGAGAATAAGCTCAACTCGCAGCTGAGACAATGTGCTAACTCTGACAGTCCTAAAATCATGGGGACTTCTAGAATTCATGATACTCCAACATGAGACTCAATGTATCAATAAGCCTGCCAGTTGAGATTGTTGCTGCTAAGTCATTTCAGTTGTGTCCGACTCTGTGCGACCCCATAGACGGCAGCCCACCAGGCTCCTCTGTCCCTGGGATTCTCCAGGCAAGAACACTGGAGTGGGTTGCCATTTCCTTCTCCAATGCATGAAAGTGAAAAGTAAAAGTGAAGTCGCTCAGTTGTGTCTGACTCAGGGACCTCATGGACTACAGCCCACCAGGCTCCTCCGTCCATGGGATTTTCCAGGCAAGAATACTGGAGTGGGGTGCCATTTCCTTCTCCAAATTGAGATTAGTTCCCTCAAATGATGGATGAGCAAACAAATTCAAACACCTTATTTTGTCTAAGGTTATACTGCTTGAGAGCAAAGGGGAATAGATCAGAATCCACCCAATCCCTAAGGTCATGCTCTGTCATACTCACTGACTCACACACGGATATTATTCACTCACATGCTTTAGACTTGAGATTTATTTAAACACACATACAGATATGCACATTGGCATTTTAATAAGCAATCTAGAGTTTCCACTTTCATGCACTGGAGAAGGAAATGGCAACCCACTCCAGTGTTCTTGTCTGGAGAATCCCATGGACAGAGAAGCCTGGTAGGCTGCAGTCCATGGGGTCACACAGAGTTGGACACGACTGAAGCGACTTGGCAGCAGCAGAGTATTCAAGGGTCAGAGATGAGTGAGAGGAAACAAATGTGCTCATCAGACTCTAGAATTGTGTGCCTTCTGATGTGGCTCAAGCAACGCCATTAACACTGTCTAAATTAAGTGATGTGAAAGTCGCTCAGTCATGTCCAACTCTTTGCAACCCCATGGACTATACAGTCCATGGAATTCTCTAGGCCAGAATACTGGAGTGGATGCCCTTTTCCTTCTCCAGGGGAACATCCCAACCCAGGGACTGAATCCGTCTCCTGCATTGCAGACGGATTCTTTACCAGCTGAGCTGCAAGGGAAACCCAAAAATACTGGAATGGGTAGCCTATCCCTTCTCCAGCAGATCTTCCTGACCCAGGAATTGAACCTGGTCTCCTGCATTGCAGGCGGATTCTTTACCAACTGAGCTATCAGGGAAGCCCTGTCTAAATTAAAGGGGTCTCTCACAGATAGTCCCATTTGGGCTTCCCTGGTGGTCCATTGGCTAAGACTCCATGCTCCCAATGGAGGTGGCCTAGGTTCGGTCCCTGGTCAGGGAACTAGATCCCACGTGTCACACCTAAGACCCAGTGCAGTCAAATAAAAAAAAAAAAAAAAAAAACAGCCCCACTCAACGGGGGTGGGGGGCGGGCGTGAAGTAGAGGAACTAACATAGAAGGCTGGGGGGATAGAGTGAGCAGCAAATGACAAGCATCACAAACAAGATTCCATCATCTACAACTTAGATTTCATGTGGTATATTTAGTTCAAATCCTGGCACTTTATACAAATAGGTTGTCATGTAAAGTGCAAACAACTCTCTTTTGACAAAGTGATACGGCTTTGAAGCTGGGTTGACGGCTTTATATACCGCAAAGCTCTTTAAGTGACAAATGAAAGCAGGGTCTTGAAATTATGGTGATATGGAATTACTACATAAATCCTTTCTGGTTCTGCAGGGGGTGGAGGGGAGAGAGCCAGAGGATAGCAGCATTTTGCAATTAATTGAAAAGAAAAATCTGAGAGGATGAGGCTAGATTTTTCTAATCTTGACTCTGTAGAATGGACTTTGAACTTCCTGGCACAGAAAATGAGATATGGCCCTGAAAATTTCAAATGAGATGTACAATGCTGCTTGAAGATCTGGCTAAAGTGCTTCTCTTGACCTAAATTATGCCAGGCATGGGCGTAATAATTATCTCTGATAGAGACATTGGGTGTGCTGACACTAAAACCTTTTGATATGTTTGATAAAGCAGCTTTTTGTGTACACAAGCTGCTTTCCCAAGCTGTCCACATCAGTGGTGTGTTCGAATGGAGCTCAATAGTTTAAAAGGATCTGCTTTCATGCTGGTTTTATTTAGCTTGAATAAACATTTCCAGTCAATCTCAAATAAAACCTCACTTCATAAACGCAGCTGCTCTGTGCTCATCTCTTAATAAGGATTTGTGCAAAGAGACCTGTTGGGTAACATAGCTCTGACAGATGATTAATAAGAGATATAGGATTTCTTTCTTAAAAAATCATACTTTGACTATAAGATGGAAAATTCATTATCCATGAATCAAAAGGAGCAAAGGATTTCAGTTGTATCAGAAGCCTTATCTGACTTCAATCTGACAGTTAACTCTAGGCCGTAAATGATTAAATAAAAGTCTAAGTTCATCCAAGCCTGGCAAAAATAAAACTCAAAGCCCAAAAACTTCAAATAACATAAGAAAAAGTCACTGACTTTTCAGCCTCAAAAAGAAATGGAGAGGAGATACATGATATGATAGAAATTGTGATTTCAGATGGAGGGTCTCTTTTGCTGTTTGTGTTTTTCAGAACTAGATTTAAATTTTGCAATGCTTTCCAACAGGTAAGAAAGTTTTGAGAGTAATGTGACTGACTAACTTTTTAACAAAAACTTTAAAATTGAGATATAGCATCTATACAGGGTGGCCACAGAATCTTTCACATCTCTCCTGGTAAGAAGTAGGGGGGTCTGTCCTCTCTCTCCTTGAGTCTGGTGGGCTCAGTAAGTGCTCTGACCAAGAGAATTCAGCAGAACTTACTCCGCCCAGGTCTTAAGAAACCAATGTGTCCACTTGATCTCTTAAAAGAGCAGCTCTTACAGTCATACATTGCTCTAAGGTAAGAAGTCTGACCACCTTGAGGTCAACATGTTATGAAAAAGCCCATTTAGATAGTCCTGGGGAGGGAGGGGAGATAGAGAGAGAGAGGGGGACCTAACCAACTTTCCGCCATTGGAGTCCCTCCAGTCCCAGCATCAGACTTCATTAAACTGAGATAAGCCAATACTCCTGGAGTATCTTATCTGAATCCCTGCTCCACAGCCTTGCGAGGTATAACAGCAACAAGCTGCTTTCAGCTGTTATGCTTTTGGGTGGTTTATACACAGCAGTGAGTATCCAAATTATATAGGAAGGTGGGATAATCTTAAATGTTGTTGTTGCTGTGTAGTCACAAAGTCTTGTCTGATTCATTTGTAACTCCACGGACTGTAGCCTGCCAGGCTTCTTGGTCCATGGGATTTCCCAGGCAAGAATATTGGAGAGGGCTGCCATTTCCTCCTCCAGGGGATCTTGCCAACCCAGAGATTGAACCCACATGACCAGCATTGGCAGGAGGATTTTTTACCACTGAGCCACCTGGGAAGCCCAATCTTAACTTGACTGCTCTGCATTTTTGCATTTGTATACACACTGGTAACCAGGCCCCAGATCATGAAGCACAGTGTTTCAATTACTCCAGAAGACTCCTCCTGCCCCTTTGCAGACACTGCCCTTGTTAAACCTCCCTACTACCCCCACGTGCGTGTGCGCACAAACACACACACAACTGCTATGCTAACTTCTATCTCCAGTGGTCAGTTCTGTCGGTTTCCGCAATTCTGCAATACTGTACCTCATACAGTAGGTACTCTTCAGCAGCTTCCATGCAACTGTCTGAGATTCATTAATGTTGCTGCATGGGGCAGTAGGTGGTATGCTTTAACAGCTGTGAAGTATCTCATTTATAACTCTACTACATTTATCCATTCGGTTGCTGATGGAAATTTGGGCTGCTTCCATTTTGGGCTTTTCTAAACAAAGCTGTTATGAATGTCCTTGTATAGTCTTTTGGTGGATAAATGCATTCAGTGTAGGGGTATAAACCTAGGAGAAGGGCTTCTGAACTTCAGGGTGGGGTACATGTTAACCAAAGTATTAGTTCAGATTCTGACTACTTAGGGATCTGCTCATCAGGGCTGATGTTTTTTTTTCTATCCCTGTATCTAGTGAATATTCAGAAATAATCACACCAAGCATTAAATTAAGCTATTTATGATTTGTCCTTCCATATTTGACCTCTTCCGACTGACCGCACAATAGTATTGTTGTCAACAGTGTCTACTGTCATGAAAATGACACTGTTCTTGGAAAAATCCTATCAGGCAAAGTCAACCTCTAAAATAGCATCGTAATAAATATGCAGAAATGTCACTGTTTGCATTAGCCCAAAGGTTTTGTATAGCTTAAGGATATGTGCAGTAAGCCAACTATAAAAATAGAAACTTGACAGTGGGGATGTATGTGTGTGTCAAAATAATATTACTCTTTCTGGGAGTATGGCAGGAAAAATGAGACTACAACCACCAGCATGATTTTTATAGATCTGCCTCTTTGCCAGATGTCACCTTTTATAAACTGCTTTATAAAAATATGACAGTATAAGTGCAATAGTGTGTTTATTGCTTGATAAACTTTAGTAATAAACTTAAGATAGGCTAGAAATTAAAGCCTTAGAGAGCCTATTCATTAAGAATTTAGGACAAGTGAATAAGCAAAAAAATGCAAACCATTAAATCCTCAGTGTATGCGGATCAAGCAAGCACTGTTTCTTAGTAGGTGTGTCTTACAGAAATATCTGCCAGTTGCCTTGTCATTGAGCTAAACACATTGCCGCCATATCCAAAGGATGCTGGCCGCAATGCTACCAATTTGAGTGGAATCCATGAACCTTACAATTGCCATAGGCGCCCTCAAAACACATAAAGCCTTTTTCTAAAGTGTTCTTTAACTCAGAATGGCCTATCTTCAAATGGCAAACGGTGTTTCTGATAACTGTTTTTCAAAAAAACCTCCAGGAATTTCTTAAAATAATTTCATAAAACACACTGCTTTCTTATTGAGAGGATATATATAGTAGCGTTTCTTCAAGAATATCCTGACAATCATTGAATTACCCAAGCTATGCTGTGCTCAGTCGTGTTCAACTCTTTGCGACCCCCCTGGAATGTAAGCCCACCCGGCTTCTCTGTCCATGGAATTTTCCAGGTAAGAATACCGGAGTGCATTGCTATTTCCTTCTCCAGGGGATCTTCCCAACCCAGGGATCAAACCCACTTCTCTTTCGTCTCCTGCATTGGCAGGCAGATTCTTTACCACTGTGCTACCTGGGAAGCCCTGAATTATTGATAGTGATTGCTAAAAACAGAAATTCCAGAGGCTACTCTTAAATGATTGAAGCAAAATCTCTGAGGTAAGAGGTCCAAGAAGTAACTCCAACAGGAGAATGTATAAACCACAACATCCAGGAATCTTATGATAAATTTCAGGGCAAAGTATATGGTTCCAGCAGGGTGTCAGTTTTAAGTGGATAATATATATTCTCTTTTACTCAACTTGTTACTCTGTACTTAAAAAAAAAAATCAAACAATTTGTATCAATTTTAAAAGTCCTGTGTTTTTTTTCCTTATAGGTGCATATGAGAATTGACAAAACAAAGTTTGGTTAAGGACTTTTGAAAATCAGTCCCCATAACAATTTCCCTTGCTAAACTTCCCTGAGGATTCTATGTATCCTGAGACTGACATTCATAATCTTTGATAAACATGGAATACAGCCATTATTAAAATTAAACCATCCCTTTATCAGAGGATCTGGTAGAATTCCTCTGCTGCTCATTAGATTTTTCTGTTGCTTACTACTCAGTGAATCCCATTCACACTCGAGTATTGTAGTAGTTAACTACCACAAAGCTACCAAAACATAGATTTTGTGGTATGGAAGCACATAAAAATGCTGCTAAATAAAATAAGGATACTACTTTTCCATTAGCAAATTACTGTACCAATGTGACAACCAATATGTTGGAAAAACTGTCAAAACATCCTGGGTGCTACAGAACAGCGTTACTGCAAATTACTATACTATTCCAAGATTCCATATCAGCAATCTAAAAATGCTCAATACCTCATGACACAAATGTGGTGGCAAAGCAGTTACAGGACTTTTTGGACCAGAGAGATCCTGAAATTTCTGCCCCCTACTCCATCCTCCCATCCCTGCCCCCGTCCAAATCCCAGTAAGAAGCATCGAGTGCCTGACTCTTTACTTGCAAGTTAAAACAAAGCAGTGGCCAAAACAAAGGCAGGCTCAATTTCAGCTAGCTTTAATTTTCTTCTCCAAAAAGAATAGCACTGAATCAAGAGTGAAGTAGAAATCAGAAAAAGAAACTGTGGGGCAACTTGAAGAGAAAGGTATGGGAATAGCAGAGGGAAACACCTTCAGTTGTTTTAAAAAAAAAGAGAGAGAGAAAGAAAAAGGAAAAATAACCTTCAGGAAGCAGTGAAATACATCAGGTAAATTCCTCCCAAGTCTCTGTGCCTTTGGGCCTTGTCACGACACACGCACCTCACCAGAAGGCCAGCCCCACAGCTGCTAGCATCCTGATCATGCAATGTAGTGGAGAGAGCCCTGCATTCCCGGTCAGCAGAACTATACCCCGTTAGACTGAAGTTTCGGAGAAGGCAACGGCACCCCACTCCAGTACTCTTGCTTGGAAAATCCCATGGACGGAGGCTGTTAGGTCGCAATTCATGGGGTTGCTAAGAGTAGGACACGACTGAGCGACTTCACTTTCACTTTTCACTTTCATGCATTGGAGAAGGAAATGGCAACCCACTCCAGTGTTCTTGCCTGGAGAATCCCAGGGACGGGGGAGCCTGGCGGGCTGCCGTCTATGGGGTCGTACAGAGTCGGACACGACTGAAGTGACTTAGCATAGCATAGACTGAAGTTTATGAATCTCTGTGTTAGGTTCCTATTACTGCTGTAACAAGTTCCTGTAAACATAGTGGTTTAGAATGACACAAATTTATCCTCTTACAGTTTTGGAGACCAGAGGTCCAAAGTCAGCTTCACAGGGCTGAAGGTAAGGTGTTGACTGAGCTGGTTCCTTCTGGAGGGTCTAAGGGGAAAATCCATTTCCACGGCCTTTCCAGTTTCCAGTGGCTGTCTGCACTCCTTGTTCTGTGACCCATTTGGCAATCTTCAGGGAGCATCACTCTGCTTCTGTTGTCCTGTTTCCTCCTTTCTAATACTGACTCTCTTGCCTTCCTCTTAAAAAGGCCCTTTGATAATGCTGTGCCCACCAAGATGATTCAGGGTATCTCCTTATCTCAAGATTCTGAATTTGGGGCAGCTTCCCTTGTGGCTCAGCTGGTAAAGAATCTGCCAGGGTGAGAGACCTGGGTTCTATCCCTGGGTTGGGAAGATCCCCTGGAGAAGGGAAAGGCTACCCACTCCAGTATTCTGGCCTGGAGAATTCCATGGACTGTAGAGTCCATGGAGTTGCAAAGAGTCAGACACAACTGAGCAACTTTCACTTTCACTGGAAGGCCAAGGATTAAGAATCTGCCTTCCAATGAAGGGAACATGGCTTTGATCTCTGGTCAGGGAACTAAGATCCCACATGCCACTGAGCAAGGAAGCCTACCAGCCACAGCTAGAGTCTGTGTCTCACGATGAAAGATCCCACATGACTCCATGAAGAACCCACGTGCTACAACTAAGATCTGTCACAGTCAAATAAATAGATATTGTTCAAAATATTCTTAATTAAATCACATCTGTGAAGACCCTTCTGCCATATAAGGCCATATTGACAGGTTCCAGGAACTAAGATGTGAACATATTTGCAGGCCATTACTCAACCTCCATAATCTCTGAATTTTCCTTTTAATTCTTAATCATTTACTCATTCATCCACCCACCCACCTACTCCTCCTTCAGTCTACAGGAGTTGGTCAGGCCATACAGCATAGCTGAACAAACTGCATGCTGTGAACTTTCAAAAGACATGCTGACTAATTCTGATCAATACGCAAAATTGATCTTTACTTCAATTGAGTATGCATTCTGGCAGGATGATGTTTCTTAGAAACAAACAAACAAATAAACATTAAGCAGAGAAGGAGATAGTATACTGTATAGATTAGGATAACTAGCTGCCAGTAAAAGGGCAGAGACAGTGCTTGACATTAAAGTAGTATCTAGAGAAATGCATCAGATTTTCTGGAATGTGTAGACTGTGTTTACAGGAAGATATAGGAATTTCCCTTATGAGCATGTAAAAGACCATGGCAAGGACAGCAAGTGGCCCAACTGGAACTGTAGCAGGGCCACAGGGAGATCAATTAAATAAAATACTAACTGGGGAAGCGTCCAGAGACGCTGGGGAAGTTGTTGCTCTGCAGCGGTGACTGCACTGAGATTGTCACACGTGTTTTGGGTTGCTGACTTTTTTTTTATAGCAACATGGACCTTAGTCCTGGGGAGAGGCATCTTTCCATAATCTTTTGGGTGAAGGCTGGGGAGGTGGGGTAGCAATGCCTACACATAACAGGATTCTGTTAGGAAGAAAAAGAGGGAAACTCTTCCAGATAGTCCACTAAGAGGGGGCACCACAGAATCTCTGCACACACACACAGTCACTTGGGCTCTTCTGCAGCTCAGTTTAAAGTGTTCCACAGGATGGCAGTTTCTACCCGAATTTCTCAAACACAAGTTCTCTCTCAAGTGAATGTCCATATGCACCTATCAGTTCATATTTCAAGTAAAACCATGTAAAGCAAACTTTTCAAATTCAGTAAAAAGTCATCCGGCCATCCTCACATGTTCACACTGTTTATGTAGAAATGAAAACAATGACCGTGTGAAGCTCCACCTTTACTTTCTGTTTCTTTATCCTGTGTAAGGTTCGAGAAGCACGCACAGTCACTAGGGGACAAGAGCTGGAGGAGGTGGGGGCAGGGAGATGGTGGAAATATCACTGCGAGTGAATGGTGGGTGAGAAAGTACTTTCAGGACAAAACCTCAAAATAAAATTTGAGTGCCGCAAGTAAACGCAAATGAAGCAATAGCAAGTGACAAAAAGTGGCTAACTAGAGATAAATTTTCTTCTGTACTTTTAAACATATCACAAATAGTCTCCAATAAAGAAGCATCTTAACAGGTGCACAGTAAAAATAATGCTTTTTACTTTGATTTAAATTCTTGTGTTATGCCTTGTCCAATAACTATTATGGGAGAAAGACTGTATATCCTGACTGTTACATTTGAATTAGGTGGCAATTCTCTTCCTTGTATCAATTTCAGACATTTATGTAAATCTTAAAAAAATGATAAAGTTATTGAACTGAACTAAAAACACCCAATCAAATAAACACACACATATTTCTATAAACTGTGTGCAATAAATCAAAAATTACAAGTGACATACAAAGAAAGATGGATATTTATAATTAGTGAGATTATAAATTTGAAATGGGGACATATTAATAATTTAATCTTTCTAATAATTCTTCCAAATTACCTAATATTTTTATATCAGCAAATATTGCCTCAAGGACTCAACTGAAACCCAAATCATAATGATCACCCATTTAACTAATTTATTAAATCAAACATGTTCAATTATACACTAAATCTAATGATATGGCCAGAATGATGGCAGAGCAACAAATTTCGGTGAGAATTAGGAAAATTATTAAAGGTCTTTTAACTTGTTATCTGTTGAATCTGGGATACCCCAAAACATACCCCAAACATGCCTGGCCCGATTACTTCTGTAGGATCGGGACTTTCCCGACCAAATATAATAGTTACCATAGCATTTGCTACATGGTACCCAGCTTTCAAAAGACAGCCAGTATCTCATCTAATCTGTCCAGCAAATTGAAAGAGAGGTGTTCCTGTCCCCGCTTTTGAGATGAGGAATCAAGCATTGAGAGATTCAATAACTTACTCATGATTATAGAACTAGTGAGTCACAAAAGAACCCCGAAGTCTGGAGAGAAATTGCTAGAATCCAAGGACTTCCTATATATAAAAGGTACCCATCAGGGCTTCTCAACACTGATTCCACATCAGAATTTCCCACAGATGTTTTTAGAAACATGCTTGTTCAGGAAGCAACCACAGAAATACTGTGGTCTCAGCGTCTTGTTCTAATTATACATCTTCATCGATCATGATGCCTACCACATGTACAGAAGTCCTAGTCTCTGTATTTCAAGAGATGGTGGAATATATGAGGACTAAAAATTTTTTTTTCTTTTTTTTTTTTTTAGTAATACTACATCACGATGGCATTATAACTCCATGAAATAGAGGGCATGCCTACATGTTAAGGTGCTTTCACCTATGTGACCACAGGTGACATCTCAACTTGTCAAGGGTGACAGGGAAAGACTGATTGTTATACACAATTCAGGTCTGAGCCAATGGCACAAAGGAAGAATCGATTCTTGATCTTGGAGGTAACTCCAACATTCTATCACCCAGTCCTTCTGTTGCATTAACAAGATGTCAAAGGCCCAGGGAGGAACACCAAATTGTTCAGTATCAGTCAGCTAGAAACCCAGGGTGCATGGGCTTCCCCAGTGACTCAGATGGTAAAGAATCCACTTGCAATGCGGGAGGCCTGGGTTTGATCCCTGGGTTGGGAAGATCCCCTGGAGGAGGGCATGGCAACCCACTCTAGTATTCTTGCCTGGTGAATGGCCATGGATAGAAGAGCCTGGTAGGCTACACTTCATGGGGTCGCAAAGAGTCAGACATGACTAAAGACATTAGAACTCAGCTTCTATAATGTCAAAGGCAGTGCATTTCTTCTAGTACCCACATGGCCTGCCTGCAGCCTTCTTAACTCTAAGGACCATTCTCCCATTATTTTCACTTTGCCAATCACACAGATAATAAACAGAGAATGAGGAATTTTGGAACTGAACGATTCCTAAAGGGCAATTTTGAATACTTCCTGAGGACCATACCCTTGCACATGTTGTCTTGTTAGAGTAGAGAGAACACAGTAAGCCAGTGTCCCCGGAGATGCAGAAAATGTCGCCCAGAAAGGCTGTGTGACTTGCTCCAGGTCACACTGCAGGATGGAGGCAAGGCCAGGAGCCTGCAGTCCCCAGACGCCACACCAGGAGGCTGAACTTACAGGAGCAGCTCCCCGCCTACAGTCACCTTGTGCCATACCACCTCCCCCACCACACACACACACACTATCATCCGGTGTCTATTTTCTGTGCATCTGCTCAGTTTGCCTTTAAGTTACTTTGAAATAGTGGAAATGTTCTATCTCTACTGGCAAACCAGTATAACCTGCCATAGACAGAGAGTTAACCCCGTTAACCTTGAAACAAAAGAGATGTTAAACTCTTGCTAGGAGGGATCCCTGCCTGAGGCGCTGAGCCTGGGGCTGCTGCACAAGCTGTTGAAAAGATTACTGGTGTTAGAAAGGTGATAAAACTTCCCTTTGGCTAATGAGCAGAACAGAGAGAAGACAACTTCCCAAGCTTGCAGGAAATGCCAATTTAGAAGAGTGGTATTGACAACTCTGCCGCTCTGCTTGAAAGGGGATTCTGTAGGTGAAGCTCTGCCTCCTTCATCTTCCCACAGAAGCTCTGCTCTGCAGTTATGAACAAATGACAGATGAACAGCCTTTGAATCTACTGTATGACTTGATTACTTGAGGATTATTCATGATTTTACATAACCTTTTGTTTTCTTTAAGGTAATCACTTTTAACCCACTCCTCTTTTTAGTTGGCTGATGTGGCTCAGTGGTGAAGAATCCGCCTGTCAACGCAGGAGGTGCAGGTTTGATCCCTGGGCCCTGGGTCAGGATGAATTCCTGGAGAAGGGAAAGGGAACCTGCTCCAGTATTCTTACCTGGGAAATCCCATGGACAAGAGGAGCCTGGTGGACTACAGTCCATAGCGTTGTAAAGATTTGGACACGACTCAGCAACTGAGCACGCAGGCAGGCAGAGTGATAATCTAGTGCATTCACTTCTTTTTCTTGTTTTGGTTGACATAGTTACTAAACCAGCACCCTCGATGGATTAAAATCCCTTGGAGAGTGAGATTTTCCCTTTTCTTGAATATAGGCATCAGTGATGAGCATCTGATGATCTGAGCCTTCTAGACATTTATGAATTCACTGCAAAGGTCACAGAACAGTGCCAGGTTATTTCCACAGTGCTAATATGTCCCTCTGATTCTCATTCTTAGGACTTGTCAAAGAACACATCAGCACTTTATACACAGATAGTGAAACAACTGGAGTTTTTTTCATATTATTCATATACATATCTTTATAGATGATTAAAAGAAGAAAAACAGGATGGAAATTCAGAAATAGGAAGACATGATACATATTTTATGATTACATTTTATTGCATTCTGTTAAGTGACCAGAGGGTTTTGAAGACAAAGATGCTTTCAAATTAAGTTATTATTATTAAACCCCTTAAGCCTCATATTAAGTTTAGACTGTTGCTAGAAACTTTTGATAAATTAAATAATATGCAGTATATAAGCACTAGACCTAGTTTAATATATTTAAAATAGATTCCTTACATGTCTATAAGTGCAAACTAAGACCTGAAATGTTTTAAATACATTTTTCCTTTGGCGGAAGTGTTTTGTTTTAAATTTGTTTTTCAGAAATCTAATTAATGAAAGCTACTGAGCAATAATCTAACATAGAGAAATGCCTTGAGAGTTGGGAGTTTTTAATGCTTACCTCTAAATTTATTCAGTTGCTGAAAATGATTTTTTTTTTTTTTTTACTTTGGATCTAATAGGATTTGGTGAATAAAATAATAATGTGAATATGTAGCTAAATTTCTAATAGCAAAAGAAATTTCAAATGTAATAAACCAACCCAAAAGGGGATTAATAATACAGAGTCAAACTACAATGGCCACTTCAGAATGAAATTGAATCAGTGTTCCTTGTCCTGCAAGGAGGGCATCCTTGGTCCAAGAAGATTAGCTTTACAAGATAATCATGTTATGTTACACTTTTATTGAATGTACTTGCATTTTGGACTATACAACTGTTCTTGTAATGTTTCCAAATGTATATCATCATCGGCCACGGAATGGCAGGTTTCTACCTAAATTCTGCCATCAAAGGAGAACAGGCTTCAAATAACATCTAGTGTGGACACTTCAGATCACTTAAAACAGTTAAGTGTTTACCCGTCAACTAACAGTACATTTGCCAATGTACTAAGTTTTACACACATCCCCTTGCCCCATCCTACAGGAAATGGTGATCACTTCACATTGAAGAGATGCAGTCTCCCTCACCGGAATTCTCTTCTTTGCCAAGAGCTGCCAGTGGTAGTAACCATCAGCTGAGGGTGGGGGCTGGAGTAAAACATATGCCTTCCCTAGGACCCTACCTCCCCTCTGGTGAAGTAGAGACATGTAAGAAATGCTTCCTAGAGGAAGCATTTTCTGAGGCTGAAGAAATACCTCCATTTTTTCCACCACCTTTCAATTACTAGGGGACCCCACTAACTGAAAAATCACATTCTCCTTTTTGGATTTAAAATGGATAGAATCCAGAAATGTTAATTCAGAGAAGGCAATGGCAACCCATTCCAGTACTCTTGCCTGGAAAATCCCATGGATGGAGGAGCCTGGAAGGCTGCAGTCCATGGGGTCTCTATGAGTTGGACACGACTGAGCGATTTCACTTTTTTCATTTTCATGCATTGGAGAAGGAAATGGCAACCCATCCAGTGTTCTTGCCTGGAGAATCCCAGGGACGGGGGAGCCTAGTGGGCTGCCGTCTATGGGGTCGCACAGAGTCGGACACACCTGAAGCGACTTAGCAGCAGCAGCAGCAATGTTAATTATGTAAGTGAGAAGAGACAAGAGGTGGAAAATGTAGGAAAGAAATGTGTAAAACAAGGCTCAAGTCCTCTTCACTGAGTCTTCCCAGCCATTCTATGTACATCACAGCATCCTCTGCTCCCAACACTGCCCATCCTCCTTCCTGGCTTTATTTTTCTCCCTTGGGCTTATCCCTCTATAACACAGTGTCTGCTTTACACCTCATCTTCCTTATTGCCTTCTGTGTTTCCCATAAAATGCATTCCACCAGGGAAAGGACTTGCCATTGTCTGATTCACAGCTGTGTACCCAACAGTAGACTACAGATGATGCTGCCTTATGACAATATATCCCCAGGATCGAGTTCAGGGATCTATTGCCTTTTTCACTTCAAGCATCAGATGACAGACAGTTCAGGCTTTGCAAGCCACATAGTCTATATTGCAACTATTTAACTCAGACACTGATGAGCAAGAGCAGCCATAGACAATATGTAAATGGAAAGTCATGGCTATGTTCTAGAGGGCCAGATTTGGTCCAGGGCTACAGTTTGATGACCCCAATCCACACTATATCTTGCATATAGTAGGTGCTGAAGAAATATTTGAGTAAGTAAATGAGTATGACATCCCTAAAGGCTAGCTTTCTTCTTTACCACTCAGATCAAAGCAGACTCTCAAAAGACAACTATTGCTAGTTGCTTTAAGGTAATACGTATCAAAGGATACTAAAATCACAGGGTAAGTAGGATATGTAGTTTGTCCTGAATAATGACTGGGGATGGTCTCTGCTGAAAGAAAATCAGTTGCTTGTCACCAATTGGTCTGTTTCATTTTTGATGAGAATAGCCAGTTTGCACCTCACATGTGATCAGGGAAAAAGAAAAACAAAAGAACAGATGCGCAGGAAAAAGTATCAAGTACTTAGTATGTATTATCACTTTGTTCTGAGGCCAGAGCTCTTCAAAGTTTTAGAATTACTTGGGAGCTCCTGTAAAAAGCAGATTCTAGAAACTCACTTCAGATATACTGAAGAATTCTCCCAAAGATTAGAGACCAAGAATATGGATTTTTTTTTTTTAAACAAATCCACGTTTGAGAACCACTTCTGAACTGCATTAGGTTCCCAGAGGAAGATGTATCCACCTCAGATGGTCCAAATGAAGAGACTCTATGAAAGTTTTATTAGCGGAAAAGCAGGCAGGGAAAGGGATCGGCACGGGACATAGAGGCACTCAGAGTAACAGTAGCAGGAAGCTAGGGCGTCCCTAGGTCTCAAAGGGCAAGGGGAAGCCATGGTGACACCAGAGCCCCGTGAGGGCTCCAGGCAGGCAACCAAGAAGGGTTGCCGTGGTGAAGTGCCATGCTCCATCAAGGAAGGAGCAGGAAAGAGAGTTCCCACTGCTTTCTGCTTCAGTCCTCTGACTGTTTAATCCTCGCATGAGGCAATCCTAGATCCAAGGGAAGCTGGGCAGCATGGTCCACAGGATAGAAGGAGGCAGAGACTGGACAACAAAAAAGGCAGAAGGGGCAGATACAGGGATGTGGGAGAGAGTGGCAAAGTCATCAACTCACTGATGGATGACAATCAACACAAGATCATCCTGGCTGAATACAGACATGAATCTCTGAAATTCCATACCCTCCTACATGGAGGATTACAAAAGAGACCAATGGTCAGGATGTTCCCCACGGGTGTACATTCACCAACTCCAAGCCAAAACTCTGTTTTGATTTATGTGCCATGGTCTATTCTAGGGGCAGCTTCCCCACCCAGGTCACAGTATTCCAAAATTGGAACGAACAGTACCCCTAGAGTCAGCCATAAATGAAAATGGTGCCTCCAATTTCAAATTATAAAGTAACACGTTGATGAATAACCATGGCATGATTAGTTGATTCAGGACCTCAATGCACAATGGAAGAATCCATCCATTATCTGCTCAACGTAATTCGTTCGTCCCGGCAACTTTACAAAACAACCGAGGAAAATTACTGTCCCTTAGTGAAGCCTTGTGAATTTCATATGCATTTAATTAGGTAACTGCCAGCTCAAGGACAAGAACCATGACAAATAGTTGTTCTTTTCAAATTAGAAGAATAGACTGCTCAATGAGCAATATTGATGTTTCCCGCATCTACTTATACAGTTTTCCTATCCTGTTGTTTTTTTTTTTTTCCTTTTCAGTTTAGCTAACCATTTTAACATTTAATGAAGCTTTCATGACCACGGTTCTCTAGCTGAGAGTTCTGGTCCTTAACTTTTAAAAGCAGCCAGGAGCAGCCTCCTGGTGGGCGAGATATACCTTGCATCTCATCAGAGGCCAATGGTGCTCCACACAGCCATGAAACAATTTTAACAAAAACATCTCTATGAGCAGAGAATATGGATCATCAGGCAAGGCTCTCCACTCATCATAAAGCTGTCTACCTTAAGCTACAGTAGTGACCCCAGTCCAGTTGCTCAGAGCAGGCTGACCTCACGTCTTTTAAATCAAGGAACAACCTGAAGGGTGGTAAATGAGTTAGGACTTGGGGAGGAGGTTTAATGGGTAACTAACAGCAGCAAGTGAGAGATTTGGAGATGATGCTGCTATTCCACTTGCATCTCTGCCTTTCCTCGAGGGGACGTCCGAGCAGAGAGGGGCAGTGAGAACCAAGACAGCCCATCCTATTTGCTTGTGATTCTCTACATCCCAGTGGTGCCCCTCCCTTCCTCCAACGCACCTGCCCTTCCAAACACAGGTGAAGAAACTCAGAAGGTGAGAGACACCCTTTGTAGTTACTTGCGAACATTGCATATATGTGTTTACATGTCTGTAGATCTTAGAAGTTTCTTGTGCCATACATGGCAGGTAAACAGTCCCACTGAAGTTTGCTGTTTAGCTGCTAAGTTGTGTCCAACCCTTTGCAACCCCACAGACTGTAGCCCACCAGGCTCCTCTGTCCAGGGGATTTCCCAGGCAAGAATCCTGGAGCAGGTTGTCATTTCCTTCTCCAAGGGATCTTCCCGAACCAGGCATCCAACCCACGTCTCCTGCACTGGCAGGTGGATGCTTTACCACTGAGACACCTGGGAAACCCAGTTCCGACTGTAGACCAGGGCCAAAAGGCAAAGACAAAATCATCTTATTCAGTACGATCAAGATTAAAACATCATTGCCTTGGAATTTCAAATAGTTTATAGTTGAATGTGGCAAGTTGCATTTTGGATACAGGGTCTGATGAGCTCATCAATTTATTTAGCGAACATGGCTGTGCCATGTGGCAATAACACAGTTCCAGTCCCTTGGTCTTCTTGATAATTCACTCTGTGTTTTACAAACAGTCGGGCTCCTAGGTTTCCAAGGGATTCTAAGCACATCGCTCAGACTGACAGAGCAAGTATTCCAGACAATTGGTTCCCTGAGGGTCAAGACAGTGATGCTCGATCAGGATTCAAACGGGTCATAAACCCTTCGTGGATCTCTCTCAAGTGGGTGGTGATGTCTCCCCAGGGCCGCTCATCATTGCTGCTGCAGTCCAGCACTTGTCATTATAGACAAACACCCCGTCAGTCTTAGGTACTCATCCAGTCAAGCCTTAACCACAAACAGGGAAGAGAATCAGCAGTACAAAGAAGTCCAGAGAGGAAAATTAGGCATGCGTGCCCACCCAGGCATCACAGCTCACTGTACACTTCATTTCTGTATCTGCGCTTTCGGCATTGCTGCACGATTCAGCACCTGTTTATCTACTCTGATTACAGACTTCCAAATCGTTCTGGGACCACATATATCAAGCCCCCTAAAACACCTAACCTATTTCTAGGAATTTATCCTAAGGAAATAATTGGACAAGCGCCTAAGAGATGTATGTACAAGGTTGTTTGCTGCTGTGTTCTTTACAGACGCAAAAGATTGGAAACATATCAATCTCAGTTTCATTGTCCTCCAAGCCAGATTGCAAAATCTTATTTACACCTGTTACAATTACATCGTGCCACCTAACGCCAGGAGCAGACTATATATGGCTTTCAGCTAAAGGAACGTCGCAGTCCTGAGGGCTTTGGAAAACAGAAAGCCGCCATCGTATGCGTTTTAAAGCAGAAGACCCAGCACTCAGTCTTGCTCACATCTCTTAGTTCTCTGAAAGATGGCCAGACCTAAGTTTCATTGCACAAAGAGGACCTCAGCCACTCATTGTTAAAAACTCTTTTAAGCCCTCCTATTGTTCCTCCGCATGCCAGGGTGTGGGTTTGAAGATGCTGCAAGACCTAAGTCCTGCTAAGTCCTCAGCCCACCTATGCTGTTCCTCACCCACATTGTGCTCCAGCCCCGCTGGACTGCACCAGGTGCTCTTATCTCTAGACTCTGCACATGCCGTTCGTTCATTTGTCCTTGGCCTAGAATACCTTTTCCCTGGTGGCTCAGATGATAAAGAAGCTACCCACCAATGCAGGAGACCCGGGTTCGATCCCTGGATTAGGAAGATTCCCTGGAGAAGGGAATGGCTACCCACTACCCACTCCAGTATTCTTGCTTGGAGAATTCCATGGACAGAGGAGCCTGGCGGGCTATAGTCCATGGGGTCACAAAGAGTTGGACATGACTCAGTGACTCACACTAACACCCCTTCTTCTCTTCAGCTCAGTTTCTCTGACCTGCCCTGCCTCTCTCAGAGGCCTGGCATTACTCCTCTCGCACTCTTTCCATGATTGGACCCAGATGTCCTCTGCCCATGCATGGGTTTTCACGTTTGTTATTACTTTACACACGATCATTTAGCTGTCTGTTTTCTTATCTGTCTTCCCCAAGGGACTGTTAAGCACTTTGGCGTCAGGGAGTATGACTTGTTCATATTTTGGAAGACAAAAAAAAAAAATTCGGGGGCCATCTCCAACCTCTACTCCCACACTTGCCCTGGGATGCTAGTATTCAGCGGTTTCTTTCCCACTCCCAATTCCATAATCTGGAAATAGACACCACCGACTCAGGAAGACAACCCTCAGAACCGCTTCTCCTGCTTCTCCCACATTATTAAGGTACAATAGTCCTGAATGCACGGACCCCTTCTTACCAGTTCTATTATGTACACAAAATGAGGGGTGGGCTGAACAGAGGAGATAAAAAGTAGCACAAGCGCCATTAGGCTATTTTATTCCTCAGTGCTTCTTCAGCATCATACCACCACAGGTGTGCATGGACTTACGGCTACTGTATGCCAGGTGCCACTCCAAGCACTTACATACATTAGTTCATGTGGCTTTCACAACCATCTGAGGAGGCATGGCCCGCTACTATCTACGTCAGACATGTTCATGCCCGACTCTTTGCGACCCCATGGACTAAAGCCCGCCAGGCTCCTCTGTCCGTGGGAATTTTCAGGCAAGAATATTGGAGTGGGTTGCCACTTCCTCCTGCAGGAAATCTTCCCAACCCAAGGATTAAGCCCATATCTTCAGCATCTCCTGCCCTGTCAGATGGATTCTTTACCACTGTACCACCTAGGAAGCCCTCTACTTCAGAGAGGAGATAATTTAAAAAAAATCACTTATAGTCTCCAAGCTTCTAAAAGGCAAAACTGGGTTTGAATCCAGACAGCCTGGCTGCCACATCTGTGCCTTTAAACATCAAGCAGTGCTGCCTCTCCAACAGACCTGAGGTGGTTTAGCCCCTGGGCCAAAGGAGAGGGGTTAGACTATACCGTCAGAGCAATGGAGGAAAACGTGAGAGGAGGCATCATCAGAGAGGAAATTGACTCAGGCTGAGGAACAGAAAGGGAACCAAATGGACACAGTGGAACAGAAATGGATAAAGATGAGAGCGACAAAGTAGCTCAACAGCTGCATCATTTTCCTCCCTGAAGGCATGGCATGAGCCGGGAATAGATGTTAATAATCACAACACTCCTGAAGCTCACACAGGCAGGCAGAGTGTGGGGGAGCCCCTAAGGGGAGGGAGTGATGGCCTTGTAGCTCACTGGGTGATTCTCCTCCCAATCATTCCAGGAACCCCCTGGTATGAAAATGCAACTATTTCAGGGAGCACCACGTTTAATAATACACGACTTTAGACAACCAAATTCTATACCTCTAAGCCAACCTTCCACTCCCTCCACCTCTAACACAACCAGGAATTTACTCTCCAGAAACAAAGATGACAGATATAAAAGCAGAAACACAGAGATATTATCACAACTGACTCAGAGAAACATTTGTACCCCCTCCCCTTATCTGAAAACTTGCCTTGGCCGACTTCATGTCTGCTCCCAGACGTCACTTAACAAAAGACTTTAGAAACTTCAGGAACAATTTATTTAAAGAAAACTCCATTTCCAGGATCCTATGACTGTATTCCAAGGTAATAAAATATAAATGAGAATAAAGAACAAGCTAATAAACTGAATTGAAGGCTGCATTTCAATAATAAGGTTTGGGAGCCATTTACTCGCCACGTGTATCTCACTCTCCTGACTTATAACATCATCTGAATTACTTAACAGAGTTGAAAGCTGGTGCTGCTTCTGTTATCCGATGGAGATGCTTTTTGGAGTTGAACAATGTGACATTTGCTTCAGAGAGCTTCTATCTGATCAATACGTAATGCTAAATGTGATTTAAAATCAATTCAATTGTACTGTTGCTCTCCCCATGAGTCAAGGGGGAAACAAAGGTAACGTCTGAGATATGAAACCATCCAACTATTTCCCAAAGAAGGCATGGATCTCTTGTTTCTAATGAAGTCCAAGCCATAGATACAGTGGGCTCATACTACAAACTTCACAGGAAATGTGCTGAAGCAGCTAGGATACTGTACCCTGAAAGGTATAGGGCAACTCTGTTTCTTGTCTCCAACCCATTTAATTATTAAAAGCCTCTCTACTTGCTATAGCATTTTTTTTCCAAATTACAGGAAATGTAAAAAAGAAAAAAGAAGTCTAATAATACATGTAATACAGATATTTAATTTCCTATAGTAGTTCCTAAAGATTCCTTTGTGTAATTCTTGCTGTCCTACATATTTTCCGTATATAATTTGTAGTAACTATACATGGAGAGCTAACCTTGAGTGTTTACAATGGTCTGGACTTGGGGATACCAAAAGCATCCATCCGTTTGACCAACAGTAACTGACTCCCAACTCTGTGCCAGGTTATATTATTTGCACTCAAGGAATATTAGACTTACAGAGATTTTAAAAGCAGCCAAATTGGAGCTCAAATATCTTTTGATGCAACAGAATCTAGAGACTCTATATAAGAATGTTTACACAACCAAAACAGCCAGTAAGTTTCACCTGAACATCAGTTCAAATTTCAAGCTCCTTAATTGTAAAAAATTACATAGTAATTAAACCAACTGACTATTCATGGTTAACAGTAGATAATAGCCTCTGAATAATAGTTACTATTTTTTTTTCCTGTCTAGGATTCAAGCAACTGTGCAGCTATGATACTTAAAGAAGAGCAATTTTTAATGCCTTTTCTAGCTGCAATTGAAAATAGCCCTCTACAACATACCCATGCAAAATATGCCTTTTTTCAAAACTTGGATTTAATTTACAAAATTATAAAATAACTAAATAAGGTTGTATTAAAAGACCACCTAAAGTACTAGTAGTAGTTAATCAAGATAGAAGAATGTTGCTTTACAAGAATAAAGCAAATGACTCAGTTACACCCATAGGACAACCCACCCTTGTGATTTGTAAAGTAAAAAAAAAAAAAAGTAGTTCACAAAAAAATTTGCAAGTTTTGTGGGTTTTGTGTTGGAATAGAGACAAAATGATATTTCATACACTTAGAATTTTAAAATGTCTTTAGAAGTTGTCATCACAATTTGAACAAGGAAAACTTGAATTGTACCAACAGTTTCTAAAAAAATTTTCCCCCTAAGTATGTTCTGACAAATGGTCCCAGATTATTGTTCCCTCTTAACCACAGATTCAGACGACACTGGGTTGATGCCAGTCAACGTAGTCGCTCTTCTGCTGGGTATTTGATGATCTCTGTTTTCCTTTTGGCAAAGCACCCTCATAGATTCAAACATGGTTCACTATGCCCTAAACAAGGACCTCGAGTTGTGCTGTCCAGCAGGGTAGCCACTGACCTCACGTCATTATCATACAAATGATATGTGGCCAGTCTACATCACGTGCTGTTAATCTAAAATACACACTCAATTTCAAAGACTGATCACAGAAAAAGAATACAAAATATCACATTAATTTTTAAAAACTAATTACACATTGAAGTATTTGAGATACCAGGTTGAATAAACTATATTAAAATTAAATTCACTTATATCTTTTTAGTTTTTAAATGTGATGATTAGAAAATGTAAAAATTACATTTGTGGTTTGCCTTTTATTTCTACTGGGTATGGGTATAGAGGGTAAGGAGAAAAAAAAAGATGATGAGCTCCCATTTCTGGCTAATATATATTTTTTTAATTTGTCATATTACCAGTTATATATTTTTTCAGATTAAACATGCACATTTTCACACAGAACATATTCTGACAGAAGATGTGAGAAGCGTGCACTTGCTATCATAATGATTATCTTGTAGATAACAACAGCTGTTTGCCTATATAAGCAGGAGACTGTTTTTCCACATACCACCAAGTACTAGCGTTCAATCATGAAAGAAACAATTCTCCCTGGACTTTCCCCACATAGTATACATGAGTAGCAAGCTGTGCACGCGTATGTAGTCTGAAAATATGAACCAAGTTGGGGCCGCTTTCTGGCTGATGACTGTGCCCCTTCTCTCTTAATATGGCAAATACAGAGTGCTCATGTTGGGCTCACAGAGAAGCAAGTGAATCATTAAGGCCCGTACAAAATCCACACAGGATAGGTGAGCACCATTTCTGTTCTTCCTTGCAGAGAAGATTAGAAGACATTTATTCCCTGATAGAGTATGAAAACACTGAGTAAAAGTCAACTATTAAAGAACATACAGTTTGTTTTATGACACTTAAAGAGTCACTTGAAAGTCTCACAATTCTCACAATTCCATCAATCATATTGTGTAATTAAAAACGCATTGTGGGGCTATCATAAAAAAAAATCTACAAATAATAAATGCTGGAGAGGGTGTGGAGAAAAGGGAACCCTCTTCCCTGCTGGTGCGAGTATAAATTGATACAGGCACTGTGGAGATCAGTATGAGAGTGCCTTGAAAAATAGAACTACCATATGACCCAGCAATCCTACTACTAGGCATATACCCAGAGAAAACCATAATTCCAAAAGGTACACGCCTCCCAAAGTTCAGTGCAGCACTATTCACAAAAGACATGACATGGAAACAACCTAAGTGCCCATCAGCAGAGGAATGGATAAAGAGGTGGTGCATATATGCAATGGAATAGTACTCAGCCATGAAAAGGAATGAAACTGGGTCATTTATAGAGACATGGATGGACCAAGAGACTGTCATACAGAGTGAAGTCAGAAAGACAAAAACAAACACTGCATATTAATGCATTTACATGGAATCTAGAAACATGGTATAGATCATCTTATTTGCAAAACAGAAATAGAGACAAAGACATAGAGAACAAATGTATGGACCCCAAAGGAGGGAAGGGAGGTGGGACGAATTGAGAGATTGAGATTGATGTATATAAACTACTTATACTGTGTATGAAATGGTCACTCATGAGCCCTTATTGAATAGCTCAGGGAACTTTACTCATGTCTCTGTGGTGACCTAAATGGGAAGAAAATACAAAAAACTGGGAATACATGTATGGATATATACATACACAACATTGTAAAGCAATTATACCCCACTAAAAATTAAAAACAAACAACCCTTCTGTCAAAATCTAATTAGATTGGTGCTATTCAAAACAGAAGCCAACAGCCACATGTGGCTATTTAAATTTAAATGAACTAAAATAAGAAATGCGGTTCCTCAGTGAAGGCATTATTTAAAGTTTTATTGAAGTACAGTTGATTTACAACGTTATGTTAATTTCTGCCATACAGCAAAGTGATTCAGTTATACACATATATGTTCTTTTTCATATTCTTTTCCATTATGTTTATCGCAGGATGCTGAATATAATTCCCTGAGCTATATAGAAGGACCTTGTTGTTCATCCATCCCATATATGGCAGTTTGCATCTGCTGATCCCAAACCCCTAATCCTTCCCTTCTTGTTCCCTTGCCCCTTCACTCCAGGCAAGCACAAGTCTGTTCTCTATGCCTGTGAGTCTGTTTCACTGATATGTCCATTTGCATCACATTTTAGATTCCACGTGTAAGTGATATTATATGGTATTTGTCTCTCAGTGGGTAAATTTCAAGTATTAAATAATCGCATGTGGCTGGTGGCTACTACGGAGAACGGTATAGAACACTTGCATCATTGAAGAAAGTTCTGTTGGACAGGGTCAAATTAGATAACTTGGAAGAAATTAGCAATCCAGAAAACTTAAAAAAGAGAGAAGTAAGATGGAGACAGGCATGTGACTGGAATGCAAACCAAGGGACTATTTTAAAACAAAACATATTCCATCACTGGAGACAAGAAAGTAAAGTAAGTGGACAGTGATTTCATTTATAAATACTGGTTTGATACTTGCTATGCCTACACTCAGACTACAACTAGGCAAAGACACAGCTACTGATGAACTACAGCTTTCCTTTTCTGAAAGAGAAAGCTAGTCTTGGTGATATTTTCTCCTGGGCTAAGTGCACAGCTGAGACACTGACTCTCTCCTTAATGAGATAAATTGTGGTGTTATGCATGCATTAGAGAATAAATGCTTTTTTAAAAATCAGTAGGTAGGAAAAACAACAATACTATGTTCATTTTCCCTTTCTTCTCACCTGCTAGGAAGAACTGAAGCAATATCAGGGAATTAAGGTAGTCAGACAATGGTTAAAAGCCTGGCTCTGGAATTCAGGAGACTGGCCTTTGTGGCTTCACTTTTCCTGTTATGTGAGCTTGCCCTGCGCCTCCGTGTCCCCACCTGCACAGCCTACAAGAGATAACACCTGAACAATTCTTGGGGCACACAAGTTCTGACAAAAGGAGTGCTTACCAGATGCAACTCTTCTTATTTTGCTGCTAATTATTAATTTTAAAAATGCCTAGCAATTTAATCATGGTGGTTTAGTCACTAAGTTGTGTCCAACTCTTTGTGACCCCATGGATTGTAGCCCACCAGGCTCCTCTGTCCATGAGATTTTCCAGACAAGAATACTGGAGTGGGCTGCCATTTCCTTCTCCAGGGGATCTTCCCGACCCAGCGATAGAACCCGGGTCTCCTGCATTGCTGGCAGATTCTTTACTGACTGAGCCACCAGGGAAGCCCAATCGGGTCATAGTGGATACAAATAAGTATAACTTAGGTGACAATATGACAAAACTATGGCAGTAATACCACAAACTGCCTGTGTCCCCCACAGGCTGCTTTCAAGTCGCACAAGCTGCTAGCATTGTACTATATACATTTCCAGCACAGTGAGTTGCTCTAGAAACTCTAGGTTATCGAACTAGAAGGGAGGACTGAAATGAGAAATGAGACAGGCACTAAAATCTTCCTTGGGAGACCACCTGAGATATGGGATCACTTAGGATTTCCAAAGACTCAAACATAGCACACGCATGAGGCCCTGGAACATTTGAGAGCTTCCCAGAGAAACAGTTATCATCCACTGGCACTGGATACAATCAAACTTAGAGAATTCCTTGTAAAGACACTGACGTGCACCATTACTGTCAAGCCTGAGCATTTCCAAGTTTGAAAAATCACATAACCAACTTGTCTTTTGTAAAAAAAAAAAAAAAAAATTCCTTAACAATTTTTTTCCCATTTGTGTAGAGACCTGGAGAAAAGTGTCACATCCCAGCAGCAGCAGAAGGCAAGACGAAACAAATTTCCTACAGAAGCTTCGACAAACTGAATCATAAATGTTCTGCATCAATAACATTAATCATAGGAAACTGTCCCAATTCTGCCATATTCCACTTCAAGACCATAGCTTTTCCATCAATCACCACTGCCCTGGAGACGTGCCTAACATTTTAACAGTGCACGACAGACCACGTGTCCTCACTTTTCTACAAAAGTCTGTACTACAAAAAACGATCTTACTGTCTCTACAAATCATCTGAACATTCAAAAATTTCAATAGCTTAATATCCAAGCTGTATACATCAGATTATCTCTTGTACCTGGAATTGACAGAAAAATCCTTCATCACACCCTGTCTTCAAAAGTGAGTTCAGGAAAGACAGTAAAGAATTCCAGTTACTAAACTTGTTAGATTCGGCTCGAGAGAGAGACAGCATGTGTTGTTCTCTGTATGATATGCCATATCTGCACAACTCCAGTGAACACAGAAAACCATGACACATCACGGTAGCAGCGTCATGGGGACTGAACAGTGGATTTATTTATTAGAGCGCATAAGTGACCAGCTGGTATATAAAGCACCAACTGCCAAGTCAGCCTTCCCTCAGATGGAGAGTGGAAAGACGTTGTGGCTGTGGGAGTCAGATAGGTCTGCCTCTAACGGCCCCCTTTCCTTAAGCACGTAACACCTGTGTGATCTCAGTTTCCCCAACTCTGGAAAAAAGGCAACAATGCATCCTTCCCAGACTTCACACGGGAAGTGGAGAAGGTGACCAACACGAGAACAGAAGATGCCACCTGATGTATAAAGGAATGATGGATTGGGCAATCCATTCCCCATGTCCTAGCAGATGTCACTTAACCAGCCTCCATGCCTTCTATTTCTGTTATGGATGTGTAAATATACACGTTTACATGTTTCTATCGGGGTTACTCCGGTGGCTCAGTGGTAATGAATCTGCTTGGCAATGCAGGAGATGCAGGTTCGATCCCTGGGTCAGGAAGATCCCCTGGAGAAGGGACTGGCAAGCCACTCTAGTATTCTTGCCTGGGAAATCCCATAGACGGAGGAGGCTGGTGGTGGCTGGTGGTCTCCAGTCCACGGGGTCGCAAAGAGTTGGACAGGATATAGCAACTGAGCACAGCACAGTATGTATATTTCTATTGTGATGGATTTAACCACTGAAATGCATGCATAAGCAAATTTGTATATGTATATGCACTTGTGCTTTTATATATAAAATAAGTGACTCTTGCTCTTTGATCTTCAAATATTTTCTTTGGATAACAACTTTTCTTTCCTGTTTTGTTTCTGGATTTGGATGTCAAGATCAAAAGCAACCCAGCTCCCTTCCCAACCCGCTACCCAAATCCCCAAATTCTCATGAAAGTAAAAGTGTTAGTCACTCAGTGGTGTCCTGACTCCTTGCAACCCCATGGACTGTAGCCTGCCAGGCTCCTTTGTCCATGGAATCCTCCAGGCTAGAATACTGTGGTGGATTGCCATTACCTTCTCCAGGGGACCTTGCGGACCCAGGGATCTAAAGCAGGTCTCTTGCATTGCAGGCAGTTTATGATCTGAGCCACCAGGAAAGCCCACCCCCACCTCGCCAATCTCTCTCATACTTGTTAACTAAGAAGTCATTCGTTTTGAAGCAACATGCTATTATTTCTTTTCCATACCTTAAATCAGAGGAGAATCTCTCAGAGTAAAATGTTTATTTCGAGCTCTTACCTAATAAATCCATGGAAGATAAGACAGTTATCAGACACCAGTCATTTCTGTAATTCTACCCCCAAAGTGCTCAGCACACACAGCTTTTCTGTTGCAATCAGCTCTCAACACCTCAAGTATATGTCAGAGGAATTCTTGAGCCCATCAACTCACCCGAGCTCCTTACTTATTCTAATTTACCCTCTTGAATTTTATTTCCTCCCTCAGAAGAAAAAAGAAGCCCATCTGCTAGAAGGAAATATTTGTGGCCAACATGACAAAAGTGGAATCCTTGCTTCCTAACAGCTGTGAATCAAAACAGGAGTGACTGAAATTAACTGCATTGTGCTCTGGAGCAGATGTGCGCTCAGATACTGACTCAAGCTCTTTTGTTTCTAGGCACCCTGTGTAAATCATCCATAGGCAGCACAGTGGGTCATAGTCTCACCTCACTGTTATTCATGCTAATTCTTAATGTTCCTGAATTACTGCAGACTTCAAAATTCTTTAAAAATAAAAAGTTTAGGATCTTTTTTTCCCCCCCAAAAGAGAGATTCTGAAAGTTGCCAATCACTCACTACAAGTCTTGACTAAACAGATGGGTTTTGACATGTCTGGTTTGATTTTAAATGCAAACATGTCAATTTATGCTCTGGCACAGGTTCTTCTGTCTCTAAATCTTTTTTGGGGGGGGGGTATAGAAGGTTTTTTAAGTTTTGTTTTCTAAATTCAGTTGTTTCTATATTAGCAATAATGCCAACAGAGATCTCATCACAGAAACAGCTATATAATCTCTCTATTTTAATCTAGTGGTCTTAAGTAATTTTAAATTGTGAAATGAAAATATTTCCTGCCATATCAATAAACAAGAAATGCCACAGCCATCAGCGATTTCTAGCCTCCAGATGTGAATGAGGGCTCCCAAAACTGAGATCCAGTGGATGCTACCACCCCATAAGGTGTTTGCTGAGGAGCTGGGGGAGTGCAAGAGGCAAGGTGAACAAGGAAATAGGATTAGCCCCGGAAGCTGAGATGCATATGAAAGGAATGGATTCAGTGAGCCCAGAGGCTTGCACCTTCCCATACATAGAATGCAAAATTCCTTAACGTGGTACCTGATCTTTGATGTTCAGACTGCCTACTCCCTTTGTTGCAAACTTATATACAGCCTGACTTCCCCTCCTGCCTCCTTGGAGCATATTTCTGACAACTCCCGAGATGCTGTCTCCAGGGCTCGGAGGGCTAAACATTCCCACCAAATAAAGTAACTCTCTACCTTCAGCTTGTGACTATATTTGTTTAGTCAAGAAAATCATTACTAAAAACTCAACAAAATAAACTCCAAGTGAGAGAAGAGACACAAGCAATTGAAGTTACACATTTATATGAATGTAAAGGTACCAAAAAAAAAAGTCAGGCTTGCTGTCCTGGTGACTCTGTACTCAATAAGTATGTATTATGTTCCTACAGCCAGAACTAGCAAGTAAGAGGCACTTGACCTCTATTTTTTGTTCTTGCTCCCATGAGAGACATTGGGAATCCACTGTGCTCCTTCTGCCATCACTGCCTTCCAGATGCACCAGACTCCCTGCAGTGCCCCTGTGAGATATGGTTCGGGGAAGCGCACTGATGGAAACCGCCCACCCTGGCCAGGCACCACAGTAAACATCTGCTAAGCTCCTGCTAAGGAACATGGAACTAATAAGCCACCACCCACCGGAAGAGTTCAGGAAAGGTCAAAAGGAGACACCACATGTCCGACCACCTCCCAGAATCCTTCTCTCCGGCATCCATCTTGGCTGAACAAGGCGGGCACCACCACGAAGGACTCAGAGTCAGAATGGTTTGCTAAAGACAACCCGGAAATTAATCCCATCACCAATAAAATCTCCTGCTTTGTCAGCACATGTGTCTCCTCGGACAATTCATTTCCAAGTGTTAGACAAGAGCCCAGTTTTGGGCCCGGGAAGGGGTCCCCCTTCCTGTAAAAATATTACCTTAACATCAAATACTAAATTATCCAGTTACAAAGATGGAGTGTGCACAAACGAAATGACTTGAGAATGTTCTAAGCAAAACGTCAAAATACGTAAGATGATAGATTACAGGATAATTACTCAATTATTGAAAGAGCCTGTTTGTTTTATTCCAGCATGGAGCAGCGTTGTTTTGGGGTTGTTTATGTCCATAGAGCATTTTAGTTCTAGTGGTAATTCTATAGTAAGCCTTTTTTCACGGTAATATATTGAATTTATTATTTTACTTTAAATGATTAAATATGCAGTACAATTTTAAAACGGCAAAATTAAAATCTGTTCAATTACAGCACTGTATTTCAAACCCACAGATATGGGAATTCTACAGAAGTCTGAAGAATTGGGTCCACCTGAAAACAATGGCCAACAGAGAATGGGAAAAACAGTTTCTATCACAAATCAGAAGCTCTTGTATAAAATCTTTTTTTACTGCACTCTAAACTCTGTGTTAGGAGCTGCGCCTTGAAAGTAACCCACTATTTATTGGTTCTCCCCTTTTCTTCTAAGACATCTTTTTCATAGGTGGAAGATAGGAAAGTCTATGTGCTTAACTCTGAGAATATGCCTCTAGACAGCTCTCTCTGCTTTACAATTAGTATCATTCTTTCCCAAATTCTAGGTTAACTTCCATCTTCATTATAGGTGTTGTAGTTCGTTGTTCTTTTTGAGTTTCTGGGTATTTTAGTGAGAGATAGGCAAAGGCTGCCAGAGAAATGCTCACAGCCCCGGTCAGTGGCTGTATGCAGTCTGAGCTTAGAAAGCAATTACTGAATGAAAAACTGCATGAGTGAAGTTTCAAAAGCAGAGACAGATCTCTGCATAGCAGAGCAGACAGCCGACAACTTGGTATGATTAGAAAGGTGCTGAAAAAACTGCCTTTACTCCTTGATCTAGTAGATGTTATAGAGTTCCTGGGATTCTTACTTTATGAAAAATTTGTATTTGGGCTCCAAATGTTCTGTTGTCATTTTGTTTGCTGTGTTTTTTGGTAAAATATATGTGTGTGTGTGAAAGTGTTAGTCACTCAGTCTTGTCGGACTCTTTGCAACACCATGGACTGTAGCCCACCAGGCTCCTCTGTCCATGGAATTCTCCAAGCAAGAATACTGGAGTGGGTTGCCATTCCCTTCTCCAGATTCTCTTCTCCAGGGGATCTTACCGACCCAGGGATCAAAACCAGGTCTTCTGCATTGCAGGCAGATTCTTTACTGTCTGAGCCACCAATAAGGTCCCCAGGGAACCCATATATATATATATATATATATATATATATATATATATATATATATACACATACACACACACACACACACACACACACACACACACATATATACATATACATATATATATATATCTCCAAATTTACCATTTTAACTATTTTAAGTGTATAGTTCTGTGACATATATATTCACATTAATGTGAATCATCTCTTTATTAAAAAAAAAACAGATTAAGTATCCTTTTCTTCTGATCAATAGCGAGATGATGCACATAATTCTGTAAAACTCTGAGTTGCCCTCTCCCTCAAATAAGACACAGAGATTCAAAATCAACATGGAACATGGGAAGAGAAGAACTTGGAGATTGATAAGATTTTTGTCTTTGAATAAGGATCCAAAAATTTAACTGAGGCTTAAAGGAGGTAAAAATGTTGGCTGGAGGCATTGAGAGTTGAGCATTATAGTGTCCAGAAATGAAGAAAGATAGATTAGAGGAAAAATTGGAAATAAACTCACATTTGTTGGCTTTTTAAGCAAATGCTGTCACAAAGATCTCTCTCCCAACTTTCTCCAGCAATCCATCAGCAGCCCTATTTTTACATCTAATTTTGACACAGAAAAGTCACAGTACATGCCCAGAACAAATAAGGAGGAGCATTTAGATTCAAGACCTTATTGTTAGATTCCCACTTTTATGTTTATTAAACCCTGCTCTATTGTCATCGCATAAGAAGACTGACATCCTTTAAATGAAAAATAAGCATCTATAGACATTTGTTTCCTATATCAACTGACAGTTACCCCCCGATCTCTTCTTCTCTCCTTTGTCCCACTCTTTATTCAAGAAGCTGGGCCACTTTGTATTCATTTCCTTTGGGGAGGAATGTGACAATGCAGAAAAATGAGGAAAAACAGACAATCTCTTTGACTTTTGTGAATCAATATCTAGGATATGAAGAAACAAATTGGGTTACCAAAACAAAACAAAAAGAAAATACCATGATTAAGATCATGGTTTCTCCTTACCCAATCTAAAACACCATTCTCTCCATCTAGACAACTTAGACTAGAAATAGGGAAAAGAGTAGAGTGAAAGCAAGGATAACAAAGAATCAGATTCCTGGCCCCCTGGCCAGGCCTGGGAGATGGTAGAAACCTCAGCTGACATGGGGGAAGAGTAGAAGGAAGATCTGATCCCTCCTTCCATAAGGGAGAGCCCTATGAGAAGGGCACCGTTCTTCTTTCAGCCCTTTTCTTTCAGGATTTTATACACCTAGCATTCCCACCCACATTCTTGGTGCTCTAACATAGCATGCAAGCCAGTGAAAGAGCCCTGTGCTCTAACTAGCACCATGGACAGAGCAGGAACCGCATGACTCAAAAGCTTTGCAGACCCAGCCATTTGTGGGTCCATGTTGATGCCACAAAGAGGACCACACAGGACACCAGGTTTCTCCTTGATGCCAGAGTAGACAGGTGACACTGGGGACCACATGGGGCCCTGCCCCATCCCCATAAAAACCCAGGAAAAAGGAAAGAGAACCCCAAATACATCAATATCATTTCCTCCCACCACCCTGATAGAATAGATATCTAAAATAAAAATTTAAAGACAGAAAATGGCTATTTTTGCATATTTTAGTTTGTGCAATGATCATATCTACTATACAATACTTTAAATGTAACTCAGTATACTGAAATATTACAGACAGACAGCATAAACTGTTAGCTGTGAGTGTCTAGTACACCAACACAAATATTTCAAGGGAAATTTTTTTTTTGTACAGTCTGTTGAGATACTGAAAGTCGCTTGTAGTTCTGTAAGTGTGGAGAATGGAAGTTGAGGGTAGGGCAGAGGGTTGGGGCAGGAACTTATCTAATCATAAATGAAAGTGAAAGCTGCTTAGCAGTGTTGGACTCTTTGCGACCCCTTGGACTAGACATGGAATTCTCCAGGCCAGAATACTGAAGTGGGTAGCCTTTTCCTTCTCCAGCTGATCTCCCCAACCCAGGAATCAAACCAAGGTCTCCTGCACTGCAGGTGGATTCTTTAGCAGCTGAGCCACCAGGGAAGCCCAAGCTGATCTAAATGGAGGCATTCTCTAGCAGTCTACGGCAAAATGACAGGAAGACAGCACACAATGAAAATGGAGAGCTGTAACTCTATAGGTATAGCCCCAGTTATGTATTCTGCTGTTTGATTAGACTTCATCTGGAACAGTATACGTAGATGTGGGGGAGAAAGGGAAAGCATTAATTATTCCAAATGCCACCTCCCCATATATGTTACTAATACCACCCCAATCTCCCCAATCTCCTCACTCTCATCATACCGCTGTAGTCTAATTAATAATGTTTTCTTTTTTTTTTACACTGGCCTACACTACTATTTGGGGCTTCCCAGGTAGTGTACTGGTTAAGAATCCACCTGGGCTTTCCTGGTGGCTCAGATGCCAGCAATTCAAGAGACCTGGGTTCGATCCTGGGATCAGGAAGATACCTTGGAGAAGGGAGTGGCTACCCACTGTAGTATTCTTGCCTGGAGAATTCCATGGACAGAGGAGCCTAGGGTATTATAGTCCATGGGATCACAAAGAGCCAGACATGAGTAAGTAACTAATACTTCTCCTTTTTTTTTCACTTTCAGGCTATAATTTAGGGCTTCCCAGAGAGCACAGTGGTAAAGAATCCATCTGACTAGCAGATCCAAGGAGTTTGACCCTTGGACCTGGAAGATCCCTTGTAGGAGAAAATGGCAACCCACTCCAGTATTCTTGCCTGAAAAATTCCATGGACAGAGGAGCCTGGTGGGCTATAGTCCATGGGACCACAAAGACTCAGACACGACTTAGCGATTAAACAGCAACAGCAAAATTTTAAATTAGTTAGACCTGCATCACTTTCTACAGTAGAATCTCTCTCTTTCCCCTGTTTACACTCTAATTCACTATAGATGGAACTGTCCACAGCAGTAGAAAAACTTCCCTTTTCTGTTTGAAAGACCCCCTTTTAAAGTCCTGGATCCTGTTAATTTCTGATAGAAAATAACTTCTAACATTGGTGGACAGCTAGAATGTCAGTGAGCCTGCTTTGGGTGGCGTGTTTATAAAATCGTGTTATCGTTTCCTCCTGTGACCTGTCATAAAACGTGACATAACGCAACGTGACAGCCCCAGTTTTCAGGATGGCATCTTGTGCTCTGCTTTCAAACTCCACCGTTTCAGTTACCCAACAGAAGTTGGCTGACCTCAGTGGAGCAGACGGGGAACTGTTAACAGGTTGCCAACTCTAAATGAGTGTGGAGCAGCTTAGCATATCTCTAGAATAATTCCTTTAAAACACAGTTAATCATCATTTCACATATGTCCTCAGTGAAGTATATTTTCTTTTACTTATAGCAGGCATTTTGTTGAAACCTGTCTTTTCAAGCTCACAGACAAAGACAAATCATTAAGATCTCTGACGTAAGCAAGGGCTCATAGGCTGGATAGAGTAAAGGTCTAGAAGATAGACAAAATCAAGCTTGAGACTAAAAGAGGACATTGTTCCTTCAACCAAATTCATGAAAGTAGACATTGTTTAAAAACAGTAACATCATTTTTACCTCCCATTACCGGGAACAAAGTAATAAGATCCCAAACCTCAGTAGTTCACTGAATCTCAGATGACCTGAAAGTTAAGACCCATCACTATTTTATGTAATTTAGGAAAATATACTTTTTTTAAAACTATGACATGCTATCAGTTATAAGAGCCTGATTTCACAAATGTTACAACACAAAAATGCATTCTTTTATTTCTTTTAGGCTTCCCTGGTGGCTCAGAGGTTAAAGCGTCTGCCTCCAATGCGGGAGACCCAGGTTCAATTCCTGGGTTGGGAAGATCCCCTGGAGAAGGAAATGGCACCCCACTCCAGTACTCTTGCCTGGAGAATCCCATGGACGGAGGAGCCTGGTAGGCTACAGTCCGCGGGGTCGCAAAGAGTCAGACACGACTGAACAGTAATGTCATTTTTACCTCCCGTTATCGGGAACAAAGTAATAAGATCCCAAACCTCAGTAGTTCACTGAATCTCAGATGACCTGAATGTTAAGGCCCATCACTATTTTATGTAATTTAGGAAAATATACTTTTAAAAAAACTATGACAGGCTATCAGTTATAAGAGCCTGATTTCACAAATGTTACAACACAAAAATGCATTCTTTTATTTCTTTTAAGATAACATTTGTTATTTGAATTTGCACTAGTTATTTCTTGTAAAAACAAAATTACTTCTCAATCTGAGGATAGTTTTTCAGTTTTATTGCTGTGCAAAATGTGACATTAACTCTTTTTCCGTTTTATATCTCATTTCCACCAAAGCAATCTTTAGGGCAATGGAATTAAAACAATAGAGAAAGTCCTGGCTAGGGAAGAAATCCCTGTTCTCTGCCAATGCTTGCCTTCATCTGTGCCCAAACCACAGAGACTACTTTAAAAGAACCCAGAAAAAGTTCGTTATTTCATATTTTTATTCTTAAGGGGCGGCACCCTTGACACTGAGGCAGGAGACAGATGGGCTCCAAGCTAGACATTTACTATCAGCCTACTGTTTACATTTCCTAAGGAAGGATGCAGATATTTATAATCAGCCTTTTGTTTGTACTTTGAGATGGAAATAACAACAGAAACAGGATGCATAGCTGGGTTCTGTCTCCTGTGAACACTTTAACATAACAGTTATGGCAGGGACAGAGGGGCTAAACCCTTTTGGAGTAAAAGATCAAAAGGTCACATATTCCCCTTCCTTGGGGAAGACAAGGGAGACACTGCACATGCACAGAGAGGTGCCTTGGGAGCCAAAAAGAGAGGACACCATGCCAAATATGTGATGCCGAGCCCCAGCTCCCCCAGAGGACTCTGGGCTGGAATCCATCTTGGGTAAAAGGTGTGCATACATGTCAGGGAAGATCCTAGGGCAGGGCAGGTATGGACAATGAAGCAAGATAATTGGCCAGAGGTAAACAAAGACCTGGAAGACTCGCCCTGTATAAATGATTTAATAGCCTTTTTACTGCACTCATCTTCTTCAGGGGGACGCCTATACCCTTTTCTCTCCAGGTACGTGTCTCTGCCTTGCTTCTGTCTTCAACTGTTTCTCTGTGCACTCTTCCACTTGTACTGTGTCTCTAATGATAAATTTTGTACCTATTTTTATAGTCTTTGCCTCCTTGAAACACTCTTGCTTTCAAATGAGGGTAAGAGCCAGGGGAACTTCTAGCCTTTGCTGGTCAGTGGCTAGGATTCCTAGTTTTCATCCAGGCTAAGAATCTTGCTTTTCAAGATCTTACTGCTTACTGCTGTCTCTCCAATATCGGCTCTGGAGACCTAGAAATTCTGCCAGTGCAGGCAGACTATGGTGCCCATATCAGAAGGTGGTGGGCAGGGGGGCGGAAACAGTTGGCAATGCCATCTTGTTGTTTTTACTGATCAGAGTAGCCATAAGCTTAAAGAGAGCCACTGAACTACAAATATGAAAATAATAATAACAATATCAGATTTGTCACTGGAGTATTGAGGAGTAAATGCTTGTAACATTTTATTGCAAACAATAAAGACACTTGGGATTTGAAGGTGGAACTGGTAGTCGCCACCAGACTCCACTAAAACAAGATGTAATGTGCAAGATCATTTTTGACACCAGTATCTCCTTTTGATAAGGCAGAGAATCAAGGCCAATGAAGTCAAATCGAAAAGGACGTGAATTTAGGTTTTTTTTTTTTTTTTTATGCAATCCATTGCTCAGAAGTTGCTTTTGTAGAATTTTATACCTTATAATGCTACTGGGCTTCCCTGTGGCTCAGATGGTAAAGCATCTGCCCACAATGCGTTAGACCCTGGTTCAATCCCTGGGTCGGGAAGATCCCCTGGAGAAGGAAATGGCAACCCACTCCACTACTCTTGCCTGAAAAACTCCATGGATCGTCTGCTGAGAGGCCTGGTAGCCGACAGTCCATGGAGTTGCAAAGAGCTGGACACAACTGTGTGACTTTCACTAATGCTACTGCTTAAAGTGACCATGTTTTAATCCCTATGCTGAGCCCTATACATGTATTATATAAGTCATCTCTTTTAGTTATTTTTAAAATGTTTCAATACTACTATTAATAACAGAAATATGTAACTGTGCATTATACGTCAAAAAATTTTATATCTTAAAATAGGTTTTCTTTCTTTTGTCCTGTATTTCTAGAGAAGTAGTATTTTTCCCTTTGTAAGTATCCTATGGATACTTGATATCTTTGATAAGGCATACCCACTTGCAATACAATGCCTGCATTAAAAATACATTACCTTATAATTTGATAAAAAAAAATAGTTGGGGTTGCAAATGTGCTTTTATGATGTTCTTCTTCTTTTTTTTTTTAATGCAAAGATTCCCAATCCTCCTACCAACTAAACTGTTCTGGTCATGAAACATTACCTTCTCAGCATGTGGTATGCCCATCAGCAGAAAAGTAGTAAAGAAGAACAGACTAACTTTATTTATTACATTTCCATTGCCTACAAAGCCATTTACTTAATGGATGAGACTCATTAGCAGTCCAACCACAATATAAAGAATACAATGATGTGTTTCATAGGTTCATTAAAATAATATTTCAAAGGAGTCATTAGAAAAGAAGCTAAAGATTCAACAGACAGTAAGTTGCCTGCAAATAAATGAGATGGAAACATGTTTTCAAGTAAGTTAAGAAACATGTTTACAAATATATTACAGCCATTAAAAAAGGAAGCATCAACTTAGCAAGTGCTGGGGGGACAATTACTCATGCAATTTACAAAAAAAACAAAACTAACACTTTCATATCAACATTTATTATGGATGCAAAGGGCTGTAGGTATTAAAAAAAAAAGTGTCTGAAGAAGGAAAACTCATTCTATAGCCCCAAGATGATTCTCCTGGTTGAAGCAAAATTTAAAACATCCAATCCCTGTTTTGAACTCGCTACTGTATTTTTGTGTGTGCATCTGTATTATTTATCCCCAATCTGCCTATCTTTTAATTAAAAAAAAAAAGAAAACCATAATAATTAACAAAATGGATAGTCCTGTCAAGACAGAACCTACACCAAGAAAACCTGTGCTTATTTATACCTTTGCATTCAAAAACAGTTCTTTAACCATGCCTAAGGGTTATGTTCAGCAAATGAATGGATGATTGAAGGAAAGAGCAAAACAATTACTTAAGAGGAGTTTTTAGGTTAAGCTGTTAATTACTGTTGTTTGATAGGCTTTTTTTGATCCAATATTTCCACCTTTAAGCAAATAATCATGTTTTATACCGTATATTGCCAGTAATGTTGAAGTCCTTTCACACAAAATAGTGTCGAAGTTTTCACTAAAATCATAGCGTCTATATTAAAAGAAACAATTTCAAAGGAAATCACGTCTAGATTTTTTCACAAATACAAAGATGTATGGTACAACCGCTAAAGAAAAAAGGATTGTAGCTATTTATTAACTTCCAGTCTTTGAAACGGCTAGGTTTTCTAGTTCTACAAAGGGCAAAGACTGTATTATTCCCTCTCACAATGTGTTTCTTAACAAACTCACTTACAAGCCCCTGCAAAAATCAGGCATATTCTTTACTGCTCAGTCACAGCTCCGGCTGACCCCTGGGACTTCTAAAGGTTTAACTAGGTAGCCCTTACTCCAAGAAGGCTTCCTTGATGACTCAGTCCCTTTTCTCACTACTTCTTTAACACCCTGTGTTACCTCTATTATTTCACTTTATGCCTTGTATGATTACCTCTTTGGGCAACTATCTTACCCACGAGAGTAATTTCTATTTGAGATGAGGGAACATGGCTCTCATATTTGTACTTTCAGCATGTGCTTTGACCATAGTAGGTGCTCAGTAAATGGGAAGTGAAGCGTAAATAAATGAATGCCAATACCCAAGACTGTGCCAGAGCTAAGGGAAGCCACTTAACTATGATAAGAAAAAATAAGCTTGGATAATGCAAGGGAAAATATACTGAGAACTTTGAAAACAGTAAACCTGTTGGCAGTGAGCCTGAGGCAGGGGGTCTTCAAAGATAAAAGATTCAAACAGAACAATAGTAAGCTAAGAATTCTACAACCTAATACATGTTGAAATTGTAAGAAATATTATAGGCACCCATATACCCAGATGTCATTTTTTCATTCCTTGCTTCAAGCAATAAATGCATATCATTGTTGTTCAGCCGCTGAGTCCTGTCTGATCATTAACTCATATCAAATGTAAAGAGTTGTGCCTTTCTAAGAACATTTCTTCTTACATTCTGTCTTTTCTAGTTTTGTCACTTATCAGCAAAGAAGGGAGCTCCCTCTTGTCCCAGTGGCCTTGCAACTCAGTGAGGAAGATTCAGTTCTCCAATCTCACCCCCTTTGGAGATCAGTTCCTTAAAATGCAAGAGATGATTTGCCAGACAGTCTCGATTTTCAGCTGAATAACTGTGGTTTGTATAGAGGGCAGTCCTTCACGTTTATTTCAGTGGTTTAAGAGGATAAACTTGAAACCATTCCTCCTGAAGAAACGTCAAGGTGATCTTAATGTTATTCTGCTACTCCTGCTATGACTCCTTCAGAGTAAGAACAATAAATAAAGTCAACTCTTTAGAAATGAGATGGGCAAAGGTAACAAAAAACACTACACAGAAAAATATTATTCCAGTAGTTGAAAAACAAAGGGGGAAAAAGGCTATCTCGATACACAAAAATTCACGTTAAAACAAGACATTAGATTCATTGTTAATATTACAAACTCTTTTTAAGTTAAGACACATACAAGGAAAAGAACATTCATGCAGTCATGGTGAGCCCGATAGCTTTTCTGAGGTAGCATGCAGCAAAAACCTGAACACATTGTATACATTTGTCCTAACTATTCTACTCCTTGGAAATCTAAGGAAGAAAGCAGATATCTAGAGGTTTATGTACTGGAATGGTTCAATCATGATCATGAGCTGGATTATCTAAATGTCCCATAGTAAATAATTGGTAATATCAAATATGCTATATGGTACAATGGCTACTATGTTATGAATAATAAAGGAGGCAAATGACATGCTCACAAATGGTGAGCAGAAGCAGGTACCAAACGCTGTTTAAAATACAATTTCCATTTTATTTTTAAAATGTATATATATAAATGCATAAGAAGATATATACATTAACATGCTATTTTCAGCTATGTGTGAAAAACAGACTTGCCAGTGACACTTTCTTATTTATAATTTTACTTGAAACTTTTCCTACCCAGGTATGTGTCAGCCCAGCTCCAGTTCAGTCACTCAGTCATGTCTGACTCTTTGTGACCCTGTGAACTGCAGCACACCAGGCCTTCCTGTTCATCACCAACTCCTGGAGTTTACTCAAACTTGTGCCCATTGAGTTGGTGATGCCATCCAACCATCTCATCCTCTGTTGTCCCCTTCTCCTCCTGCCCTCAATCTTTCCCAGCATCAGGGTCTTTTCAAATGAGTCAGTTCTTCACATCAGGTGGCCAAAGTATTGGGGTTTCAGCTTCAGCATCAGTCCTTCCAATGAATATTCAGGACTTATTTCCTTTAGGATTAGACTGGTTAGATCTCCTTGATGTCCAAGGGACTCTCAAGAGTCTTTTCCAACACCACAAGTTCAAAAGCATCAATTCTTCAGTGCTCAGCTTTCTTTGTAGTCCAACTCTCACATCCATACATGACTACTGGAAAAACCATAGCCTTGACTAGATGGACCTTTATTGGCAAAGTAATGTCTCTGTTTTTTAATATGCTGTCTAGGTAGGTCATAGCTTTTCTTCCAAGGAGCAAGCATCTTTTGATTTCATGGCTGCAGTCATACCCATCAGAGCCATAAAAAAAGAAAAACCCAAGGCATAGGAATAGAAAGCATAAAGTTCCTAGGACCTGCTAAGTAAAGATTCAGTTTTAATGTATCATCTTAGGTTCTGACAGAGGGTAAATCTCCCCAAAGCCCCAGGCCAACCAAACCTCAACAGTATTTCATTCTATAAGAATTAATTCATTTTCACAAAGGATGTGAAGAAACAGGAAAAGTATAGATACTCAGGATCCAATACCAGTTAAACCACTTTCACCAAATTCAATTACAATAATAGGTCCATGTAGAAGAGCAAAAGTTCAAGTCATTTAGCATTACAGAGGATTAGCTCATTGATGAGTGAATATGAAAAACAATTCCAAATTTAAAACCAGTAATTCAATCTCACTTTTAAATGTCAGCAGATACAGTTTCCTCAAATTAAGCAGGTCCAACTGTTGGTACCCTGATTCTGTTTAACTCTGCTAAATATATATATCATTGTGCACTTTATTCTGGTTATTCTTTGGTATTTTGTTAGTGATTATAAAATTGGATTTAACTTTGATGACAGCATTGGCATGGTAAGGGCAGACGGCCCTATGGCCTTTTTCAGTCCTGTGGATCTGTGATTGGTTATACTTAAATGTCCCCACTAATCTTATGTTTGGGCTTCCCTGGTGGCTCAGACGGTAAAGCGTCTGCCTGCAATGCGGGAGACCTGGGTTCGATTCCTGGGTCGGGAAGATCCTCTGGAGAAGGAAACGGCAATCCACTCTAGCACTCTTGCCTGGAAAATCCCATGGACGGAGGAGCCTGATAGGCTACAGTCCGTGGGGTCACAAAGAGTCGGACACGACTGAGCGACTTCACTTTCAGTTTCACAATCTTATGTTTTAATTATACATCACTAATCTGTAAACTAAGATTTTAAAAAATTTTGAATCATAAATCCTTTTAGTTGTCAATGAATTATACTCTCTGCATCTGTTAAAAATTCAGCCAAAAAAATAATGGTAATATAGTCATTTTCTGTGTCACATAAAACGTGTAAATACACAGAGTAAAGGATTATTTGTTCTCAAAGGATATTGTATAATCTTCACTCACTTGTCATGTAACCCTGAAACAAAATGGTTACATTAATTGCCAAAATCAAGCTTCACTTCTCAATTTATAAGCTTTTCCATTTTATTCTATAAATTCTTAGCTGTCATGGACTCCGAAAATTATTACTGTCATCAATAGAAAGATTGGTATAGTGGGGCAGATGGCTGTCCTTTTATAGGCCAACTTAATGACTTGTTCTTATCTAATCTGTCATCTGTTATTTAGTTGTCATTATGAACTTTCTGAGTTTCATATCAATCAATTTTCCATGTTTACTAAACAGATGGCTTTATTTAAAAAAAAAAAATAAAGCAAAGCAAGAAAATGACACTAAATGATAAAAAAAAGAAAAAAACTCCAAAGGCTACATACACTTTCTAGTGTGTCTAAATAAAATTAAAAATCGCTATTAAGAAAATGTATATTTCAAACCAAAGTGAAATAGGTTTTAAAACTCAGTGGACATGCAAAGCCACAATCAGCAGCAGCTGTCTACAAGGAGAAAGAGTTATATAGAAATAGGGATAAGTTCTTCCAATTTTTATCAGAAACATTTAAAATCTATTCTGACAAATAAAAATGACAAATGTCAATTGATACAAATCATCAATTCAGAAGCTCTTTATGTGGCAATTCACAGGTGTATTTCCTTTGTTAGTAATCTTTTTTAGAGGGTAGGTTAATTACATAAATACTTTCATTAGTGAAAATTGTTCTTTATCTTTGCCATATTTAAGATTTTTTTTTTGTTTAATCATGAGGTTATTATCAAATAGACACCAAAGCTCAAGAAACATAAAGGTAAATTTAAATGGCTTGTATCAATGAAATTAGAGCTTAGACAGTAAGAAGTGGCACTGTGCCATGGAAGAGCACTGTTAGTTGAGGCTGTACTAGAGGAAACTTGATAGTTACAGGTGACTAAAATATATTATTGTGAAATAATCATTGCTATTTTTGTTCTTTCACTAAGTTGTGTCCAACTATTTGCAACCACATGGATGGCCGAACACCAGGCTTCCCTGTCCTTCACTATCTCCCAGAGTTTGCTCAAACTCAAGTCCATTGACTTGGTGATGCTATCCAACCATCTCATCCTCTGTCATCCCTCCTCCTCCTGCCCTAAATATTTCCCAGCATCAAAGTCTTTTCCAATGAGTTGGCTCTTCGCATCAGGTAGCCAAAGTATTGTATCTACAGCTTCAGCATCAGTCCTTCCAATGAATATTCAGGACTGATTTCCTTTAGGATTGACTGATTTAATCTCCTTGTGTTCAGGGGACTCTCAAGAGTTTTCTTCAGCACCACAGTTCGAAAGCATCAGTTCTTCAGCACTCAGCCTTCTTTATGGTCCAACTCTCACATGACTACTGGAAAAACGGTAACTTTTAATCTATGGACCTTTGTTCAGGAAAGTGATGTCTCTGCTTTTTTAATCGGCTGTCTAGGTTTGTCATAGCTTTTCTTCCAAGAGGCAAGCATCTTGGGGGTTACTATATCAGTAAACTTGTTACAGAACATAAAACAAAAAGGTCATTAAGTCAGGGGCAGAAACCTATCAGTGCTTACCCAGCCCTAGGGGCACAGTAGGTATTTAGTGAACACGGGCCACATAGGATGGATTATACCACAATACCAAGAAATCTCCCCCATAATTCCTCTTGAGAATTACTCAGCAGAGGCTTCACCACTTCACAGAACTGAGTAGACTGACTTGACTTTATCACACCTGGATGACAAAACTGAGAAAAGTAAATTACCCAGATACCTAATTGTTCTAAATATTAAAATATCTTTTCCTAAACTGGTGACAGCCTGCACCCCCATCTCCATAACAACCCATAGACACTCCTTCCTTAACCAAGGAGACAAGAAATTCTGGTGTTTATTACCTGGTCCTTTTCTTCTTGAAAAACGAGGAAAAAAACAGACAAACAAAAAATTCCAACCACTTGTAATCTATAGATAAAAGATACTGCCCCAGGCAGAGGAGGTTAAATAGAGTCAATATGCAGTGTGTAACTGGGTAATTATTTAGTATTTATTAAAGGCTTCCCTTGTAGCTCAGTCAGTAAAGAATCTTTCCACAATGCAGGAGACCTGGTGTCGATCCTGGGTTGGGAAGATCCCCTGGAGAAGGAAATGGCAACCCACTCCAGTATCCGTGCCTAGAAAACCTCATGGACAGAGGAGCCTGGTAGGCTGTGGTCCATGGGATCACAAAGAGTCAGGCACACTGAGCGACTAATACTTACTTGAAAAGTGAAGTCGCTCAGTTGTGTCCGACTCTTTGTGACCCCATGGACTGTAGCCTACCAGGCTTCTCCGTCCATGGGCTTTTCCAGGCAAGGGTACTGGAGTGGGTTGCTATTTCCTTCTTTTCTGGGAGGAATCAGGAATAACAAAGGATGGGTTCTTCAGGACGCAGTGGCAATGATTGAGTTCCTCTGGGCAATTATTGGGCCAGTTACCAAAATAAAGGAGGTAGCGATTTGAGGATCAAACAAATAAAGATGAGAAAAGCAACACAACATTATAGACATTAGCACTCCACTGGCCAAAACAAGAAAGAAAGGGTTAGGGAAGGCAGTTTTAATCCTCAGTGGCAGTGAACACAGAGCTTATTACTTTTGAAATAAATATTCTTATCACAACCCCTCCCGACCCCCAGAAACACTCAAGAGTGGCAGGAGGATAAGTCATTTTGAGGGCAGCAAGCTTTAATGTCACCTCCTACCTAACCTCACGTGGATCCACTCATGGGAGAGTCAAATCCAGAGGCCTATTTCATTACAGACCTCATTTAAAAAAATATCCTCCCTCCATTCTTAAAGCAAGTGACACAGGTCAGTTCAAGATCTGCAGCATCACACAGCATCTCAACCAATTTGCACACAAATCTCCTGACACGGTGCCCTGAATCTTCAGTTGAAACTGATTTATTTCTTAGAAGCTCAACACATGTCAAATATGAAAGCTTTTCTGCTTGAATTTTGGGAAGGGAGGGGCAGGACGTATTTTCATCTCCTTTTCTGATCAAATTAGTCTCCCTTACCATAGCTGTTTGTTTGTTTCTAGGCCTAATGATACTACCAGGTGTGTGCTGTGTACTCATCATAGAGAAGAAGGGGGCCTTCCTCCTCCCCACCACCTGCACAGTGTCTGGCATTTAAGTGTTAGATTAATCGCAGGAGAGAGGAGTAAATGGCATGCATATGTTACAGCGTATAGGAATACTTTACCATACAGGTGAATGAGGCTGAGCTCTTTTTCTATTCAATGGTACCTCCAGTTTTATGAATTCTTCCATGATACTATTTCTTCATTAATAAAATTTGCCTCAATCTGCCTTGCCCATAGGTTGTGATGGACGATCAACAGGGTAAGATATACAAAAGCCTAATGAGACTTTCATAAAAGCCAATGAAATATGGAACAAACCCATGCTTTTTTGACAAGAAGTTGAGCAACAATGACAATAACTATATGTAACAGAGCCTCAAAAGTACTTCAAGCCTCTCAGGAAGCTCTTTCAACTTACTCATGTTGGGTAACTCGATGAATCAAAACAATGTTTTGTCTAAATGTAGATGATGCTTAAGAGAATTAGGGTATGTATGTGCCAAGTTGCTTCAGTTGTGTCCCACTCTGTGCAACCCAATGGACTGTAACACACCAGGATCCTCTGTCCATGGGATTCTCCAGGGAAGAATACTGGAATAAATGGGTTGCCATGCCCTCCTCCAGGGGATCTTCCCAACCCAGGATCGAACCTGTGTCTCTTACGTCTTATGCATTGGAGAGTGGGTTCTTTGCCACTAGCGCCACCTTGGAAGCCCCAGAGAAGCAGGGTGGATAACAGGTAAAAGTCTTCAGGGAAGCTGATGTAAAGAAAACAGGTAGGAACCCCAGATTCCACTTGCCCATGAAAAAGGCTCACTATTTTCCTAAAGAAAGGCCAAGCAGGAGATGGGAAGAAGGGAAGAGAGTTGATAATGGTATTTATCCTCTCGTTCCTCCCTGGGAGGTCCCCTCTATCTGGCTTCCTCAATGGAAAGTCACAGTCTTCTCAAGGCAAGCTCCTCCCCACACCTTGATCCTTTGTGGTTTCAACACCAGCTCCCTCCCCTTGTCCCTTCGTGTCAAGAAATAACAGCTCTGTTATCACTGATTCCACTTTATACATTCTCTGTGGTTTCCCTACACTCAGTCCACAGCTGATAGTGCCCTTGTAAATAAACTCTTCAATTCATCATGATTTTGAATATGCCATCTGTTCCCTGTTGAGAACCCAACTGATAGAGCCTTGCAAATAGTACTTTTGGTCTAGGAGTGCCATGCCACCACTGTGCTCCAGACATGCTGAGCTTTTCTACATTGTCTGTGCATTCCATCCTGGTTTTAAGGTAAAGACTTGCCCACTCCTGACTGTCTGATTTTTCAAGACAGGTCTTTTAATCAAATCTCCTTTGATCCTACCATGGGTAGAATTAGGGGGTCCTTCTGTCATACTCTACGACTTTGACAACACATTATATTGCATGCATGTGGGGAATGGCTAGGCTAAGTCTCAACAGCTACCACTACACCTGATCCCCAGTAGATAAAAGCAAATGAGCACTGAATGCCTATACTGCTGTTACATATATTCTTCATACAGTTTTACTTGTTCAATCAAATGTTACTGGCAATCCATGCAGCAACATGGAAGCACCAAATACTGAGAGTTCTGAAACTGAGATCTTCTTGGGAACTCAAAATTCACCATAGATTCAAGATTTCTTTATTAAAAAACACATAGAGGAGGCAAGTAAGACATGCTTTGAATCTAAGCTTACAGGTTACACGTTTTCTTTAATAGCCTGATTTATTGAAAAAATATACGACAAACTGTTGAAAAATGAAGGTTTTTTTTCAGCAGTTACTGAGTTTTAGGGCTTTTTCCCCCCCACTATTTCACCTACTTTTTCACTATTAACATCATATATACATAAATATACATACATATATATTAAAATACTAGCTTATTTAGATTCACCTGAATAGCTTAGATTCATTAAAATAAACTGTTTTGTTAAGTAATATTTTCTCCTATCCCACAATTCATTTCTCATTTAGATTTTTCTAAGGAAGGCTATGTTACTGTCACAGACCCCTCTGTTCTGCTCTTAGAACTTAGAAGGTCATCTCTTATAGAGGAAAATGTCTGACACTTACATGAAGATCTGCAAAGATTTAGCATCTTTCTTAGTTCTTAAGATCTACTATGATATCATTGCTCAGAAAGTCTATTCCTAGTCAAGAATTTTAAAATAATCTGACTCTGGATATTCAGAACTTTAGCTAGCTCTCAATTGCTATAGTTGTAGATTTTTTTTTTTTAACTTCTCTCTTGAAAATACATAGCAATAAAACACACCTGATTAACAGCCTAGTCCAAGTGGCATGCAAAATTCATAGATGCTAATGCCTCTTAGCAAGCAGGGCACTTAGTATTTACAAATCATTTTGCCTCCCTTTAATGACCAAAACAGTGGTGTTCTAAATAAAACATATACAATGTGGCAACAATTTACTTGCCAGTGAAATGGCTATTGCTTTCCATTATTCATTTCAACTTCAGAAAACGCATCCTCAAGAAATCCGACAAGCCACTTTTTGGTATAGAGCTGCGTTTTTGTAAGAGGAGGAAGGGACTATCTTTAGTTAACATACCAGAGGCTAATTAGCACTTTTCACATGATATTTCATTTCATCCTTCAGCAACCCTTCAAGACAAGGTCGGAAAGGCTAAGAGACTTGCCCAAGGTCCCACAGTTCACAAGCAGTCAAGTCTGTTGTGATGCTCAGTCTCAAGGTCTTCCTCTTACATCATGCTGACCACAAGTGTAGCTTAAGGTGACACGTGCAACAACTGAAAACACCCACGTGATAAGGTCAGCCTATGATTCTTCTTAGCCCCATTATGCCTGTCCTCTGAGGAGAATGGGGGACAAGAAGGGATTTTTTGTGTCAGTCCATTATCACTGATTCTTATCACCAGAGAACTATTCTGGAAAATGAACACAATCTTCCCCTAACAATGCTAAATGCTAGTAGACCCTGGTCTGGCCCTTTTGCTTTCATTCTTAGAGGATCAGTGTTCTTAATGTTGTAATATCAATTCTTTTCAATTAAGTTAGGTCCTATTCCTGCCTGTACATTCAGCTCTCAGACAAATGGCTTCAATTATCCAGGGCCTGTTTCTCAACCAGCAGCCAATTCCCTGGAACAAAATAACTAACGTTCCTCAATGTCCCTCCAGAGTATTTTTCAAAAAAAAAAAAAAAAAAAATTAAGGATATACCATTTCAGTGAATTGTCTAGGGAATTACCTGTTTTTATCGGAGAGAAATTTGCTAATTCTGCTCCTTTCTGAAGACAACAGAATTTCTAAGCAAACCTTTATCCTAAAAAAACCATGAAAACTAGTGAAAATACAAATCAAATCATAAAACAACAAACGAACCCTCCTAGATTATGTTCTTAGCCAAAATACATTTGATGGATTTGAAACACTGGATATGTTAGTGAACAAACTTATCTTGATTTATTACACAAAATCAGCAGCAGCAGTTTGGATTATTTCACTGCCTATTTTAAAAAATTCTGTATCTTTAAATTATTGAGGTAAAAGCTGCATGTGATGAAATAGATTTTACAGTGTATACACACATGAGGCGAAGACTTGAGTAAAGTTAGGGAAAATTTCCATCACCCTAAGAAGCTTCCAGTGGCCCCTTCATTCAAGCACCATCACCTCTATCAGCAACCACTGATGTGATTTTTATCCTTACACGAGAGCTTTGACTGTTTTGTAATATAAATGTAATCATACAATATGTACTGTTTTTCATCTCCTCCTTTCAGTTGTTTAAGATTCATCCATGCTTCTGTGTTTATCAGTAACTAAAATTACGATGGCTCAATAGTATTGCACTATACAAGTGAGCACCCAACAATTTATTTATTCTCTTGAAGGAGTTATGCGCTATTTCCAGTATAGGAAATAAATTAATGAATAAAGTTACTATGAACATTTGTATAGAAAAATTTTTTGTGGATGTTTTCATTTTTCTTGGGTAAATACATAGAGAGCAGTACTGCTGAGTAATAAAGTCATATGTTTAACATCATGAGAAATGGAATTATTTTCCAAAGTTGTTCTATCATTTTGTATTTTGACCAGCAACGTGTAAGAGTTTCTGTCACTCATAATCATCACTCACCACAGATGTTAACTGTGGCTATTCCAGTGGAAATCCAGAGAAATTCTGTGTTTTTTTTTTCCCCCTCATAGTCATAATAACTAATGATATTGAATATCTTTTAACAGAATCATTGGTCATATATTAAAAAAAATACTTATACATTTAGATAATGCATGTTGAAATCTTTTTGTCATTTATGTAAACTGAGGCTTTTTTGGTTATTTAAGTGTAGGAGCTTGTTGCTGTTTTTTTTAAAATATATATTCTAGATACCTGTCCTTTATTAGACATATTATATAAATATTTTCTTCCAGACAGTAGCTTGCTTTTTCATTTTTCTTAACTGAGTCTTTAGATAAGCAGAAGTTTATAATTTTAATGAAGCCCAGTTAATCAATTGTTCTCTTCTGTAATTACTGCTTTTTCTTTAAGTTATCTGTCTAGCCCAAGGTCACTAAGATATTTTCTACATTTTGCTCTAGAAACTTAACAGTTTCTTTTTTTACATTTAAGTCTATGATCCACCTCAGAATAATTCCTTTTTTTTTTTCTTTTTTTATCACTGTTCTTCAGCTTGGATAATTTCTATTTATATGACTTTAAGTGCACTAACCTCTTATCATGCAGAATCTAACTGGCTGCTAATCTCATCTATTACATTTTTCATTTCAGTCATTGCACCTTTCAATTCCTGTATTTCCATTTCTTTTTATAGTTATCATTTCTTATCCAAAATTCCCCATCTGTTTATGCAGTACATCAAACTTTTCCTTTATGACATTGAACACTGTTATAATAGCTATAATTCCAATACCTTGGTCATTGGTCATCATGGCATTAGTTTCCAATGACTGCTTGCTTTCTTGATTGAATATCATATTTTCCTGCTTCTTCACATGTATGATTACACATGATGCACAACAATGTGTCTGGATTATCTTTTCTTCCCTTAGAGATATAAAATATTACTTGGGCAGTCAATTAAATTTTTGGCAGATCTTCTTGATCTGGTCGCTTCCCTTGTAGCTCAGTTGGTAAAGAATTTGCCTGCAATGCAGGAGACCTGGGTTTGATCCCCGGGTCAGAAAGAGTCCCTGGAGAAGGAAGTGGCAAACCACTCCAGTATTCTTGCCTGGAGAATCCCATGGACAGAGGAGCCTGGTAGACTACAGTCCATGGACTCGCCAAGAGCCAGAGGTGACTTAGCGACTAAACCACCAAACCACCTTGATCCTGTCAGGGTTTTTTAAAATACTCTGTTAGAGAGGGCGTATTTGGTTTTATTGTTAGTTTGAAGGAAATGATCCTCATTCTAGATTGTGATTCTTGCTCCTAAACTGTTGCTTTTCTAAATTTTCAATTCAGTTTCTCAGCAGCTCAGCCAGAACTTTCAACACTAGCCGAGATTCCAATATCTCTCATCACTGTATGACTGGGAATCTCTGTTAAGCATTCGGACCTACAGAAGTCATCCTCTGCTGAGGCTTAGAGAGTCCCACTCTGGTCATGCACAGCCCTTGGCAAATGACACACAGGGAACCACCATGGTCTGCTTCCATGTCTGTTCTGCCCAGATTCCTCTCTTCAGTACAGTGAATGTCAAATTTTAGCCACCTTAGCAGCTCTGAACTTCCAACTTGAACACTTCAATTCAAAGAAACCACAGCTCTCCACTGTGGCCTCCCCTCCCTGTATGGATATCAGGCAATCTTGCCTGTTACCTTCAAGGATCATATCTATACTAGCTATTTTCCATTGCCTCAAATCAGTTGCCTTATACATTGTGTCCAGTTTTAGAGTGGTTTACTGTGGTATGGTAAACTGCACCAGTTATTCTATCATGGTGGAGACAGAGGTTGATAGTCAATCTTAACATTAAACTGGTAGGCAGTAGACCAACCTCAGATATGCAGATGACACCACCCTTATGGCAGAAAGTGAAGAACAACTAAAGAGCCTCTTGATGAAAGTGAAAGACAAGAGTGAAAAAGTTGCCTTAAAGCTCAACATTCAGAAAACTAAGATCATGGCATCTGGTCCCATCACTTCATGGGAAATAGATGGGGAAAGAGTGGCTGACTTTATTTTTTGGGGCTCCAAAATCACTGCAGATGGTGACTGCAGCCATGAAATTAAAAGATGCTTATTCCTTGGAAGGAAAGTTACGACCAACCTAGATGCATATTCAAAAGCAGAGACATTACTTTGCCAACAAAGGTCTGTCTAGTCAAGGCTATGGTTTTTCCAGTGGTCATGTATGGATGTGAGAGTTGGACAGTGAAGAAAGCTGAGCGCCAAAGAATTGATGCTTTTGAACTGTGGTGTTGGAAAAAGACTCTTGAGAGTCCCTTGGACTGCAAGGAGATCCAACCAGTCCATCCTAAAGAAAATCCATCCTGAATATTCATTGGAAGGACTGATGCTAAAGCTGAAACTGCAATACTTTGGCCACCTGATGTGAAGAGCTGACTCATTTGAAAAAACCCTGATGTTGGGAAAGATTGAGGGCAGGAGGAGAAGGGGACGACAGAGGATGAGATGGCTGGATGGCATCACCGATTCGATGGACATGAGTTTGGGTGAACTCCGGGACTTGGTGATGGACAGGGAGGCGTGGCGTGCTGTGGTTCATGGGCTAGCAAAGTGTTGGACATGACTGAGCGACTGAACTGAACTGAGATCAACTACATATATTTATTTCAACTGATCACCTCTACTCAAGTGAAATTCTAATCAAGATAACTGATATAAAGACAGGCTTAAGAGTATTTTATACAATGTCTTTAAGTCACAAAGAAAAAGTCACCATCAACCATGTTGGCAGTAATTTCTATGCTACATAAAAAGATGTGTGTAACATACGTGTATTGGCCTAATAAAGAAAAGTGTCTGTTATAGCAGTAAGTGATTCACTGCGTATGTCAGAGAGCATTGGAACCTCATTCTTCATACATAGTGTCAGTTTTTCATAGTATGTTGGAAGAGCCATTAGAAAAACTTATGTCAGAAATATTAAGTTTATGGATATATGCTTGATTTAACAACATATTTGGCCAAGATTCAAAATGATTTCATGTTTTCTGAGGTCCAGTTCAGTCAGAACTCGAGGTCAAGCAAAAAAAAAAAAAAAAATCAGGTCTAAAAACTGACAGGAAAATAGATTTCTTCTCTATCCTCTTTCAGGTACTAATTAAGTTCACTGAGCATGTTTTTCTATTCTAACTCCAGATCCTCTCCCAGAAAGAAACTCCTTCTAAGACTTTCATGAGCATTAGCTCATTGAAGATGCCTGAATCAATATTCCAAGGTCAACCTTTCCCCGAAGTTTAAATATTCACCTAGGTATCCACCTTGAACTCAACATCCCCAAAACAGAATTCCTTCTTTTCCTACAAAAATATGTACCTTTTCCTGAACCTCCATTCTGGCTAAACTATGAATCTAGTCACCTTGACGTCAACTTCTTTCTCTCCTCTTGTTCACCTTTTCATGTATCCAATCCATTACTAAGTCCCAGCTTTCATTATATTTTAAGTTTGTCCTCTTGTTTCCACTCCTGCTCTAGTGAAAATGTTTATTCATCACTTAATCTGTTTCCACAACCTTTAAATGGTCCCTTCCCTTCAATCTATTCACACCACAGCTCCCAACTGCTCTTCTTAAAACACCAGTTTGACCATATATTTTCCTTTTTCAAAAGGTGACCAAATACTTTCAAACATCTTCAGCCTAAAGTTCACATTGCTTTTGCTTCTTCCTATCTGTCCTGCCTTAAGTCCCATACGTCCTTATTGATAATTTATACTCTAGCCACACCAAACCACAGAGAAGTTGCTTGAATGTATCATATAATTTCAAGATCTCAACCTTTTGCAACAGCCAAGTCATAAGCCTAAAATAAAATTCCTACTCATCCCTGGGACCCAGATCAAATGTCTCTTCCTCTGAGTTTTTTTTTTGTAGAATAGCCTGGTTCTTCTAGATTCTGCTTTGTCTTGATCCATTTCTTTACTACACTACATTTAAAATGATCTGTTGGTCCCCTACCAGATTGTAAATGCCTTGTAGAAAGCAAGTGTAACGAACATGTCTTTCCTTACTCATGATCTAGCACAATGCTTCACCCACAGGGTGCCTCCAAGAAATGCTTGGTGACAGAGGAGTTACAGAAAAATATTCAGTTCCATTAAAGCACAGAGGGAGCGCTGAGACTGCTCTCAGTGGCGAGCCTGAAGTGTGGGGAGTTGCCCAGTGGCTGCGACTGAAGCTATTGAAATCAACATCAGTATAACAACTGGCGCTTCAAAATTCAGAAAAATGTAATTATTGTTATGACGAGCCACTGTCTACAGCCTATATTTCCTTTCCTTATCTAAAATATGACTAGACTAGCTTTCAAATCTATGTAATTTTTAGCTCATCACATGTGTTGTTGTGCTTAGTCGCTCAGTCACATCCGACTCTTTCGTGACTCTGTGGACTGGAGCCTGCCAGGATCCTCTGTCCATGGAATTTTCTAGGAAAGAATACTAGACTGGGGTGCCATTTCCTTCTCCGGGGGATCTTCTTGACCTAGGGATCCAATCCGAGTCTCCTGTGTCTCCTGCATTGCAGGTGGATACTTTACCTGCTGAGCCATCAGGGAAATGTGTATATATCTATATATATATAGATATATGAATAGATGAGTATGTATCATACATTTTTAAAAAACTGAAACAATCTAGAGATAATAAATATTAGGTTTTTCTCCTTATCTTGTGATGATCCTTTGGCAAATGATTTTAAGTTTTCAGTAATTACTTTAAAATATTTGAACTGGCAAACTAAGAGCATGAATCTGCCCAAAAGGAGTATCTTCGGTAGATCTGGACTTCACACATCACTTTCCATTTTTTACCTCAAAATTCTCTCTAAATCTTGTCCTAATTTTATAGTGACAGTGAAAGTGAAGTAGCTCAGTCGTGTCTGACTCCTTGAGACCCCCACCAGGCTCCTCCCTCCATGGGATTCTCCAGGCAAGAATACTGGAGTGGGGTGCCATTTCCTTCTCCAGGGGATCTTCCCAACCCAGGGATTGAACCTGCATCTCCTGCATTGCAGGCAGACGCTTTAACCTCTGAGCCACCAGGGAAGAGAATGCTAAAGAAAACTAGAAAATTGTTCTAGGGGGTCTACCCTGTTCATGGCAGATCCAGAACTGCAGGCTATACAAAGAGCTTGGGACGGGCCCATACCATTAGGGCAGATGCCTTTCCAAATCACATAGTAGATGCTAAATAAACATTTGAATGGTTGATGATGCAAATGATATGAATTTTAGTTACTCTTAATAAGCACTGTGTGTGGAGCTGCCTGTTGAAGTGGCTTATATGCACTGTCTCATTAGTCTAAGGTTAACGATGAGAAGGAAAAGAAGAGCAAAACTCCATCAAGAAGACCCAAGTCTTATTTGGCCTCTGATAACAGCTTCCTCTGCAGGGACTAAGACCAGACTGTCTCTAATGCTGCTTCTAGCTTCAGCATTCCAGGATCTGAGTCAAAGTGTTATTAGAATCGTTTGTGAAGAGAAACAGAGGTCGTGCTTTATAATAAAATCTCTATTAAAAATGCATTTTTTTAGCATAGGAAACCTTAGCAAAGGAAATGAAGAGGATTAAATCAAAGTAGTCTAACATCACTAGAAGTACATAGACTGTGTCCTTGTCAGGAGCAGTTTTTAACAATAAGATGATGCAGCAATTGCTTCAGGGCCCTTCCTGTTATGTTTCAATATTATTGGAATGAAAAGCAATAATAATTTCTAATATTAAAGTTATCATTCTTTTCTACGATTTAATTTAGAAAATATTAAAAAAAATCACAACACTATTTCCAATATGCATTTAAAAAAAATACACCCAGAGAGATGAACATTCACAAATTATTTGATGGCTATTTGCTAAGGGAGGAGCAGGACTAGGGGTGTAAGAGGGGAGGGAGGGCAATGACTGGTTATTTGAGAGCTTAATCTTGATTTTTGGGTTGTTTCTTTTGACTCCAACTGTTTCCCTAAAAGGTTATTATTTAAAGTTAGGTTTCTGCACCTATCCCATTAAAATTCTCATTAATTTTCACAATACAATCCTCATAATTTTATAGAAAGTGGCAAGGTCCTGTTAGTGACAATTCCTATGCTTTTACACCTTGAGGCCAGGATAGAAGAGGTGCCAGAAGAGGCATCTTCATCACACGTGTCACTGTCTTGCGGGGTTCTCTCTGGGATGGCTTAAACGCTTCCTCGAGCTTTACCCAAAAGGTATCTGAACACAAGTGCTGGTATAAATCCCAGTGCTAGGGAACTGGGAATGCTGTTAACCAAACCAGCAAGACTGGAAAATGCTGAATATTCTACCTCTTTCTTTGAAAAGTCAAAAAACAAAGAGACCCTTGAAGCTCCATTTAAACCAATCTTCCAGATTGACCTGAGCAATGACAAAGAGCCCTTCACCACCATCATTTTCCTTCCCTCCAGAAAACCTATTTACACTCTGTAGAACATAAGTGAAGGATTAACCTATGACCGTGACTTATCTGTAGTTTATCTATTTAGTATAATATACTGTATTGTAGATTTAATGTCAGTCTGTTTGCCTGTCTTTACCTCATTTTATTTCTCTCTTCTCTTCTTGATCTCTTCTCCTTCTTCCACCTCCACACTTGAATTATTAATTACTGGTCCAAGGCCAAAATAAGTCAGGAGTACAAATTCAATGAACAAACAACCCAAAGCTCTTAACTTCCTGATGGCAAATTTATATGAAATTAGTGACATCTACTTCAATATGCATTAACCTCCTTCTCACAAGCTGCTGCTTTTATCTCAGGTTCTCAATATGCTTTAGGATGTCTTTCATTTCTTCCTTATCTCTGCTCCTACTTCCCCCAAAGACTTTTAAAAAAATATGTTTGGTGATTGATAGGATCGGTGCACTTCCTCTGAAATCAGTTTCTTTGGATATTGAGCTCAGAATATTTAGAGTGGAAATCAAATGACTTAGGCTGGCTATAAAGATTTAAGCCAACAGTGAAGAATTTAATATGCTGGTGAAGAATTTAATCAAACAGAAGAAACTGTTTCTGCTCTAAGATCTTCTAAGCCAAAATTTCAAAATGTCTTCATAATTGTACTAAATTCATATCAAATAGAAATATTAAAAAAACAGTTAGTAAAGGACTTTAAGTGCCAGGCACAGCTTTGGGTTCTGGGGATATAATGCAACCCGCATAGACATAACGCTTGATTTTAGGAGTTTTAGTCTGGCAGAGAGATTAGATATTAATTTTACAATTAATTGGTAGTGGTCTAATTAACAATTGTGCTCACTGCCATGAAGGCAAAAACTGAGCTGATCTCACCTAGTCTGTTGCAGGGGAAAGTGAGTGAGGATGGGATCAGAGAAGATGACCTCAGAAAGAGGCATTTAAGCCAAGACCTAAAGAATAAAGGGGACTCAGTGAACTTCCAGATAGACAGAGCAGCATCAAATGGGAAGAAGCTTGCCATGTCTGAGAAGAGAGAAGGTCAGTGTGGTTGCAGTACAGAGAGCAAGGCAGAATGGTGTCAGACTGGTCAGAAAATAAGCTCCGCCATCATCATAGGAGCTCAGAGGTCGTCTTAATAACTTAGGACCTTAGTTGAAAGCAATAGCAAGTCATCAAAGGTCTTCAAAGCAGCAGACTAACATGACCAGATTCTCCTGGCTCAGAGAAGAGACGCAACATTTCCTGGTGAACAGTGGGGAAGCCAGTGCTTATCCCCATGTGTGTGCATGCGTGACAAGTCGTTTCAGCCGTGTCTGACTCTCTGTGACCCTATGGACTGTAGCTCGCCAGTCCATGGACAGATCCTCTGTCCATGGGGATCCTCCAGGCAAGAATAATGCAGTGGATTACCATGCCCTCCTCCAGGGGATCTTCCCGACCCAGGGATGGAACCTGAATCTCTTATGTCTCCTGCATTGACAGGTGGGCCCTTTCTTTACCTCTAGCACCACCTGGGAAGCCCACTTATTCCCGTAGTGTCTATTCATTATTGGAAAAGCACACCACTGCATACACACAAAGAATAAGCAACTGAGGAAAGAGTACAATTTCAATGGAATTACCTCAGCTTCCACCCTCTAACCAAACTGCCATTCTTAAACCTCTATTTTCAATTTCTAGCACAAACAGCTCTGGCAGCCACGTGAGAACAGGTCAAAGGCAAGTAAGTAGGACTGAAAGCCAATGGACTAATTAGAGGGTTATCACCTAGGTAAGCAATCTTGGTGACTCAGGAGCAGAGAAAAGTGAAAGGACAGGAGCCACACAGAAGGCAGAATCTATTCTACATGGTGAATCTCTTTATTGGGATTATTACTTTTTAAAAGGAATTCTGGTTTCTTTTCCTCTTGAAGTTCATACGATATGGGCATATGCTCACAAATTCTAATTACTTTTTCAAATATGAAACAAATAAAAATTTACCTTACCAGATGCTGAAAACAAAGGAATAAAGCCAACAAATATTTAGTTGATTTCAAATCCTTTGGAACTTAACAAAACAACTCATAGTTTAATTAGAAAAAATCCTCCATTAATTATTTAAAAAGATATATTGAGAATGTGTGACAGGCAACACAGTCTAGATTTACTTTATGCAACTGGAATTATTAAGTCCTGGGCTTCTACTTCTTCAAAATTAACTTTCTCTCCCACTAATACAACTCTGTACGGTTTTACTCAATGTTACTGTACATAAACTGGACTAAAAGTATTAAATTGAGTGATAGTACATCTTTCAATAAAAAACAAACCACATGAGTTATAAGAACAGATTTTAGCGACTGAAAGGTATAATCAGTGGGATCTTCCATCCTGGCTTTCTTACTTCCAGTGTACTAAAGAAAAACAAAAAAACAAACAAAAAAAAACCACTCACTAGACTACAGGATAGCCTCTCAGGGAAAGTAATGACATTTACATAAAAATAATTCCAGCATGGAACTATAGAATATGCATATCAAAGCAACAGCTTGGTTCTAAAACCTGTGGAGACCAAAGTCAAGACCAACTAGCATAATCAAATTTCCTATAAGCATTTAGAATGTTTCCTTAATGTTGAATTGCGATAATAGTTGAGTGGCAGTATCTTTTTGAAAAAGTCTGTTAAGGAGGAGAGACTGCTACTCGCTGAATAAGCACTCGCAGTTTCCTTTGTTGTCCAATAGCCAGAGAGCAGGATATCATAAAAAAATGAAAAAAATGAGAAACAGGACAAATTAAAGCATGTGATAAAAAGCTGAGTTAGACAAGATTTATAAGACATCTGGAATTCTGGAAGAAAAAAACAGAGAGCCTTTAAGGGTAGTAGTGATATATGTTAGTAAGAAGGGAGAGAATGATGAAACATCTCTATTCACATTATGAAAGAATTCCTTTTTTACTTTTTTTGCAAAAAAAAAAAAAAAAAAAAACACCTAAGAAGATTTTTAAATGCTTTTGAATTATTTTGGATGCCAGATTTATTATTCTTTTAATGTAATACCATCCTTAAGCAGAGCCAAGTAAGACAAAATTTTATATGGTTACAGTAATATTGCAAATGCCAATACTATTATACCTTCTTAAAATAGGCAAGCATGAAAAAATGGTAAATACCATTCTAAGAACATAACAGATCAAGTTTAATACAGTTTATCTCCATATGCTAGAGCATTCCTCTACCAAGACTGTTCTCCCCTCTATCCCAAATTGTCATGGGGTCATTGCCTACTCAGATATATCTAAGTTTAAACATCTGTTCTGCACAGAGATCCTTGCAGAGACTATAGTTGCAATGCTGTCCAAGAGGATCCCTGAAATGATGAAAGCATCCTAGAGTCACGTTGTCCAGTATGGTAGCACCAAACATGGGATCACCAAACACTTGAAACACTTTAATACTATGACTGGGAAGTGCAATTTTAATTGTAATTAAATATCTTTAAGATCAAAGAAATCAAAACAAAGAAATCTAAATTATATTTAAAGAGCCACATGGGACTAAAGAATACAGCCAAGACAAGCCTCTGTTCTATTATTTCCTTACTATTCCACTTGTCTCTTTTGTAGCCCTTGCAACAAGGACTACAGTCATATAGTATATATACCTATTTGTTTAATGACCATCTTCCCCACTAAACTGTCAAGATTGCCTTGATCCCACCCTGATAGTCCACACCTGACACATAGTGCCTACTCAAAGAGCTACTGACTTATTTAAATAAAAGTTTTCATTAATTTATCACTTAATATTAGATGGTAATTTGTTGGTTATATAAATAATATGCAGAGTACATCATGAGAAACACTGGGCTAGAAGAAGCACAAGCTGAAATCAAGATTGCTGGGAGAAATATCAATAACCTCAGATATGCAGATGACACCACCCTTATGGCAGAAAGTGAAGAGGAACTAAAAAGCCTCTTGATGAAAGTGAAAGTGGAGAGTGGAAAAGTTGGCTTAAAGCTCAACGTTCAGAAAACGAAGATCATGGCATCTGGTCCCATCACTTCATGGCAAATAGATGGGGAGACAGTGGAAACAGTGTCAGACTTTATTTTTTGGGGCTCCAAAATCACTGCAGATGGTGACTGCAGCCATGAAATTAAAAGACGCTTACTCCTTGGAAGGAAAGTTAGGACCAACCTAGATAGCATATTCAAAAGCAGAGACATTACTTTGCCAACAAAGGTCCGTCTAGTTGAGGCTATGGTTTTTCCAGTGGTCATGTATGGATGTGAGATTTGGACTGTGAAGAAAGCTGAGCACCGAAGAATTGATGCTTTTGAACTGTGGTGTTGGAGAAGACTCTTGAGAGTCCCTTGGACTGCAAGGAGATCCAACCAGTCCATTCTAAAGGAGATCAGTCCTGTGTGTTCTTTGGAAGGAATGATGCTAAAGCTGAAACTCCAGTACTTTGGCCACCTCATGCGAAGAGTTGACTCATTGGAAAAGACTCTGATGCTGGGAGGGATTGGGGGTAGGAGGAAAAGGGGACGACAGAGGATGAGATGGCTGGATGGCATCACTGACTCGATGGACATGAGTCTGAGTGAACTCCGGGAGTTGGTGATGGACAGGGAGGCCTAGCGTGCTGTGATTTATGGGGTCGCAAAGAGTCGGACACAACTGAGTGACTGAACTGAACTGAACTGATGTAAGAAACACCAGCTGTTTACAAGTTGTAAAGTCCAGATAATGCTACCAAAAATTATCAAAATCTGCAGGAAAATGTGTTTGCCACAGATTTTTTCTAAACACACACACACACACACACACACACACAGCTGCCTTTAGAAAAGTCTTCTGTTTTGCTCTATAATCTATTCTGGCAGTGAAAATGATGACACTTTTCTGCAAAAGAGAAAATCCAATGCAAAACAAATTCACAGTTTAGCACAGGATGGCATGAGAAAACTGACACAAAGAAGCTGTCCCTCCCTAGTTTAAATGAACATCTTATCTTCAGAGCAAAGCAGCTAATTTTCTTAAATCCTTTTAAACATGTTAACTTCTTCACAGGCAAATGTTCAATAGGTATTCTTTGTCAATTTTGAAAATGAAAGAAAAATATATCACTGTAATACAGTATGCAGAACAGATATTTTAATGCTCCCAGTGGGAGTGGCCACAGACAGGCCTGGACAGCATAGGTGAAGATACACATTCCAGAGAAAAATGGCGACTATAATTCATGGGGAAATACACGTAGTCTCTTCATTCTTAATTAACTGGTTTGATCATTCATCCATATACACAGCTCTCCCCACACAGGTCTGCCCTTTACAGTTACAGAATCTTTCACTATGGAACACAGAGTCCATGTTCAAAATCAGAAAAGTACACGGGCAACAAAGATATATGGCCCAAGGGAAACCTGCACTCAAGAGGAGTAGACAGCTCATCCTGGGGGGAGACATTAAGATAAGACGGACCAAATGACACAACAAAGAGAGATCCCAACTGCTTCCATTAAGAATTTCTAACAACAACAACAACAAAAAGGACTTGTACACAGCTTTCCTTCTCATCCTGAAGTCCTGAATTGAAAACATGGGGTGGGATTGGAGGAACGCACAAAAAAGTACTCATGTGAATGTGGATTCATTAATGTGAATGTAAATTCATGGATTAATGATTAAGACAATTAGTCAACAATTTAAATATATAAGAAGGGAGCTCATTGCAGCAATGCTTTTTTAAAAAATGAAGCAATGTGGGGACCATTATTATAAAATCTTATATGATTAACCCAAATAAGTTCACTATGAGGAGTGATAGAAAAGCATACAATTATAACTCATGTCTAAATTTTCTTCATCTGTGTCTTTTAAGGAGGCTTAGCAGGTAGAATTTAGAAACCTAGACCATCAGGGCACACGCGAGCCTTTCATGTCTCTTCTCATGATGGGCCTAGAGACATGTAATCATTTAAAGGTGGAAATACTAAGAAATTTCTGCCAAGCACTATTACCATTCAGCAATCATTTAAACAATGCTCAAAAGTATAGACCTATATACACACACTGAACATGTCAAACCAATATGATAAAATTATTTTATTATTAAGGCAATTTTAAGATGGGTGTGACATTTTGCTTTCTTGTCTTCTTCTAAAAAACGACTTTGAATATTGTTGGAAATTCCAACCTGCAATCACATTGGCGGTGGAAGTAATGCAGAGATCACGGTGATCGTCACCACGTGAATCTGAGCCCCAGGACCCTGGATGGGAAGTTCATTCTGTTATCACTAAGCAACTTGAAGGGAGATTCAGTGTGGATTCATGAAAATAAAGCAGTCAACCAGAAGGAGAACCCCATTCCCTACTGAAAGCATTACAAATCAAGTTAAGTGATGCACATCCCGAACCCTGGAGATTTGCTCATGTGCCCTGGCTGAAACTGGTCTTGAGAGTTTGACTTCTGTCTTTGGCTGTACAATGAAAGAATACATGTAATCCCACAGCAGTGAAAACGAGAGCGCGTCACTACTATGGGGTGAACAGCTAAAAGATAATTGAGTTTTAGATACTCATCCCTAATTGTTAAATATTTTATCCTAATATCAATTTCTGCATTAATGCACAGGCACTCTGGGCCATAAGGAATATATATCATTCTAAATTTAAATACATACTTCCACCCAAAAAGAGAGGCATTTTTTCCCCCAGATAACTCTCATAATCAGAATGCAACTTCCTAGGTCAAATAGGTCAAATTAGTCAAACATTCCTCAAAACACTGCTTTAAGTGAGTGAATGACTGAAAGAGTTATCTAGCCAATCCAAGTACTATAGATACTCTATGTTGATAATTTGAGATATTAAATATAAATATGAAAATACACAGTGTCGACTACAAATGGGCACTTGCCATTTACCTCTATCAGATCACGTGCTGCTGCAGCTGCTGACCTTCAACACCCCCTGAAAGGAGTTCAGGGTGGAGAGCAGAAATGAGGCACTCTATGCTCAAGGGAAAACCTGGCAAGACAGGTCCTCAGAGAGTTAAATGCTTTTAAGAGCTGATTTTATGAATCCAATTCGTGTATCTCCTGTATCTAGGAAAGCACTAAAATCCTTCATGGTGATGACTGTTCTTCGTGACTAGCAAAACTTCACAAGACTAGTAGAAACTTTCTGGAAAAATATGTGCTTGATTGCATGAACTCCCCCTTCACAAAAAGCTCATATATACTGACCTGCCCCCTGCCCCTTTGGAGCAGTTTCTCAGAGCTGTCTAAGGTGTGGTCTCCTGGGCTGCAGTCCTCATTTTGCCCCAAATAAATCTCAACTCTCACGTTGTACACTTTTTAAAGTTGGCAACAGCATACAATCTTTCTTAGGGAACTATATATTTAAACACTAACACTTCAACTTAAAAAGTTAGAGACACTTTTCATTTTTCTTAAGTAGAAAACTGAGTCATCTTGGTTCAACGAGAGGAAGCTTAGCATGCCATTTACTCCAGCATTCAAGGCAGGTCATTATATTAAAAAAAAAGTAAGAAAGAAAAAAAGCTACCATAAGTATATTTAAGTCATTGGGACATGATTTTGTATAATCAGATAATATCTTAAAAGATACACCTATTTACTGTCACAATAAACCATCTGGTAAGTTTGAGAGAGCCATTTTTAGAGGTCAGAATGTGCCTAGCTTTCAGAACACCTGGTATAAAAAACTCTTAACAAACAACAAAATTAAGGAAGATTGATTTGCATGGCAGAAGAACTCTCAGGTTATGGAAAGAAAAAAAAAAACCTGCATTTGTATATTTGAATTTACAGTATCATCATTAATATATAACCTTTAAGAAATACAAAAGCAGCCACATCAATAACAATAGCTACAATTTATGGAGCAATTCATGTGGTCCAGGCGCTATGAATCTATTTATTTATTATTTCATTTAGGCCTCACAGCACTCCTATGAGTTAGGTGCTCTTGTTACTTCCCTTTAAAATGAAAACAATGGGACTTAGAGGAACTTCTCAAGGTTACATAACTTTGCTGGAAAAAGATAATAAAGCAAAAATAAATTTTAATATTTAAAAGGCTTTAGAGGAGTGCTACCATGAATATTTACATACTTTCACATACGTCAAAGTTCAATCTTTGACTGCAGAAGTATTTTCCATCTTTTCAGATATCTTTTAGAAATAAAAACCAATTATCAAATTATTATCCTTACCAGCTTTCAAGCACTCTGAGCCTTTTAAACTGATAAGGGAAAGACGGAGGGATGTTTCTTAAGGTGATTTCATTCATCATATGCTATCCACTAGAGAACAGGGAACTAGCAATATCTGGGTTCAAGCACGACTAGAAGCTTTATAATCGCAAAAGCATTTACCAGTTCCAATCACTTCCTAGTTCTACCATGCCAGCAGGATGGTAACCACATAGCAAAAGAGTTTCACAATGGTTTCTGGTATTTATTTTCAGGACCAAGAACCTTACATCATTTGAAAAGCCATGATGTGTGACAGAACTAAATAGTTCATGATTAACACCTTGGTGCTTGATGTCATACAAAAAACAATTCTACGTTTTCCAAATATTCTGTTCTTGTGACTTGCCACCAAGCTTTTTTCCCAACTTAGCAGAGCTGTGCTAAATTGCTTAAGGAAGAATATAAGGATAAAAAAATACTATTATATACAAAACAACAAAAAACAGATGTATTGCACTCCATAGATGCAATTTCAAAGAACAGGGAAGAGACCGGATTTAAAAGTACCTGCCTGCATTAACTTACCTTCCCTGCTTTAATTTAATTTTCAATATCTGAGATGCCTGTGTTTAATATTGTGCTCAGTCACTCAGTCGTGTCCAACTCTTTGCCACCCTGTGGACTGTAGCCCACCAGGCTCCACTGTCTATGGAATTTTTCAGTCAAGAATACTACAGTGGGTTGCCATTTCCTCCTCCAGGGGATTTTCCCAATCCAGGGATCAAACTTGGGTCTCCTGCATTGACAGGAGGATTCTTTACCAGTGCCACCTGGGAAGTCCCGTGTTTAACATCCTAAACCAGACTTCCGCAACCTTAACTTACCAGGATTGTTGGCATACACAACCATTATTCTTTTTCTGTCCAAGTGGATAGACAAAAGGCCTCGACTAAGTGGATAGACTAAGTGAGAACTGCTCTGTGAGTATGGTCTATTCCAAAGACCCAGAGTAACCACAATCGCAGGTCCACAATTGTATCTGAAAATGTTTCTCAAAAGCCTAGAATTGCACTGTCCAGTATCATACCTGGTAGTCACAAGTTGCTATTTCTATTTAAATTTCATTAAATAATTAAAATGTCATTCTTTGGTCACACTAGCTATATTTCAAATTTTCAATAGTGATATATGGCTTAATGGCTACTATATGGAGGGACGGCACAAATACAGTTCCACTAAAGTGTTCTGGCCTAGAGTAACATTTCCTCACTTGCTACTTTAACCAGGGTTTATGTCAAGACCAGTCAGTGGGTTGGGCTCACATGCCAACACTGGTCACTTTGAATTGGCTTCCCTGAGGAGGAAAAAACTGCAGTGCCTGAAACAGTGATGTCTCTCTGGGTCATAGTGCTGGGACATTAGGCACATATGTCAAACAAGGCCTCTAAAGGCCTTCTATTAGCAGGTCTTTATATAAATATAAAACTACCAAATATCGAAAACTAAGGCTAATAGACCTCAGAGATTACCCATGTCTCTCCATGGGCCACTTTCAAAATAAGCACAAAAAAAGTTTTTCCCCCAGGCACTTACAGTTAAATAAAGTTTTTTTATATATTTTAAATATATAAAATATATTTAATATATATAAACTTTTAAATAAAGTTTTATATTATACCAACCCTAATCACAATCTGGGCTTGCCTGGTGGCTCAGTCAGTAAAGAGTCTGCATGCAATGCAGGAGACTCGGGTTCAGTCCTTGGGTCAGGAAGATCCCCTGGAGAAAATGGGAACCCACTCCAGTATTCTTGCCTTGAGAATCCCATGGACAGAGGAGCCTAGGGGGCTGCAGTCCATGGGGTCGCAAAGGGTTGGACATGCTCGAGTGACTAACACTTTCACTTTCAGAATCACAATCTAGGTCGAATCCAAGACAGAGCAGTCTTACTAATTAAGTCAGCAAATACAAAAGGGTAATAGAGACAAACTGATAGGTTTTTTAAAATTCATGTTTACCTCTAAATAGCACTCCTCTTGTTTTCTGTTGAGTAAACAACTGCACCAGTGGTAACAGCTGCAACCTAGCGTCCATATTCCTCCCTGACAGAACTCGGTAATCTCGTCAGGGTTTTTTTCTCCTCAGTAAGGAATCATTTTAGGGTCCTCTGACTCCAAAAGGCCTCTCGTAAACCACACAGAACTGTGCACAGCATACCAAATGCAGCATCTGGTCTAGCATGTGGAATGAGGCAGAGAATGAGAAATCGGGCCTCTAGCTATCTCCACTCCCTGCGACTCCACCTTTACCTGCCAGCGACCTCGGGCTGATGTCACAGTTACCCGGTCAAGTCAAAGTTAGCAGTACACGAGCATCAAGGGCAACGTCTCTCCTTTCGTGTTTTCATTCACTAGAAAGGTATGAACTCTACTTAGGAGGCAGACGCTCCATTCATTATCTACTGCAAGTCTAAACCGTTTGAGTTGCATTACTAAAATGAATTGGCACTCAAAACAAAGTAATGAGGATGTGTACTGACAGAAAAGTAGGTAGGGACTAGGGGTCTCGATTGTGCTGAATTTCCAGTGAAGGCTTAAAACTTGGATGAGGTCAAAGTGGTGTAGTTTATTTCAGCTGGGACCACTGGGTGAAATTTCATTTCATTAAGGCCTGAAGCACTTGCCAGTCATGGCTGTGACTGGTAATAAAACATCAGTCACTAGGAACTTGAATTAGGTATTCCTGTGTCTAAATCTCTACATCAGTTGCTCTCAACCAAGGGCCGATTTTCCTCCTTTCTCGCCCCTTAGCAGTATTCGGCAATGCCTACTAACATTTTTGCTTGAGGGGCTGCTGCCAACTAGTGAGTAGAGATCAGAGATGCCATTAAACATCCTGCAATGCACAGGAAACCTCCCTTCACAGCAAAGAATAATTCAGCCCCAAATGTCACTCATTCCAAGGTCGAAAATCATACCCTGAGTCTATGCATGGTCTCTATCATTTATTTGATTTTTTAAGGATTTAACAATTTGCATGGACATGCACTCCTGTCAGGAGGGGAGATTCCTTCTGCCCATTCACAGATTTCAAAAGCTTAACAAAAATCACTGCTACAATTGGTAAAAAGATACATCTATTAGTAAAAATATTTCTCATCTTGGGCTATTTTACCATTTGTTCAATCTTCTCTCCCTAACTAATTAATAGGCTAATTTAATTTTTAATCTATCATTTGCATTTAAATATTGTTGGATCAAGTCCTTACTGACAAAAAGACATTCATTACTAAAAACCAGAATATGACCATCTTGACAAACAAGATATTTTCTGGAAAAATGTCAAAATTGCCTTAGAATTTTAGAGAAAGTTTTTTTTTTTTAAATTCTAGAAGTACTAGTTAAAACGAATGCCTTACACAATTCTTAAAAGTTCATAACAAATGATGGCATAAAGGGTAATTAAGTGGTATTAAGTTATTACTCATCTTTGAGAGAATCCAACTATAGTTGGAAGGTTTGGTATCTCTGTGCCTGTTCAAGAATTGGGTAGAGTATTTTTCTCCCACATGTGCTACAGAAGGTTAAAGAAAACACACAGCAGTTAACCCCTAGTAGTTGATTTGTCCTGTTTTTGCTAGGTCATTTTCTTACCGTGTAAGAATCAGTGTTATGTACACACATATGTGGTACATACACATATGTACAAAGAATGAGAATCAATATTCCTCAGCACTTTTTACCATTAAAGGCGTAATTAAAACCTGGCAACATGCTGTGTTCACCTGTTACAACTTTCTTTGTCCTAAGCCTTTAGTAATATTACCAGTAAAAGAAAATATCACAGCTTTAACTTCAGAAGAAAATGTTTGCACTTTGAAGGTAGGGTCTAAACCCTCAATAATAATTGAATACAGCAGACTAAACTATTCACTGAGAAAAAAATGATACCATGTATGTGCTGTCATCTCCAAACCTCACTTTTTCTCTGAGTTTTCAAATTATTTCATAAAATACCAGTCATGAGTAAATAAATAAAAGTGACTCCAAGATACCTTTATCTGGTTCAGATATAAGTTCTGATGTATATGATATATTATATTTACCTTAAAAGTAGGAACTACTTCAGAAGGAACCTGGATCTTCCAATGTGAGAAAATAAAATGGTACAGAAGAATTTATTTACAGGGCAACAATGGAGAAACAGACATAGAGAATAGACTATGGACATGGGGAGAGGGGAAGAGAGGGTGAGATATACAGAAACAGTAACATGGAAACTTACATTACCATATGTAAAAACAGATAGCCAACGGGAATTTGCTTTATGGCTCAGGAAACTGAAACAGGGGCTCTGTACCAACCAAGAGGGGTGGGATGGGGAGGAGATGGGAGGGAGGCTCAAAAGGGAGGCCATATATGTCTACCTATGGCTGATTCATGTTGAGGTTTGACAGAAAACAGCAAAATTCTGTAAAGCAATTATCCTTCAATAAAAGATAAATTAATTTTAAAAAATCAACATTTTATGTGTGGATTCTGATGTCACAGTAGAAACAGAAAACCTGCAAGAGGAAGCAGGCTTTCACTCATATAAAATTTGCCAAAGGATAGCTCCATTTTGAATCACTATGGAACCTAATTACAAAATCTTAAAAAACAAAAAAACAAAAAACCACCACTTTAAACCAAGGTAGCCCCTTAGCACACTCAAAAGATACACAATTGTTCAAAAAATGAAAACAAACTTGCTATTCATTTCCCAAGTACATATAACACATCAAGACAAACCGGGTGTGAGAGAACAAAGCTAGAAAGCAGTAATATACTAGCAAAAAAAAAAAAAAAAAAACAACCCAAAATTCCAGACATCATTTAAATGAAAACCTGTTGTCAAGAGTCTAATTTTATGCTCAATGCATTTTCCTCCTTCTCCTCTATGCAGCTTTTAAATATGCTCATCTTGCTGTTAATTGCTCAGTAATGGACATAGCTTTCTAAGCAAAACCCTATTATTACAGCAAAGAAAAATGAACAGGTAAGCTGTTAACATAACAGGCTCTTGTTACAGTTAAAAAGAAAAAAAAATCAAGCAAAATAACATTTCCTATATAACCATCACCTAGCCTACCCTGGTGTCCTACACATGCCTACTCTTCATTCTGCAACTTAAGGAGGAACAGAAGTGAGAAATATCTTCTCCAGCCAACTGAAAATACAAGGCAGCCATTAAGTCTTGTGACCACAAGCCAACCAGCCTCGGTGGAGAGGTATCCACTGAGGATGAAGCTCTTAAGTCCTCAGTAACTGTTGACATGCCTCAAATAACCCACAAAATACAGAATACATAGGTCTATGTATGATGAAGGTGAAAGTGGAGAGTGAAAAAGTGGGCTTAAAACTCAACATTCAGAAAACGAAGATCATGGCATCTGGTCCCATCACTTCATGGGAAATAGATGGGGAAACAGTGGAAACAGTGAAAGACTTTATTTTTGGGGGCTCCAAAATCACTGCAGATGGTGATTGCAGCCATGAAATTAAAAGACGCTTACTCCTTGGAAGGAAAGTTATGACCAACCTAGATAGCATATTCAAAAGCAAAGACATTACTTTGCCAACAAAGGTCCGTCTAGTCAAGGCTATGGTTTTTCCAGTGGTCATGTATGGATGTGAGAGTTGGACTGTGAAGAAGGCTGAGTGCCGAAGAATTGATGCTTTTGAACTGTGGTGTTGGAGAAGACTCTTGAGAGTCCCTTGGACTGCAAGGAGATCCAACCAGTCCATTCTGAAGGAGATCAGCCCTGGGATTTCTTTGGAGGGAATGATGCTGAAGCTGAAACTCCAGTACTTTGGCCACCTCATGCAAAGAGTGGACTCATTGGAAAAGACTCTGATGCTGGGAGGGATTGGGGGCAGGAGGAGAAGGGGACGGCAGAGGATGAGATGGCTGGATGGCATCACTGACTCGATGGACGTGAGTCTGAGTGAACTCCAGGAGTTGGTGATGGACAGGGAGGCCTGGCGTGCTGTGATTCATGGGGTCACCAAGAGTCGGACACAGCTGAGCAACTGAACTGAACTGATACAATTCTTAAATGTAATAATAAAATCTATACTTCTGGGCACAGTAAATAAAAAGCAGTCCATCTGAAAGCTTAATTTTATAGTATTTAATTACCATACTTTAGAGATAAAGATGCAGATGACAAAAAGAAGAGAAAGAAAATAGCAGCTCTGAACAGTCATATACATGGTTATATATAACATATGTTAGTTATCCTAAAGCATGTAGGGCACAATTCTTATGAGTTAAATTTTAACGTGATTTTACAGTATTACTCTAAGAGGTCACCTTGAATTTCTTCAGTGCTCTGGGAAAACTGTAAAAGGTTGTGAGTATCCTTCTTTACATGAAATAATAGAAATAATAACTAACCTGGACTTCCCTGGTGGTCTAGGGATTAAGAATCTGCCTGCCAAAGCAGGGGACATGGATTTGATCCCTGGTCTGGCAAGATTCCACGCAATGCAAGGCAACTAAGCCCAAGCACCACAACTACTGAGCCCAGATACCACAACTGATGAAGCCCGCTTTTCCTAAAGCCTGTGCTCTGCAAGAGAAGCCACCACAATGAGAAGCCCAAGCACTGCAACTAGAGAGTAGCCCCCCGCTCTCCACAGCAAATAACTAACCCTCCAGTGCTAATGATGTAGCTGGTGATGCTATACATGTGCTAACTCAACCCTAGGTTACACGTGAGGAAACTGAGCCATGGGGCAAGTAACTTGGTCAGAGGCACCCAACAAGCATGCAGCAGAGCCAAGATTTAAGGCAGGAAGTGTGGTGCCAGAGACCATGCCTATTGGTCTCGTCTGCCTCCAGAAGATTCCCTCCCTTCCCACATTCTTTGTGCTCCCCCATCCTCCCATTGTTTGCTTAGCACCAAACAGCCATGATCCGAAGCCCAGGATCCACAGCCATCCTGTGTGAGCTACACATTTGTCAAGAATCACTGTTCTGGCAGCACATTGAGCGGTTCAAGGAGTTAGAACACCATGAAACAAGTCAGCAGTAATGATAAGGCAGTAACTCTTGAAGGGCAACCTCACCTTACAGTGTCCATAAAAGCATCTGCAGTTATTGTACTATTCCCTTATTCCTCCCTACACACCATCCCTATCTCAGCAGAAACCAGTGACTGCCCTGCCCACTCCCTCAAATACCCAGAGAACAAGAGCCACACAGTTTTACCTCGAGGTCCACTTCTTGTCTTTTCTTCAAGCAATGTCTTGTGTTCTGCACACTGCTACCATCACAGTATACAAGGCCGAAACCGCTAATCTAAAACCCAGGACTCTACCTGCAAAAGACTAGCACCCAACAAACCAACAAGCCCACAGCCTCATTAAGGAAGGGCCTACTGTGTACCATAGTGGTGCAGGGGTAAAGAATCTACCTGCCAATTCAGGAGACGAAAGAGACATGGGTTCGATCCCTGGGTGGGAAAGATCCCCAGGAGTAGGAAATGGCACCCCCTCCAGTACCCTTGACTGGAAAATTCTTTGGACAGAGGAGCCTAGCGGGCTACAGTCCATGGGGCCACAAAGAGCTGGACATGACTCAGCATGCACACAGGCACTGTGTACCCCAGGCAATAAATGGCACACGCCTGACATGCATCCACAGTCCTTTAAATCAGAACCACCTCCACTACAAGCATGAGTTCCCTGCAGGCTTACAAAGGATAAGCAATATGTCCAAGACTTCACGGCTAAACGGGGTTGAAGGCAGGATTATAACCAGGATTCTGTTCTAGAAAATCCATACTTGATAACACTGTTCTCTCCCCTCCTTTGCCTAAGGATATCTTATTTACTCTTCAATTTCTTTCCCACTTGTTTGCATTCTCCTTGGAGGCAGTGAGCATGCTTTCTCACCCTCACATCTATTATACTCCCTAAGATGGGTGCTGAACAATCAAAATACGAGAGGCCAGCACTTAGCACCCATCAGCACCTAAGTGGTTATGGTACAAATGGATGTACACAGATTAGGGTTAATAGAATTATAATCAGTACCGTGTAGTATTAGAAATAGTATATTTAGAATACTAATAGAAACACTGAATTTAACTTATGTCTAAAGCATTGTTATACAACAAGAGCCCTGAGTTTCCAGTTTTCTATCACCTTCCTATCTCTGTCCTCACTTTTCTCCATCACTATCTCTCAGTCTCTTTCTGCTTCTTTCTTCTCTCCATTTTTCTCAGTCTGTCGGGTTCATACACCAGCACCGTTGCCACTAGTCACTGAAGCTACTACATTAACAAACCATACACCTGGTCAACAGTCTCGTGAGATATTCTTCACATTTGAGACAAAAACCTACTGTGTAGATCACAACAAACTGGAACATTCTTCAGGAGATGGGAATACCAGACCACCTTACCTGCCTCCTGAGAAATCTGTATGCAGGTCAAGAAGCAACAGTTAGAACTGGACATGGAACAACAGACTGGTTCCAAATCAGGAAAGGAGTACGTCAAGGCTGTATATTGTCACCCTGCTTATTTAACTTCTAGGCAGAGGACATCATGCAAAATGCCAGGCTGGATGAATCACAGCCTGGAATCAAGATTGCTGGCAGAAATATCAATAAACTCAGATATGCAGATGACACCACCCTTAGAGCAGAAAGTGAAGGGGATCTGAAGAGCTTCTTGTTGAAAGTGAAAGAGGAGAGTGAAAAAGTTGGCTTAAAACTCAACATTCAAAAAACTAAGATCATGGCATCAGGTCCCCTCACTTTATGGCAAATAGATGGAGAAACAATGGAAACAGTGACAGACTTTATTTTCTTGGGCTCCAAAATCACTGCAGATTGTGATTGCAGCCATGAAATTAAAAGCCACTTGCTTCTTGAAATAAAAGCTATGACCAACCTAGACAGCATATTAAAAGCAGAGACATTACTTTGCCAACAAAAGCCCATCTAGTCCAAGATATCGTTTTTCCAGTAGTCATGAATGAATGTGAGAGTTGGACTATAAAGAAAGCTGAGCACTGAAGAATTGATGCTTATGAACTGTGGTGTTAGAGAAGACTCTAGAGTCCTTCGGACAGCAAGAAGATCCAACCAGTCAATCCTTAAGCCAATCAGTCCTGAATACTCATTGGAAGGACTGATGCAGAAGCTGAAATTCTAATACTTTGGCCACCTGATGCAAAGAACTGACTCCTTGGAAAAGACCCTAATTGCTGGGAAAGATTGAAAGCAGGAGAAGGGGACAACAGAGGATGAGATGGTTGGATGGCATCACCAACTTGATGGACACGAGTTTGAGCAAGCTCTGGGAGTTGGTGATGGACAGGGAAGCCTGGCGTGCTGCAGTCCATGGGGTCAGAGAGAGTCGGACACGACTGAGTGACTGAGCTGGAATGAATGGTATTGACATGATAAAGAGCTCACCTCAACTGTACCTCAGGTAGCTTTCTGCACAAAACACATTCCCTAGGTTAAGTGGCCCTAAACCTGAAAACATGTAATGCCTTTCCATCTCTCCGATATATATATATATGTGTATATATATATAGTCTGAATGTGCCCACACAAAATTCACATGTTTGGATCTGTGCAATCGTTATGATAGTGTTAGAAAACAGAGCCTTGGGAGGTGATTAGATCATGAGGGTGAGCCCCCATGGATGGATTAGTGCTCTTGTAAAAGAGATCTCACAGGGTCTTCCCTGGTGGTCCAGTGGTTACGAATCTGCCTTGCACGGTCATGGATTTGATCCCTCGCTGGGGAATTCTGCAGGATGTGGGGAACATCTCACGTGCTGCAGAGTAACTAAGCCCTCACTCTGCAACTCCTAAGCCCACGCAGTCTAAACCCCATGCGCCACCACAGAAGACCCTGCTTGACAAAACAAAGACCTGGTGCAACTAAATAATGAAGATTTCACAGATACCTCACGGAGCTCCCAAAATGCTTCCAACGTGAGGACACAATGAGAAGTCTGCAGCACAGAAGAGGGCCCTTACTCAACCATGCTGCCACCTTGATTTCATGCTCCAAACCTCTAGAACTGTGAGAAATACATTTCTTTTGCTCATAAGCTAGTCGGTGATATTTTGTTACAGCAACCTGAACAGACTGAGACCTATATGCACTGATACACAGTTACATTCCTTTGGAACACTATGACATCTTTACATAATAATACAGCTCACTCTACACACCAGTTCTTATTCTGAAAGTTTTCCACACACCCTCTCATGGAAGCTGTCTCCAAATTTCTACAGGGACTACTATCATCTGCTTGTGACAGATGAGGAGGCTGAGGTACAAAGTGGCTCTGTAACTATCCCAAAGTCACAAGGTTACCAAGTGGAAGATACTCACTCCTAGAACCCACTTTCTGAACCCAGTTTCCTGCAGCACCACTCTGGCTGCTTTTGGTCAATCTGGTGGTACTTTGTGTGGCAGGAAGTTCCTCACTGAGAATTACCCCAGTTTCCACTGCACTGGGACGGCATCATGCTTGTGTAGGTGCTACATTTAGTAATTCATTTGCATTCACTAATTGGTTTTCTATATAAGATGTTGGCTAAGTGTGGTCCCTAGGCCAACAGCATCAGCATCAGTTGGGACTGGATTAGAAATGCACATCTTCTGGCCCCTTCCCAGACCTGCTGCATCACAAATCTGGGGCTGGTCCCCAATTGTGTCAGACTTAATAAGCCTTCCAGGTAATTCCGATGCATGCTAGAGTTTGAGAATTACCACTCTCCCCCCACATTTACTGAATGTTTTAGGTAATGGTCTCTTTGAAGACTCACGGTCAGAAATGAGGATAGAAAATGCACAGTGAGGCATCCTGCTTCAGCAACACCCAGGGGCACATTCTGTCTACAATTCCTCACACTGTCATCTGTCCTCACACATTAGGCTTTCTGCTCATAATTTCCAAATTATTACCACCTAACAGCTTCTAAAATGAGTGTCTGGCTTGGCAGATTTCAAAATGCTACAAGAATAAGTATCTCTGCTTCAAGATAGGGCTCGTCCAATGCAAACAAGAGGCAAGGCCACAGCTGACCCATCATTCGGCCTGTGAGAGCCAATTAATTAGCCCTCAACATAAGTATCATATTTATGTGCCAAATATGGTCTCTAATGAGGTCCTTACCATGCAACCATATTTCAAGCAATCGTTCAATTAAGTCAACACTTAATTACAGCCATTACTTTCATTATTTATTCACTAGCCTACAATACACCTGTCAAAAGAAACACTTCTTGCTTGCTTGTCTCCTTCCTGGAGTCCTGTGTACCTCCACCAACCCCACCTCCATATTTTCTCTCTTAAACACCACACACGTTCTTGGGGACTTGGAGGCTACTGAGATGGCTGACCGACTCTAGTGGTTGGTGGAGACTTTGATCTGCTCTACCGAGAACCCTTTTCATTCATTCTCATAGTACATCTGTCAGCTGCAATTAGGGGGTTGCAGAGCTGTTGGTGATAAAGTGACATTTGCTCTAAGCATTGTCACTTTGAAGAATACCCAAGAAGCACAAGGAAAATCAATATAATTACAAGTTATCAGCTTCAGATTTGATTCACTAACTTGCTTCAAAACTGGCAAATGAAAATAATTTTGGTTTACCTGAGTAACAATAGATGGTTATTAAAATGTTATAAAAGCTTAATTTTGAATCTCAGTTTCTAATATTAAAAAGAGGAAAAGCACTCAGTCCAATTTTCTCTAGTCAGAAAACTCTAATTCTTCACAAAATACTTGCAATTGAGGGCTTGCCTGATAACTCACTAATGTAAGTATTGAAATGGATGTTTTAAGCCAAATGCTTATTAAACTCTCTGCTGCTGCCTTTACAAAAAAAAAATTTTTTTTTTCATTCTAATCACTGCTTGAGACAGAAGGTGGCACCCAAATAAGGTATTATTTATTGACTGATTTTTGACAGAAATGAGTGTGTTTATTTGGAATTTAAATTTCACTGGTGATCCTGTATTTCATCTGGCCGCCCTGCCAGGAGCATTCTATTTTACAGTGAAATAATGCCTAACAGGAAGACAGTTAGCAGCAGCCTCAGTTTCATGATGAAGTACTGATCACCAGTGAGGCACGCCTTCTTTGGAAGAAGAACAACACACAGCAAAAACTTATAAAATCACAGTCTATAGCAAAGTAGGAAACAAACTCCCAAGGGAAAATAAATTATCATTCAAAGATCCTAACTGATGTGAATAGAACCCCACTGGGTTCCAGTATCCTCCTAAGTTCTTCACACTTCGTACCACAGAGGTAACAAATCATCCTGAATGTCCTCCTTGGCGCAGAAGGGACTTGGGCCTGAGGGCGGGATCGTGGGTGAGCGATTTAGAGTGGCTTTCCTGGTGATATACGAAAGTCCCCAGCCGATGGAAGGCGCTGTGGCACTCGGGACACACGTAGGGTTTGAGCCCAGAGTGGGTGCGTCAGTGAACACTGAGGTCTCCACTGTGGCTGAAGGGCTTGTCACAGAGCTCACACTGGAAAGCTTCTCCTGGGTGTGGGTCCTCTCGTGAGCAGGCAGTGTGGAGATGCTGGTGAACTTCTTGGGGCACAGATCACAGCAGTATGGCTTCTTGCCTGTGTGGATCCGCTGGTGAACCCCAAAATTTGAAGGCTGCATGAACCTTTGACACAAATACTGCATTTAAAGGGGCTCTTGCCTGTATGTGTCTTCTGGTGCAGAGTAAGCTGAGATTGATAAGGAAATTTCTTCTTGTATACCCTATATTCATAGGATGCCCTATCCCGGGTTTCTTTTCCTTTAGGAAGACTGGTGGATCCCACAGTGCCAGGTGAACCAATGGAAAGAGACCCAAGTTTTCCTGAGAATGCTTTGTCCAAAGATGTGGTTTCTTCTTGATGCACTTCTTGGAATGTGGGGCTGTTGGTCCATTTCCTTTTGAAACATCTGTGACTCCTAAGAGAATGTCTTCTGAATCCACTGTTAGTTCAAACTTCTCCCTCAGGAGCCTTCAGAAGTCCAGGCTTTTCAGATTGATGGGTTCTTATCTCTTCCGTGTCTCCCATCAAGTCCTTCTCCAAGTTCTCCTTGGGTGCCATACCCTCCATTTCACCTCTTTCAGGAATGGTCTTGGGCAAGGGACTTTTCTGGTCCTGCTGGCCCTTCTCTGGAGGTATAACACTGACCATAGACCAGGCCTCCCTGGATAGGTCTCTTTTATCATCTATGTCACAGAGCTCAACTTAAAATATCTCAACATCTGAGTTTTGCACCAGAAATTCCTGTCCTTGTATACTGACTATGGTTCATTTCTTCAGTTTCTGCTTATTTTTTAGCACATCCCCCAGGTCTTTACAAGTCTCCACACCACTTTTTTTGACTAAGACCTGGCACTCCAGCAGCATGCAGATTATAAACCACTTCAGCACCAGCTTTTCCATCATCTGCTCTTTGGTGTGAAGATCTGGCCTCAGCCACTGATAACAGAATTCACAAAAGTCTTCTCAGATCCTGGACAGGGCTGGATTTCTCCAAACTGCTAAATGTTCTGAAGCTAATGTGCCATTTTTCAGGGTCACAGTCTGGCTTTTCCAGAAGTATGCCTTGGCGTGGCATGGATGCTGGTGACTGATTCAGGATGGCCTGGGACATTTCCATGACCCCAGAAAACCATCTGGTCCTCAGCCATATTGATGAAGTAAACTTGCACTAGGACTCTGAGTAAACACTTCTAGCAGCTGGTACCTAATTTTCTCCTATGGAAAGGGATTTCTTCTTTTCGTAAGCAATAGGGTCATTGTTCAGTTCAAAAGTCTCCTTAAAGCCCTCTTGCCTTCATTCTCCTTAGCTGGGGACTTGCTCTCAAACTGTGAATGTATTATTTATGATCAATACAATACAGTGAATAGTTTGATTACCTGGTATTTGATTCTACTATGCTCACATTTTTTTGTACCAACTGTTATGAAAAAAGATACGCTCACAAAAGGAACAACTAAGGATGAGTTTCTTCAAAACTTAGAAACTAATCAAATAGGCAACTTCTAGCAGACAGTATGGGCCACTTCCAACTGATGAATGTGTACAACACATTGCTTAAAAAAAAGGCAAAGCCCAAAGGCTGCCCCATACAAATTTTGTTTCAGTTCAGTTCAGTTCAGTCTCTCAGTCGTGTCCTACTCTTTGCGACCCCATGAATTGCAGCACACCAGGCCTCCCTGTCCATCACCAACTCCCGGAGTTCACTCAGACTCAAATCCATCGAGTCAGTGATGCCATCTAGCCATCTCATCCTCTGTCGTCCCCTTCTCCTCCTGCCCCCAATCCCTCCCAGCATCAGAGTCTTTTCCAATGAGTCAACTCTTCGCATGAGGTGGCTAAAGTACTGGAGTTTCAGCTTCAGCATCATTCCCTCCAAAGAAATCCCAAGGCTGATCTCCTTTAGAATGGACTGGTTGGATCTCCTTGCAGTCCAAGGGACCCTAAAGAGTCTTCTCCAACACCACAGTTCAAAAGCATCAATAGTTTTTTATTTTAAATTGTCAACCTTAAAAATTTAAGAGACTGCCCTGAAGGTATGTAGATTTTCATCACCTCTTGGAAAACTGGTAACAGTGAGCTCTTCACCACATATGGCAACAGCTGGCTGACTTCATTCCATGCTTCCTGTCTGTTTTCCTGAGAGCCTCTGAGACTGTCATCCTACTTTTGTGTTCTGTGGTAGTTGGAGGAACATTATCTTATTATCAACTTGGAGTCATCCAAGAAGATACTAAAAAGAGTTGGGACAGAGAGTAAACTTTGGAGAATTCACAGGAAAGAAAATGGGGAGTGGAGGCGGGGTCTCTTAGGATATAGTTATGGTGTAAACAAAGCCTCAGGAGGAAAGGTGTGGGACGGACATTTAAGGCAAGGTGAAACAGTGAGTGGACTGGTCTGACTGGCTGAGGTGTAGCAATGGGAGAAGTACCAGGAAGGCTTGAGAAGACTAGAGGGTGATTGAAGAGAGCCTTGGATGCCAACTCAAGGAGCTTCCGGGACATTGTCCAAGTTACACCTTTTAACTTCTTTTTGAGAAACAAATCAACTCACTCTGCATGTAATTTCAGTGTATTTAAATGCCCACTTAAGTGTGGACAACATGTGCTACCTAACAACCCCTGATCTTTTCAGTCAAGGAGTAACATTTATTAAATACTATAGTAACCTGGCAGCAATGATGCCCAAACTCAAGGAGGCCTGGCAATGGGAGCACAGAGAGCATTTGGCAAGGAAGGAGAAAGGCTAAGGCACAACAGACAGTTGTTAAGCACACAGGCACCCAAGTGCTGGGCTGTGTTCACATTCTGACACTACCAACTCTAAGTCCCACAGTCTTCTACAGGTCATTTAATATCTCTGAGCCTCAGTTTTTTCATCTCCAATGGAGGAAATAGTACCTACATAAGTGGGCTGTTATGAGAATTAAGTGAGGTGATATATTTTATGTTGTAGCTGTTCAGTCACTAAGTCATATCAGCTCTTTGGGACCCCACGGACTGCAGCACGCCAGGCTTCCCTGTCCTTCACTCTCTCCCAAAGTTTGCTCAAACTCATGTCCATTGAGTCAGTGATGCCATCCAACCAATTCATCTTCTGTCACTCCCTTCTCCTCCTGCCCTCAATCTTTCCCAGTATCAGGGTCTTTTCCAAGGAGTCAGTTCTTCGCATCAGGTGGCCAAAGTATTGGAGCTTCAGCTTCAGCATCAGTCCTTCCAATGAGTATTCAGGACTGATTTGCTTTAGGACTGACTGGTTTGATCTTGCTGTCCAAGGGACTCTCAAGAGTCTTCTCAGGCAACACAATTCAAAAGCATCAATTCTTTGGTGCTCCCTTTATGCATACACTTTACAGATACATAGAATAGTTCCCAACACAAAGAGCTCAAAAAAATATTAGCTGCGCTGCTGCTTTCAACATCATCACCACCACTACCACTTAAGAAATTGCACTGAGTCCTGAAAGATGGTGTCTGAACTTTCGTCTATGATCTTAGACATAGAAATGTAAGTAAACGAATGACAAACAGGTTGTGAGGTAAGATTATATACAGGACTCAGTTATTTTAGAAATGTGGGGGAAAGAGGTATTCAGAAGTATTCAAAGATCGCTGCACGAACCTACAGCTGGGTGATATAATAAGACAGAGATAGAAAAGGTCAGAAAAGATGATCATCTTTGAAGAAGTCATATTTAAGGTGACAGCAGAATGACGGAGTGCAACTATTCAGAAAGCAGTTGAAAAGGCAGAAATAGAATCCAGTGGAAAGAACTCAGACAAGAGGCAGATGTAACAGCTAGTGATGTTCAGTGAGATTAATTTCCACAAGATAAAGAGATGAGGAGCCACATCATCACGCCCATCATTACTAGGTAACTTTCACTGTGGGCTTCCCTAGTAGCTCAGTGGTAAAGAACCTGCCTGCCAATGCAGGAGATATGGCCTAGGCCAGGAAGATCCCCTGGAGAAGGGCACGGCAACCCACTTCAGTATTCTCGCCTGGAGAAGCCCATGGACAGAGGCGCCTGGTGGGCTACAGTCCATGAGGTTGCAGAGTCGGATACAACTCAGCAAGGAAATGACAACATTCACTATATGCACCAATGGCCCTAAGCATTTCACACAGTCTGTCTCGTTCAGCTCTCAGCATAACCGCCTCCCCATTTTATAGATGAAGACGCTGAGGAGGAGAGAGGTTAGGTGCCAGCTTTTAGGCAGTACAGATGAAAATTAAAATCCAGAGCCCTGACTCTTTTCTACATGTCTTCCCATAAAGGGAAAGAGAAACCCTACATGCGTTTATAGGCAAAGAGAAAGATATACGACGTCAAGAGGCGAAAGTGACTGAGTAATGCCTCTGCGGAAGAGGCAGGTCATGAGTTTACAAGCAATGAGCAAGCCATCACAAGGCTCACCTGTGCTCTGAACACAGAGAAAAACATGAAAAGAAAAAGAGGAGGAGGAGGAGGGAGGGTCAGCGGGCTAAAAGGCAGACAGGTAGACTTGGTAAGTTGAACTCTAGTTATGAAAGCAGCTCGTCCCAAGACCAAGGGCCAGTCTCCATTAGAATGAAGAACAAGCAGCAGGATTTCATTTGCCTAGTGTCACACACACACAAAAGAAGTGGGTACCCGAATTCTGAATTCACATTCATTTACAATAGAATTTTGGCATTACCTGTTGTCCTTTTCACCAGCTTGGACAGAGGTATCATATTTTGCTTGGAAGGTTGCCAGTGTTTAGAATTTATCCTTATAAAGACACTGGGCTCAGAGACACATGTCCTGTGGTAGCAAATAATATCAAGTCCACAATCACCACAACTAACACACCACTCAGCAACCACAACCACAAACCATACACGGCACCATACCCTAGCCACAGCAACAACTAACACAGAGCTTACAAACCATCAGGCACCACACTAATTGGGGCCAATACCCCATTTCATTTAATTTCACAGCTACCCCCTTGTGGTTAGTCCCATGGTAGGCCACATTTACAGATAATGACCTAAGGCTTAGTACACAATTAACATACTCAGTAAGTGGCCAAGACAAGTCAGTCTTTCAAACCAGTCCTATCTCCCTCTGCTACTCATCCTGTGACCTTCTTTTTGATATCTGGCTAAGTCCCTTGGAACTTGAAACATCTATTTATTCCGTCAGAAATTTAAGAACTTATTTGTTCTGACAGCCACTACAGCATTATATAAAGTTCATGGTCACCGTACATGCTCTCTGTCACTCACAGATAGGCATCTAGAGAAAGCGGCTATGTGGTGTGGGAAAAGAGAAAGCCGTCTTGCTCTCTGGCAAAGTTTGTAAAGGAGTGACAATAAGAAAAAGAAAAAAATAATGAAAATTCTTCCTATGCTTTGAAAGAAGACAGTGCTTGGGGGAAAAAGAAAATACCACTCTTGAGCAGAATGGAATGACTGTAATTGCCAAGGACATTTTTGATTAGGAAATAAACACAAGATTAAATTATAGGTACTGAGTGAACGGAGGCAGACACAAAAGGTTACATATTGTATGCTTCCTTCTATATGAAATATCCAGAATAGATGAATTCACAGAAACAGAGCACAGAGCAGCAGTTACCAAGGGCTGGGCGGGGAGGTGGGGGGGAGGAACTCTCCACTGGGTAAGGGGTTCTAGTCTGGAGTGATGGAAATGTGCTGAAACCAGATGGAGACACTGATGGAAACACCACCTTGAAAGTACTAAACCCAGCTCCAAAATGGCTATTTTTCTATGAATTTCATTTCATTAAATTATGTTTAAAAATGGGAAATGATTAAATTCTAGGATGCAGACTAATACAGGGGTCTTTCACATTTTTTCCAGAACATTTTAAAAAATTACTGTGAAAGATGAAAACCTTCCCTCTCTCATGTTTGGGCTCAATTTCAGGGTAAGTCAGGAAGCACTGTTTCCCTCCCTCCCTCTCTTTACCCCTCCCCCAAAAATCACATATACAAAAGGTACCATGGCAACAGTGAAACTTTTCTATGGGTTATAGCCAAAGCTACAATATAAGAATATAGGAAATGAATCACATGATTAAACCAACTCTTTACTTGGTGGCTCAGACGGTAAAGCATCTGTCTACAATGTGGGAGACCTGGGTTCAATCCCTGGGTCAGGAAGTTCCCTGGAGAAGGAAACGGGAACCCACTCCAGTACTCTTGCCTAGAAAATCCCATGGACGGAGGAGCCTGGTGTCCATGGGGTCGCAAAGACTCGGACATGACTGAGTGACTTCCCTTCACTTTCACTTTATTGTGAAGATGGTACCCACTTCACTCCAAGTGTTCAAAGAGTAACTTCAACTGCAGGAAAGAAAGACTCCTTTAAAAACAGTTTAGAGGAAGAGTTTAGTTTGTGATCTGTTTAAGTTCAGGTCTGACCAGCAGACACTGGGTCAGAGTTTAATACTCAAGAGGTGTATTGCGGGACAGAGAGGAAGAGGAGGAGCCAGCAGGGAGGGCAACTTCCAGATCATGAAGCAGGTCTGACTACTGTGAAGGAGGGGCAAAATGTAGTAGGTTTGGGAGAGAGGAGTCTCAAGCTCCTGAGTAATTTGAGAAAGGTTTGGCATGGCCCAGAAGGAGCTCTCGAGACAGTCATCCAAAGGAAGATGCTCATTTATCACAATTATAGGTGTGTTCTACTAGCTCACCAGGGTTCATTTAACAGCAGCAACTGGGTTTTTGAATCAATTTTGCTCCATAGATCTAAGCAGCACATTTTTGTAGAACTATATTTGCATATTTTCAAAGTCACTGTATGTATAGATTTGCCAGTGAGTGAGCTCTCTACTTCCTGCAGCAGTAAGAGACAGAAAGGTGTGACTAACTGAAAAGTGAAATTGATACCCAGTTTTATTTTAAGGAAAAGTTTCTGCAAGTTATCTCCTCTAAACCTGTGAGGTATATTGCTGAGTTGGGAGGGGAAAGAATACACACAGCAATGAAAGTATAATTGTCCACCTCCTAAGCAAAATTTCAGGCAGTGAAGAAGCTAACCAAATGAGCAAGTGAAAACCAAGGGTGTAAACCACAAATGGCAAGTCAGTTCCTGCACATCAAGTGTGGCAGTTAATTAGCATTAATTGGAAGTTCTACAAAGATATATGGATTTTTTTTTTTTGGGTCCATATAACCATATGTGGAACAGGGTCACTCACATGAACTGTTAGTACTCCCCTATCCCAAATGAGTAATAAACCTGTTCTATTAGAGCAATATGAACATTTAATAATGTATCTATCCGTTCTGTACTTACAATTTTTGTCTGAAATCCAGAGAGATACTTATGATATGTTAGAAAACTATTAAGCTTACCATGACCTAATAAATCAAATTACATGAGAGGAGTAAGATACCTGGAATCGGTCTATTTCATTTCACAGGAACCAAATTAAAGTATTATTTGCATAGTATATAGGCAGAAACAAAGTCTATGTTCGGGGAAAAAATCTGTATGTGTAACAAGAAAAGGCTTTAAATTTTAAAATAATAAAAGCATTTAAATATGCACAAATAAGTACATCCCTATATAATTTTAAAAATAAGATGGTTTAGAAGAGGAAAAAGCTATGTATAAGAATGCAATTTATCCTATTATGAGAAGTAAATACTGGGTTGGCCAAAAAGTTTGTTCAAGTTTTCTGTAACATTTATGGAAAACCTGAATGAACACTTTTGCCAACCTGATACTCTGCTTAACATGGAGTATTTTGAAAGCTAATGCTCATACATCTATTTGAGGTTAGATAATCAGTCCCTCTTCAAATATAATGCACTTTCTGTTACCTTTCCAGTCTTTGTAGGAATAATTTGCTGAACAGGAATAAATAAACCACGTTAAAGTCATCTTAAAGTGTTTCATTTATATCCTAAGAAACAAAACATTTTGAATTGTTACAGTACCTTAAATTTAAGGGCTATTGAGGAAAGATCTCTGTGGAGTTTTGTTTTTCCAACAAGATTATTTTCCCCCTAGTTTAAAGTGAATATGGGCTTCCCTGGTGGCTCAGAGGTAAAGAATCCTCTTGCCAGTACAGGAGACATGGGTTCCATCTCTGGGTCAGGAAGATCCCCTGGAGGGGAAAATGGCAACCCACTTTGATATTCTTGCCTGAGAAATCTCATGGACAGAGGGTGGTGGGCTGCAGTCCATGGGACTGCAGAATCAGACATGACTGAGCGACTCAGTAATAACAACAAAGTGAATATAACAGCTTCTTCAGTTCTTAGCCCTGTGATGAAGGAAATCATATCCTCCAATATTTTGTGAACACTACTTTCCCTCAAAGTTAAGTTCAAGGAGACAGATACTGAGACTATCAACTGCCTATGCGTTTACTGTCTCCCACTGTGACCAAAAGCCAGGATGCTGACTGCAATCTGATTACACATCTGTCTCACGCTGAGCTTTGGACTAGCTTCACCTGGAATCTGAAGAGTAGAAACACCTATTTCCTGGTCAGTAGTAGTCCAACAGTCATGCATACAATGGAGCAATCAAAAAGGTTGGACAGATGAATATCCCCTTTCAGAGGATAAATTACCTTTTCCTGGAAAATGATTATTGTCTGACAATGAGGTGGCAATTTACTTCCCTCCAGCCTATAATAAACAAAAATACAAAGTAGGACACCATTTACAACAGCTGTGTGGGTGATTATAATCACCTTTTAGCCTGGAAACCAGTCCCTATCTCATCAGCTATGATACATAATTTTCCTAGCCTTGCATACCTTCCAAAAGAAAAGCAAAGCTTTTGTATATCCCTATCTCATCAGTCATGATATATATATATATATATATATATATATATATTTTTTTTTTTTTTTTTTTTTTAAACATTTCTATGCTTTCTAAAGTTTGCTTGGGCAAACTCTGGGAGATAGCGAAGGACAGGGAGGCCTGGCGTGCTGCAGTTCACTGGGTCACCAAGAGTCAGACATGACTTAGTGAATGAACAACAACTCCTTTCTAAAATGAGAGCTTTCATGTGTCTCAGCTTGGTAAGCTGTCCCTGCTGCTGCTGCTGCTGCTGCTGCTAAGTCGCTTCAGTCGTGTCCGACTCTGTGCAACCCCATAGACGGCAGCCCACCAGGCTCCCCCGTCCCTGGGATTCTCCAGGCAAGAACACTGGAGTAGGTTGCCATTTCCTTCTCCAATGCATCAAAGTGAAAAGTGAAAGTGAAGTCGCTCAGTCGTGTCCGACTCCCAGCGACCCCATGGACTGCAGCCTACCAGGCTCCTCTGTCCGTGGGATTTTCCAGGCAAGAGTATTGGAGTGGGGTGCCATTGCCTTCTCCAAGCTGTCCCTACCTCCCCCTATTGCCAGACTCTTCAGAGTTGGAGATGTCTTTTGAGGTAAACCCTGATTCTCAGTTCGGAGCACCCTCTTGTTCCTGCCCTCAGGAAGGCAGTTTGGTTATGGGAACAGGACAAGAGAGCAATGATTGACCTGGCTGCTCTAGGAGGATAACAGCATTCAAGGTAGAAAAATAAATGTTCTTTTAGGTAGGACTGCTTGTTTCAGGGGTGGGAGGGGGGCTCTTGGTGATTTAAGAGACTAGACCAAAGCAGGAGACATTGCAACGAAGACTATGGCAGCGATTAGACAGCACAGGGATTTGGGAGTGGTCTCTAGGTGCTATAATAAAGTAGGGAACAGTACATGTTGGGGATGTGGAGGAGATGGAAGAGACGCTGAATCGAAAGCACAGGGTGAGGATCCTGAGTCCTAAGAAGAGCTTGAGAAGAAGCTCCAGTGAAGAGGATGGCCTAGCTTGTGCCAGCAGACTGCATTGTTAGTGGATTCTGCTTCGTCACAGAATTTCCCTCTGCTCTCTCAACACCTCCAGGAAAAAAATCTCTTAGAAACAATCGCTTTAGGTTGGTAATCTAGGGGACTGGAGGAAGAGGTAGAGATGTGCCTGTCACCAAAGGCTGAGTGGGGATGCCGGCCTGGACAAAGCAGGAATCTGGAACAAGAGATGTGAGAAAAATGCAACGGGAGTGTGGACTTCTCTGGTGGTCCAGTGGCTTAGACTCCGTGCTCCCAAGGCAGAGCTCAGGGTTTGATCCCTGGTTAGGGATCTAGATCCCATGTCCTACAACTTCAGAGTTTGCATGGCGCAACTAGAGACCCTGTGCGCTGCAACTAAGACCTGGTGCAGCCAAATAAATAAATACTGAGGAAAAAACCCCTCAACAGGAGGGACCTCACACATGTTTGGAGTTACTGAGGGTACGAAGTCGGCCTTCCTGCATCAAGTAAGATCAGGTCCATTGCCTTTGAACAGGACAAAGCAGCACTCAACAGACCAAAGAGCTTCAAGGCATCAGGATTCAATGAGAAAAGTTTGTTAGTCTAAACTTGAGAACTGTGAAAAGCAAAATTCATTTAATTGCTAATATTTAAAAATGAGTTGATTAAAGAAAAATCCATCATATTGCTTCTATGGTTAAAAAAAAAAAATGAGACTATCTGAAAATGTCAGCCTTGAATTCCTAGGTGTTGCATAGTGACTGCTGCCTTTACTGAGAGCATGGGCTAAAGAGTCTGTAAGAGACCCAGTGCTGACTGCCACCTACCACCTAGCCCAGTTCACTCAGTTACGTGGTCCACCCAACCCTGGATGCACTAGTTCTGCAAACCCCAATAACATAGGATTTGAAGGATCCATCTATAAGGAAAGCCATTTTCTGTGCATTGACAATGGTTATTTTCACCTTGTCCCATAGTGTCTGCTGTAGTAAATTTACCTGTAGTAAATTCTTTGGTTTTGAACTTGCAAGTAAATTTCAAGTTAATCCACTAACATTCATGTGATCTTTATACCAGTTTAACACTAATAAAAGGCAAGTATGTGGCCATTTGTCCCCAGATCCATTCTCTGCCCTTCCTGACCTGTGTTCTGCAAAGTTATTTTCTATGTATCTACCAGACCCATGTATCCCCTAACGGGTTAGGTTTGGCCAGTGAGAATCATCAGCAGGATATGGCGGCCAGGAAAGGAGAAAAGATGGGTAATTCCTTGCTCCCATTTCTCATCATGCTCCAGTAATGTGTGCCTGCTCCCCTTGGACAGAGTCAGCTCTTGTGTGCCTCTGGCAACACATACGCCCCTCCTGGGCTAGAGAAGATTCCAGCTTCTTGCCAAGGTTAGTCCCCTGATTCTTCTCCACTCCCTATAATTCCCTGAGCCCTGCTCATACCTCACAAATAGTCCCTTTGCTCAAATTCCTCCCACTAAGTCCTCAGATTGTGCCATCTGTTTCCTGCTATGACTTGCAAGTTCAGATGTGAATCCCAAATCCAGGCACAAAAGCAGCTGGGACTGAAAAAAAATAACAAAAGGTAGAGGAAAAAAAAAAAGGTAGATTCTGAACGAGTGTTGAAAAAAATTGGGAGAAGTGCAATCTTGCAGTTTGGTCTTGACAAGCCTTCTTCGCCTTCATCAGATACTCAAATAGTTGAGTGTTCTGGATCATTTCTTCTCTGAGGCCTTTCATTTCGTGTGTAATTAGAAACGTGCCAATCTGCGATGATGGCAGCCCCCAAAACGGTCAGCCTGTCACTTTCACAGCCCTAACTCCAGACACAACTGCCTGCCTCATTACTAAGAGTCTTATTAAGAGATTATCGTCTCCACCTCCCTGCCATCTCCTGATCTTTATCATCTTCCATTCTGCTTGAAGAAGGGTTTCAAAAGAAGACAGAAAATCCCACAGATATGCGATCAGACTGTATTCATAACCGAGGTAAAGTGCATCTGGTCTTGTCACTCACCGGTTTTGTTTTTTCCATCTGAATCTAAGAATAATCTGCAATTGGTTGCAAAACAGGATGGAAGTTTTCCAAGGAGCATGTGGGTGGCAGAAGTCAACCGTGATGGAAATTTCAAAGTCAAAGAGTCAGAATTGTTGGATTCCACTACAGCGGCCAGTTAACTCTCTTAACTCTTTTGATTATGATATTTAGTGTTATAAACGTTAGGTATAGCAACTATCCTTAGTAAAACTTATCAGATCTGGCAGATAGTGTCTCTTGAAAAGGACACATTCTAAAAACTGCCTGGTTTCTCTGTTGGATACAATGAAGAAAAATAAGCTTAATTTTTTTGTAAGTGATTAATCCTACTCACTTAAAAAAATCTATTACTGCAACCATATGTAGTAGATTTCTCACAGACACCTGTCTTCAAATTATCTAAGTTTCAGAGCAGAAAGCCTGATGCTGATTTAGAAAATGTATTTTACCTAAAGTATGATTACACTGAGAGCTAGAAGTAGTTCAAAAATGGAACAGCAACTTTTTTTTGTTCCTTGAGGATTGAAGATATTAGTCACTGTATCTTCATTAATAAACACAGTGCCTGGCACATAACAGATGCTCAAAAGAAAGCATTTGTGGCCAACCTTCTGAGGCTTCACACACTCTCAAGTCAACACTTGGACTAAGTATCTACTCTTAAAGAATCCCTTTTCACAGTGTTGCTCATCCAGAAGTCAGTTCTTATTTGACAGAGATCCTACCGTACCACACAAAGGTTTTCACTGGTTCTCTGTGTAGTTTACAAAGCATACATTGTAGCCTACAGAGGGTAACGGGAGCCCAAAGTCCCCATCTTCCTCAAGTGGTACTTATTTCCTGAAAAGAAAAGCCCAGGTAGGCAAAGGCAGAAAAAAGGAAGCACTGAAATGACCAGTGTGACAAAGCAGAATTGTCATGACAAAGTGAAGCAAAAAAGGAGACCAATGAGGTTTGTCTTCATGCAGCTTCAAAAGTGCTGGTTGTTAAAACTATCTCAAGAGCTGCTGGCACTTGGATTTCCTTTCAGCAGACCTGCAACTATGCAATGTTTAAGCTCCTTTCCTGGGAAGCAGCCAGTGAAATTCAACTGGCGTAAACACGTATATCTACTTCTAGATGACCAAGGTCAAGAGCTTCTAAGCTTTCTTTAGTAGCAGAACAAATGCAGTAGTGAAGACCAATGGTTATGGTGCTAGATCTTTTTGGTGGCACTGAATCCTTTCAGAGACAGTTATACTTGAAAATTTGTATGGTAAATATACATATACCATCAGTCATCATGAATTAAAATTGTTTTCCAATAGCCTAACACACCAATTAAGAAATAACTTGCCCTTCAGTAAAGATTTGTTCTGATTATATCAAACAGGGAGAGGCTTACCTAGGTGCTAAGTTTTCATCACCACCCACATATCTTTCATCTACGTTGTTAACCTCCATGTGAAAAAAGGGAGACTTCTGTAGCTTAGAGGTCCCTTGGCAGCATCAAGAAACCCTGAGGCAATGAAACCATGACAGCCCTTGGAGCAGAAAAACTGTCAACACTTGGTAAGTCATCAGAACTGTGAAAAGAATTTAAAATCTTCGCTCTAAGACTGAAGAGACTATTCATTACCTAACAAATGAACAAAAAAAGAATACATTTTAAACTGGGCCTCGCAAGAATGAGAATCTATCATTTTAAGCCATCAAGAACATACAAGAGGTTGTGTCAGGATTTAGCAGAAAAAAAGTCATTCTTCAGGACAAGGTTTAAAGTCACCTCCTCTGGACACATTCCCTGGGCCCAGGTTGATACCCGTTTCACTGAATGTACATGGGTAGCTGTTTGTCCTGTCTCCATCATAGCACTGAGAGCACAGTGTTACTTAATCTGTCTCTAAGGAGACAGTAGGCTCCACAAGACGGTTGGCTCTAGGACCATGTCTATCTTCTGAATTTCCAGTACCTGCCACTGTGCTTGGCTTTTAGGAACAGTAGATCTAGAGTATGTCATAGAGAGTGAAGGAAGTCAGAAAGAGAAAAACATTGTATACTAACGCACATACAAGGAATCTAGAAAAATGGTACTGATGAACCTATTTGCAGAGCAAGGACAGACACACAGTTGTAGGGAACGAACATGTGCACACAGGGACAGAGCAGAGTAGCACTGACACATGTACACTTACGTGTAAAACAGAGCTAGTGGGAAGCTGCTGTATTACAGCACGGGGAGCTCAGCACAGAGATCCTGTCGTATATTTCTTTTCCCCTCATGCTAGCTAGAATAGGGGTTTCTAACTGTGTTCAGTTTTGCCATCTTGGTCCTCTCCTCACAATGCCTACAGATATTTACCAATTTTTAGAGACATTTTTGGCTGTCAAAACTGGAAGAATGCTACTGGCGTTTAATCAGTAAAGGTTTGTTTTTTTTTTTTTGCAACCCTGTAGCCCACCATGCTCCTCTGTCCATAGTATTTCCCAGGCAAGAACACTGGAATGGGTTCCCTTTTCTTTCTCCAGGGCAGCTCCCCAACCCAGGGATCGAACCTGCGCCTCCTGCATTGGCAGGCAGTTTGTTTACCACCAGCCACCAGTGAAGCCCGTGAAGGCCAAGGACGGTGCTGCATACCCTGCAGTGCAGAGAACAGTTTTCCCTCCATCCCCAACACCTCCTCCCCTGTCAAGAGAATGTCCATAAAGTAGAGGTGGAGAATCCCTGTGGAAGACTAACGTTTGTTGTCTGCAACTAAAAATGCCCACCTGTGCCTTCTAAGCCAAAATTTCCTCATCGGTAACAAAGCAACGATAATCACGTTCATAAGTGTTAAGGGGTTGCCAATATTAGGGAGCAAGTGCTCATTATTATCAGATATTTGTAGTAGCCATTATAATAAAAGTCAACATCTATTCTGCACTTACTATGGATATCAGGTACCATGATAATTATCTTAAAAATTTCTGCTATAATTGCATATTCCCTAGCGCTCAAAACACACTTAGTGGATTTGTAAGTGTTGATGAATGACTGTTTATTAAATGGACACACACACAGTCACATACGTAAGACATAAAAATGTTTATTGGGACACAATGCTCAAAACAGCAAATTAAATTCCTCTTATTCCATTAAGAATGCTTTCCTCTAAAAAGTTCCTGATCTTTAGAACAAGATAATCTTACAGACAAACTCAAACCTGCCAAACTCAAATTGCCCTTCAATTCAGACAGAATACAATCAAACAAGGCGTGGTTGAAACCTATTACTGCTGGCCCGGCAGACCGCTGGAGCCAAGGCAGCCACTAATTCAGTCCTGCTACATGCAGGAAAGTGAAAGAGACACAGGGCACTTCAAATAAATCAATTTCCTTTATTAGCTTCCTTTCTTTATCGTTTGCTTTTACTGTATGTTTTGTGGATCAAGTTAATCATTTTCATGTAAAGATCAATCTCAATATGCACTTTCACTTCAAAGTCGTCATCAGATTTTGCGGAGACGCCAAATTCTAAAGGATGAGAAATTACATGCTAGATTTTTCTCTCCAGCAGCCCAACCATTTGGATTGCTTTTTGAAAATCGCATCCCCAAATCACCTTCTCTGCTTGTGGCAACCATTAGTGAAGATGTGTCCTTGCCAAGATTGGGCCCATTTCCCAATTTATGCCAATTGGATACTTGCCCCTTGAAATCTGAATCTTGATCACAGTAACCAAAAGACTCGAACGAACTGAAATTTTTGTTTCCAACAGTGGTATCCTCATAAAACCATTAAGTAGCACTTGCTGTCTGTAACCACGTCTCTATCCTGTGTGCTGTCCATTCCCAAGTCTCATCTTCCAATCTCCTACAACCTGTACAGTGAACCACACAAGAGACTGTCAATATTAAGTTATTTCTTGCTTTAACTACAATCTACTTTTATTTTTGCTTAAAATTAAGACATTGCTATTAACAATTTCCTGGTAAAAACACCGGATGACTTAGGACATTACAAAACTCTACTGATACAAGCAGATGTGGATTCAGGGTATGATGCTTCTTTTTCTCCTTTATCTGACCTGTTATCCATCTCGGGCCTCAGTTCATAGGTCTGTGGAGCAATAAACACTGAGGAAGTATAGCAATGAGAGATGCTTAGTAAGCCAAGAAAGTTGCCATTACAAAGGTTCCTATCGATTAGTCTACTTGAAACCATAAGCAAGTGATTACATCTTTTTGAATATTGTGAAGTTTATCTAGATCAAATACTAAGAAGGATCATGCAACTTTTAAGAGAAATAATCAACTTCAGACAACACTCAAAAGTAAGATACATATTTAAATATTTAAAATATTTAGTGTGTGAAAGTGAAAAGTGAGAGTCACTCAGTTGTGTCTGACTCTTTGTGACCCCATGGACTATAAAGTCCACGGAATTCTCCAGGCCAGAATACTGAAGTGGGTAGCCTTTCCCTTCTTCAGGAGTCTTCCCAACCCTGGGATCAAACCCAGGTCTCCTGCATTGCAGGCAGATTTTTTACCAGCTGAGCCACAAGGGAAGCCCAAGAATACTGGAGTGGGTAGCCTATTCCTTCTCCAGCAGATCTTCCCACCCAGAAATTGGACGGGAGTCTCCTGCATTGCAGGCAGATTCTTTACCAAATGAGCTATCAGGAATATTTGTAAATACATATGAATACACACATATATTTTAACAATACTTAAAGGGATTTTTCCCCTTTAATGAGGTGTTGATCTATAAAGTAGAATTTCTTATGATCATTACCAGAATTTGTTGAAGCCACTCACAGTGAAAGCCATGTATCAGTTTCCAAGTATCTGTTAACTACTAAACAAAGGTTCTACTGAAGACAGTACATGTCTCATTTTGAAAGTATCTAAGAAAATTTTTTTCAAGTTTCTTCTATCAGTATCTATCAAGTAACTTTTTAAAAAACACAGGCAAATTTATATATAAATATGTATGGACATATTAGGCACATCTATTCTGTAAACATTCATTTCAAATAAGCTGCACTGGGAACATCGCAGCCTGTATCAGTTAAGCTCACTAAACACATAGGAGATGATGTCAAGTTTCAACATTCTTCCTCAATTGAGACTTAAACTGAAAATTGGGGTTTTACTGGGCTTCCAGACATAGACCTGAACATTTAAGACCTTGATTTTAAGCAAACGTAAGTAGATTGTAGTTAAAGCAAGAAACGACTTAATATTGACAGTCTCTCGTGTGGTTCACTGTACAGGTTGTAGGAGATTGGAAGATGAGACTTGGGAATGGACAGCACATAGGATAGAAACATGGTTACAGACAGCAAGTGCTACTTAATGGTTTTAAGAGGCTACCACTATTGGAAACAAAAAGTCCCATCCTAGGTCCCCTACCCCAACTCTCGAGCCACATTTGCCTACTAGCTACCGTCTAGAACAACTACCTACATTCATAATACGTAAGAATACAGATGTCCCAGAAGTTCATTACATGTGAAATCCAATGTGGCAAGAAATCACAGGCAAAAGAAATAAACAAAGGGAATCAGATTTGAGGATCTTGAAAGATAAATGACAGAAAGTGAGGAAAAAGAGGAAAGCAAGAAAGTCCCGGCAAAGTCATGGGAAGAGTGAAATGAGGGAGATGGAGAGAGACAGTCAGGGAGAGAACCAGGGGTGATAAGGGCTTAGGCTAGGAATAATTGACAGTAGAAAATTAAGGTCAGTAATTAGAGCCAGGTTTGTCATTTATTTATCAATTGAGTATTTCCTAAGAGCTAACAGTAAAGTTGACACTACAGAAATTAGCAAAAATAGTATTTTAAAAATATTAATATTAATATCAAAACTCTGGCAGTGATACGGTTCTATCTTGGCATCTGCCTCAAAGGAAAGATTGGTTTTCATTCCTGGGGATGAACATTTTTTTTCAGTTCAGTTCACTCACTCAGTTGTGTCCAATTCTTTGCGAACCCATGAACCACAGCACGCCACGCCTCCCTGTCCATCACCAACCCCTGGAGTCTACCCAAATTCATGTCCATTGAGTCAGTGATGCCATCCAACCATTTCATCCTCTGTCGTCCCCTTCTCCTCCTGCCCTCAATCTTTCCCAGCATCAGGGTCTTTTCAAATGAGTCAGCTCTTCACATCAGGTAGCCAAAGTATTGGAGTTTCAGCTTCAACATCAGTCCTTCCAATGAACACCTAGGACTGATCTCCTTTAGGATGGACTGGTTGGATCTCCTTGCAGTCCAAGGGACTCTCAAGAGTCTTCTCCAAAACCACAGTTCAAAAGCATCAATTCTTCAGTGCTCAGCTTTTGTTATAGTCCAACTCTCACATCCATACATGACCACTGAAAAAACCATAGCCTTGACTAGACGGACCTTTGTTGGCAAAGTAATGTCTCTGTTTTTTAATATGTTGTCTAGATTGGTCATAACTTTCCTTCCAAGGAGTAAGCGTCCTTTAATTTCATGGCTGCAATCACCATCTACAGTGATTTTGGAGCCAAGAAAAATAAAGTTAGCCATTGTTTCCACTGTTTCCCCATCTATTTGCCATGAAGTGATGGGACCGGATGCCATGATCTTAGTTTTTTGAATGTTGAGCTTTAAGCCAACTTTTTCATTCTCCTCTTTCACTTTCAAGAGGCTCTTTAGTTCCTCTTCACTTTCTGCCATAAGGGTGGCGTCATCTGCATATCTGAGGTTATTGATATTTCTCCCGGCAATCTTGATTCCAGCTTGTGCTTCTTCCAGCCCAGCGTTTCTCATGATGTACTCTGCATATAAGTTAAATAAGCAGGGTGACAATAAACGTACTCCTTTTCCTATTTGGAACCAGTCTTCTGTTCCATGTCCAGTTGTTTTAAATGGTCCCAAGTGTCTTTCCTGAGAGTATTTAGAAGAGTTTCTTGCCATAGGTTAAAGAATGTATATCCTTCAGCAGATAAAAACAAGGACCTATATAGCACAGAGATTAAATATTGGGTTGACCAGAAAGTTTGTTCTGGTTTTTCCATGTTACAGAAAAACCCAAACAAGCTTTTTGGCCAAGCAAATACATGAATCTCAAGTCTGAAGTCATGCTCTCTGAACTCAAACCTCCACAGTGTATCTTATTGTGTTCTTGAGGCTCAATTTTCTCCTCTGTAAAACAGAATACCTACTTCATTTGATTCTTATAAAGATTAAATATGATAGCATATATTAGAAAATTAAATAAGTTTCAAGTTCTTTTAGTCTTTGTTGATTAAAATTATAATTAAAATCACTGGCCATTAATTTCAGAGCAGTTAGTGAAAAATTAACTAAAGAAATTGTTGACCCAAGGGCTACTGCAAATAAGAGTTCTAGAGTAATCATAATCCTTTGTTTAGAGAGAAAGAAGTGGTCTAAAGCAAGACAAATTTAGACAAATTTGTACTTTCCAAGTTCTCAAGTTGAATATTTGCATAATTCAGTTTACTGAAGGTGGCAATGATCTATATACAAATTGAAAGATTTGCTTTAATAAATAACAGTCAGTTTGTAACCTTGGACTCTGAATGTTTATAATGAAAAACTACATTTGTTGAAAAGTTTGTATTACACAGGAAGTTAGTTTTTTACCTAATCCTGTAACAACCACTGACTAAGACTTCAATGATCTAGTTATAACTTCCTCAAGCTGTTTTAAAAAGCAGACCATGTTCTGGCTTTCAGTAATTCATCTAGTCATCCTTCCAAGGGAGAAAGTTATTTTCCAACCAAAATAAATAAGAGAGAAACAGAATATTATCAAAGCAATGCTAAATCTTCCTTTTTTTACAACAATGCAATTCATTTGCAAGTGAAAGTTCATTGAACAATGGTGTCCAACTCTTTGTGATCCCATGGACTGTAGCCTGCCCAGCTCTTCTTTTCATGGAATTCTCCAGGCAAGGGAGTACTGGAGTGGGTTGCCATTTCCTTCTCCAGGGGATCTTCCCGACCTATGGATCCTACGGATTGAACCTGGGTTCCTGCATTGCAGGCAGATTCTTTAACAACTGAGCCACCAGGGAAGCAATTCATTTAGCACACCTAAGTATTCCTATGCAAAACTCAACTGTTTTATGGACTTCCCAGGTGGCTCTAGCGGTAAAGAATCCACCTGCCAGTGCAGGAGATCCAGAAAGGAGGGTTTGATCTCTGAGTCAGAAAGATCCCCTGGAGAAGGAAATGGCAACCCATTCCAGTATTCTTGCCTGGAGAATTCCATGGACAGAGGAGCCTGGCAGGCTACAATTCACGGTGTCCCAAAAAGCCAGGCATGACTGAGCGACTGAGAACTTTAGGTTTCCTCCTGGATGTATTTTTAAAGTATGAGGAATATTTACTATGCTTCCAAAAGCAAACAGGTATACACCCCATCTGTTTGAAGTCTTACAAGCTGACATAGAGCAAGATTAAAAAAAAAAAAAAACCTTTCAACTTTAATAATAAAAAGCATTCAACTTTAAATAATGGGGAAATCGAGCAAACACAAAACCTTAACAACAAAAATGCCATTTTAATGCTTATAATTCTGACAAGAAGCACAATTTATAGGAATAGAAACAAAACAGAGGCTAATTCAGAATGCTAAGAGTCTGTTACTGTTTAGCTGAAAGCATAGATAAAATTAAATAGGAAAAGTGAAGTCAAGTTTTCTGCAGCTATTTAGTAACTGCATCTAGAGACACAGACTAGTAGATCTTAAGCACTCCTGCTCAATCTAGATGATACTTTTCACCACCAAGAAGCAAACAGGAATAAGTTTTCTTTACTGTAAAGAAAATAAAAAAATAAGATTATACTTTTTTGGTAAAAGATGGCAGGTAATTCTGAATTTGTAAGCACCTCTAGAATTCAGAGTACCAAAGAACACAAAGCCAGCAAGGAAAGAGGAGAAAGGAATAAAAAAAATCAGTTGGTTACAGCAGGTACTTTAGTTACAAGACTGATGTATTAAGTTGGTGCAAGAGTAATTGCTGTTTTGCCTGTAGGATTTGCCATTTGATATTGGAGTATATTCTTAAATAAATGTGGTTATGTTACACATCATTTTAATGCACATTTCTCACTTTATGTTTTTTTGCTAATGACTTATTACTTGCTCTTTTTTAAATATTTATTTTAGACTAGGGAAACAATGTTTGACAAAAACCAGATTTGAGTGATATTTTTATTTGAGTTCAAGATGGGTCATAAAGCAGCAGAGACAATTTGCAACATCAGCAATGCCCCTGGCCCAGGAACTGCTAACAGACATTCAGTGCAATGGTGGTTCAAGAAGTTTTGCAAAGGAGATGAGAGGCTGGGAGATGAGGAGCACAGTGGATGGCCAACAGAAGTTGACAAGGACCAATTGAGAGGATCCCTGAGACCAGTCCTCTTACAACGACACAAGAAGTTGCCAAAGGACTCAGTGTCAACCATTCTGTGGTCATTCAGCATTTGAAGCAAATTAGAAAGGTCAAAAAGCTCAATAAGTGGATGCCTCATGAGGTGACCGCAAAATGAAAAAGTCATCATTTTTGAGTGTCGTCTTTTTTTTTTTAATATACAACAACAATGAATCATTTCTCAGTCAGATTGTGATGTGCAATAAAAAGTGGATTTTATATGACAGCCAGTGACAACCAATTCAGTGGTTGGACCGACAAGAAGCTCCTAAGCCCTGCCTAAAGCCAAACTTATAGTAAAACAAGTCATGGTCACTGTCTGGTGGTCTGCTGCCCGTCTGATCCACTACAGCTTTCGGAATCCCAGCAAAACCGTTACATCTGATACATATGCTCAGGAACTGATTAGATGCACTGAAAACGGCAACATCTGCAGCCAGCACTGGTCACCAGAATGGGCCTGATTCTTCTCACAACAACCCCCGACAGCGTGTCACAAAGCCAGCGCTTCACAAGGTGAACTGATTGGGCTATGAAGTCTTGCCTCATCCACCATATTCACCTGACCTCTTGCCAAACAACTACACTTAAGGCATCTCGACAACTTTTTTCAGAGAAAATGCGTTCACAATCAACAGAAGCAGAAAATGCTTTCCAAGAGTTTGTGGAATCCTGAAGCACGGATTTTTACGCCACAGGAATCAACAAACTTATTTGTCATTGGCAAAAATGTGTTGATTGTAATGGTTCCTATCTTGATTAATAAAGATATGGTTGAGCCTAGTTATAATGATTTAAAATTCACAGTCCAAAACTGCAACAACATTTGTACCAACCTAATAGGTTAATCTCATTCTATCCGAGCAAGTATCAATAGATTCTCTTAAAGTCTTACTGTGGATAAAAGTACTGCAAGAAATGGTTTAAAATACTTTGATTGGCAAAAGATACGTTTACAATGTGTTCAAACTGCTTTTTTCACTTTGAAGATAATTGACATGAGCAGATAACACCTTATGGATAACTACTCAAAATATACACTATTCACTTTTCACAACATGGTATTAAAAGTCAGAATTGAATTTTCATATGTAGGATGAACAGTATATTCTTCATTTTATTTTATAAATGCAAGATAGTTAATGAGTTAAGTAATTTCCCCAGAAAATTATTGAACAGGACAGAAGATGACTTTTCAAATGTTATTTAAGATGTTTATATTAGGTTGGCCAAAAAGTTCCTTTGGGTTTTAGATAGTATCTTGGAAAAACCTGAACGAATTTTTCAGCCAACCCAATATATACGTATATATATAGTGAAAGCGTTAGTTGCTCGGTAGTGTCTAACTCTTTGTGACCCCATGGACTGTAGCCCACCAGGCTTCAGTGGGCAAGAATACTGGAGTGGGCAGCCACGCCCTTCTCCAAGTGATCTTCCTGACCCAGGGATCAAACCTGGGTTTCCTGCTCTGCAGGCAGATTCTTTACCATCTGAGCCACCAGCCTCCACTTTCTCTTGATATATATATATATATAGACATATATATATATTAGAATCTAATATATATATTAGAACTAATTAAAACTAATTACAAGAAACATATTATCATCAAAACAACTTTAAATATTCCTATTTCACAATAATGCAACTCATTTAGCATCCTAGGTATTCCTATGCAACACCAAACTACTTTAGGTTTTTTCCTGGATGTGTATGTATGTATGTACATACAAATAGGTTTGCTTCTCTTCTCATAAACATTTTGCTTACTTAGTGAGTTCCTGTAAACACACAGAGCAATCCAAGATCTTTCTTATTCCTATATCAGGTAAAAGGACAAAATATTTAAATTTTTAAGTCTATGCAAAATACATGTACCTTCGGGCTGACCAATGGTTCTAGGACTTTGAGTTAGAAAAGAAAAGTTCAAAAGTCAATGAGAAGAACTGGGGAGAGCATTAACCTCTCATACATCCATCTAAGGCTTTATGTTACGTGTGTTATACACACATAAAGGACTTCACCTGCACCAGTGAACAATGATCTCAGTTCCAAAGTAAGTTGGATTACAAGATTTTGATGTCAATATTCTTTACCAATTAGAAAATTCTTAAATTAGTGAAGTCTGATGAATTAATTTTCCCCAGTCTATTCAGTAAGACATTTTGCCTCCCAGTTAAGACGGAAAGCTTATCTTATTTCTTATTTCAAATTGGAAATTATCAGAGAAACCAGCATCTGCTACAGGAGGAAAAAAGGCATATTATTTTTCATAATCTCTTCTCCTCTAAGAAAGTAATCCACTTAATGTGTCCAGAAGGACAATAATCCTACTAGTATACTGGGGAGTGCAGACTCCCAAGGAACAGAGCCATTTATGAAAATATTAAGCAGCTGCCAAACACTGAAGGGTTCATATAGTCGCTGCTAATTACTCTGTATATTGTAATTCTGGAACTACTGGCGATGTATTGGCTGATCTTTCTGGATTGTGTCTTTCCAGCTGAATGTTGTTTATTTCCTGCATAATGCAAATGACAGGAAGGGTGTTGGTTTATTCATGATTGGCAAGGTAAAAACGTAAAAGTCATGTTTTAGATTAGGTTACAAAAAGTGTGCCAGATGGTCATTGTGAAAAATAAAGGGCTTTCAGCAAACCTCACACATTTTATAATGTGGGATAAAATACAAAAGGTATAGATTCCTGCCATGAATACACTTGAGTGGATTTACTTGACAACGCTAAAATCTCTAGTGGAAACAATTTCCCAAAAGATGTGAAAAGTTTTCCCCGCTGGAAAATTCCTGGATGATGCCTTAGAAAAGTGAAGTCAGAAAGCATGTTTTAAACATTTTTCAAGGGTAGTTTTATATTTATTATTTTGAAGGAAAGCCTTTTCACTGGTGTTATCATCACTTTGAGGATTTTAGTCTGGCATGTTCATCAAAATAAAAAGGAGGGCAGTGTATTATCATTTATTTAAGAAGAATCATGAGGAGGGGAGAAAGGGGCACATATTAGTCTGCATTCTTCATAATTAATTAGCAGGTACTTTTCTCAATAGTATATGAGGACAGGAAAATAAGACTACTTTCATATTTATTTCCCTACGAGTTACACAATCTGCATCTCCTTTCTGTCTGCCATGATTTAAATTTTAATTTTTAATGTAGCATGTTAAAAATCCCCCTCCCTCTGCAGCTTTCCTAGTCTCTTTCAAGTTCATGGGGACTGTACCCAACATATTTCAATGGTGAGGACCATCCAGCAAGAACCAACAATGAGCTGGGTAAGCTGAAAATCTCACTTCATTCATTCTCACAGCCACACCAGGAAGGTTTTTTTGTTTTTTTTCTTCTCTCCGTTTTACACGTGGACAATCTCTGCCTCAGGAACGGTAAGAATTGAACTCAAACTTTCTTACCTAAGAAGGGACTGAGCTGAGATTCAAAACTGCATCTAACTCCTAGACTTGCTGATGATAATGATAAAAGGACAAAGTCCACTTCTAGAAGTCTCTTAAAGTCTGTTACCTACATGCGACAAATGATTTTCACCAGCCCTTTTAGAGAAGATCTGAAGGACTAATCAGAGGGGAAACCTATCAAAAAAACCAGAAAGCCATCATGGAGTTAATAAATTCAAGGACTTTGCGAGTGAGTGAGGAATGAAAGAGAAGGAGAACCAGACATGGGACTGGAGGGGTAAAGGGGGAGGGGGTGAGACATAGTGAGGGAAATAAAGACAGAGCTGTGGAATAGCTTTCCTGATTTTAACCTTTACAATGAGAGTGGCTCAGAACACTGGAGGTGCTGCTGCTGCTAAGCCACTTCAGTCGTGTCCGACTCTGTGCAACCCCATAGACGGCAGCCCACCAGGCTCCCCCATCCCTGGGATTCTCCAGGCAAGAACACTGGAGTGGGTTGCCATTTCCTTCTCCAATGCATCAAAGTGAAAAGTGAAAGTGAAGTCGCTCAATCGTGTCCGACTCGTAGGGACCCCATGGACTGCAGCCTACCAGGCTCCTCTGTCCGTGGGATTTTCCAGGCAAGAGTACAGGAGTGGGGTGCCATTGCCTTCTCCGACTGGAGGTGCTAGGCCAATGCAATTAGAAATCTTAGTCAAGAAGTATCATGCCAACTCCAGTACTGGCTGCCTGACCCTGACATGAGCACGTTAGTTCCTCAGTAAGTGCATGTCCAAGTGAAATGAACAGTCTCTTCTGAAATTGAAAATACATTGCCAATGGATTTGAAAGTTGCAGAGCAAGTTGGATGCAGGAAGCAGTGTGTGTGTGTATGTGTGTGTGTGTGTGTGTAACAAGTAAATTATCCTTACAAATTAGTTATGAAACTAGTAGTGTATGGTTGTCTACATATATAACAAAAAAAAACAAGCAAAAAATTCAGATAATAAATATAATCTCATTACCTTCATTAACCAATCATTCACTCATCCATTTGCTTAAATATTTATCTAACATCTACCACATGCTTTGGAATTGTGGTGCTGGAGAAGACTCTAGAGAGTCCCTTAGACTGCAAGGAGATCAAACCAGTCAATCCTAAAGGAAATCAACCCTGAATAGTCACTGGAAGGACTGATGCTGAAGTTGAAGCTCCAATACTTTGGCTACCTGATGTGAAGAGCTGACTCACTGGAAAAGACCATGATGCTGGGAAAGAATGAAGGCAGGAGGAGAAGGGGACGACAGAGGATGAGATGGTTCAATAGCATCGCTGACTCAATGGGCATGAGTTTGAACCACCTCTGGGAGACAGTGAAGGATGGGGAAGCCTGGCATGTTGCAGTCCATGTAGTCACAAAGAGTCAGACACGACTTAGCGAGTGAGCAACAACCACATGCCACGTACTGTGCTATGTGCTAGGGGATGTGTTGGTGAGAAAATAGGTATGGTCTTAGTAATTACAAAGCTTACAATCTAATTCAGAAAACAGATGAGTTTCAAGTAAAACAGAAAAATATATATAACTATAAATCATGATAGAGTATAAAGGAAAAAAACTGGGTGCAAAGCTAAAAACTGGCAAGGCAGGTGGGTGGACCAGTGAGAGACAGATTTAGACCAGGTGATAGGGAAATACCTTAGAATAAACTCTAGGACCCAGCTGTTTCTCAGGCTTAAGCATGCATCAGAATCACCGAGAAGGCTTGACACTAGACTGCTAATCTAGTTTCTTCCATGTTTCTGATTCACTGGCTCTGGAGTTGTGCAGATAATTTGCATTTATAATAAGCTATCAGGTGATGCTCACAGTGATGTCACTGCACTGGGAAACACTGAGAACTGGTTCAGAACATGGTGCGTGAACAAAGTTGGGAGATGAGGCAGGCTGTAGATGTCCTCACAAATGATTGCTGACAGTATGAGCGCCAAACTAAAACACTGTTGAGGACTTTGATTCAGTCTAGATGATCAAGACAATAAGGACTGTTTTCCTTTCTAAAAGGACGGACTCTATTACCCTCTTCTAAGCTAAGAATCTATAAGAAAACTGACCAGGAAATACAATGAACCAACTCTATAAAGCATTACTAAATTAATATATCATCTATCATCCAAAACCCTTGATGCTATCAGACCATATTTAATAGAGAAGATATAGGAGTTCAGAGGGTGACATTATAAGGATTATGGCAAAGATGGCATTTCTCCTGAAAGAAGAGGATATGATCTTCAGATTATTGCCAGAGGAAATGAAGTTACATATAAAGAACGTATCCTTGACCTCATATGGTTTGAAATATTTAACTGGCTTTCAAAGGAGGATAATCTAATCCTTTAAAATAATTTAAATGCTAATTTTAAAATTAGCATTTTAAAAAATAGAAAGCCCCCAGAATTTTCACATTCTGGTAGTTCTCAAACTTTAGTCTGCCCCCAAACGATCTGGGAAATTTGTTAAATTTCCAAGAGCATCCTCAGCATTTGATGATTAAATCATAAGCCATGAAGCCCAGGAATCTGCATTTTAATAGATATTCTCAGACATTCTGACATTGGTAAACTATGGATTACAGTTGGTGAGAAACCAACCAAATCTTTTAGGGCCAGGATCCCCATAAAAGGCAAAACTCGGATGGATTATCTTTTACACCTTTGAAAAAGATGCAGTTGTTATTGAAGAATCACTATCTGAGAAATCTGTATGCAGGTCAAGAAGCAACAGTTAGAACTGGACATGAAACAACAGACTGGTTCCAAATCGGGAAAGGAGTACGTCAAGGCTGTATATCATCACCCTGCTTATTTAACTTCTATTCAGAGTACATCATGAGAAATGCTGGGCTGGATGAAGCACAAGCTGGAATCAATATTCTGGAAGAAATATCAATAACTTCAGATATGCAGATGACACCACCCTTACGGCAGAAAGTGAAGAGGAACTAAAGAGCCACTTGATGACAGTGAAAGAAGAGGGAAAAGATGGCTTAAAACTCAACATTCAGAAAACTAAAATCGTGGCATCTGGTCCCATCACTTCATGGCAAATAGATGGGGAAACAATGGAAACAGTGACAGACTGTATTTTGGGGGGTTGCAAAATCACTGCAGATGGTGTATTCACAGTCATGAAATTAAAAGACACTTGCTCCTTGGAAGGAAAGTTATGACCAACCTAGATAGCATATTAAAAAGCAGAGACATTACTTTGCCAACAAAGGTCCATCTAGTCAAAGCTATGGTTTTCCAGTAGTCATGTATGGATGTGAGAGTTGGACTGTGAGGAAAGCTGAGCACCAAAGAACTGATGCTTTTGCACTGTGGTGTTGGAGAAGACTCTTGAGAGTCCCTTGGACTGCAAGGAGATCCAACCAGTTCATTCTAAAGGAAATCAGTCCTGAATATTCACTGGAAGGACTGATGCTGAATCTGAAACTCCAATACTTAGGCCACCTGATGTGAAGAACTGACTCACTGGAAAAGCCCCTGATGCTGGGAAAGATTGAAGGTGGGAGGAGAAGGAGCCAAAAGGGGATGAGATGGTTGGATGGCATCACCAACTCAATGGACATGAGTTTGAGTAAACTCCGGAAGTTGGTGATGGACAGGGAAGCCTGGCGTGCTGTAGTCCATGGGGTCACAAAGAATCGGACATGACTGATCAACTGAACTGAAATGATGTGCCAGGTACTGTGCTGGGCACTTCTCAAAAGCATATCCTTTAATCTTTAACAGCTGTATTATTCATATTTAAGTGAGCAATGAAGAAAATGGGACCAAGCAAGGCAAAAGAGCATCCAAGACCAGGTAGCAAATAAGTTAGGGACCCAAGATGCAAATGGGAGGTTTTGACTCCAGTAATAGATACTTCAACTACATTGAACTCATGGTTGCAAACCTCTGAGAAACTACAACGATCACAAAGTGATTTCTGGCACCCACAGATCCTCTTAAAGTAATATGTGAAATACACTTGTAAATCCAAGAGAAATTTAACTATGTCTTGAGACTTTGGAATATCCTTGGAAACTTGAAAATGAACAGTCTGCTAACTTGAATTTTTTTGCCACTCACATTTCACTTGACATAGTTATCCTGCACTGGACTCAGAGCTGACATCTAACAGCAAAGCGAGGGACTGGAGACAAAGGTCTGTCTCTATCATGAATCAGCTGTGTGATTGTAAGTGATTTAACCTCTGAGTATTACTCTCCTTATCTATAAAATGAGATAATGTCAATAGTTACCAGGGATAGTTATGATGCTTATATAATATTTGTGAAACACTCCACATAGTACTTGCACATAAGGAGATGTTCAATAAATGTTATTCTTTACTTCTTGTGTATTAAAATAAATAAGAATAAAATAAACTTGTTATTAAAATATGATCCCTGAAAGGCATGTTATACAGTTACAAAAATAGAGAAGAAGAAATGCAAAGGGCCAAGAAACATGAAAAGATGGAAAAGGCAAAAACAAATCAGAAGAGCAAAATACCATTGTGCCCCATAAGTGAAAGTGAAAGTGAAGTCGCTCAGTCGTGTCCAACTCTTAGCGACCCCATGGGCTGCAGCCTACCAGGCTCCTCCATCCATGGGATTTTCCAGGCAAGAGTACTGGAGTGGGGTGCCATCGCCTTCTCCGGTGTATACATTACCACGTATAAAATAGACAGCTGGTGGGAAGCAGTTGCACAGCATGGGAAGCTCAGCTCAGTGCTCTGACCTTGCGGGGAGGTATGGAGGGGGTAGGATGGGGTACATGTATACTTACGGCTAATTCACATTGTTGTATGACGGAAAGTAACACAACCTTGTACAGTAGGTATCCTCCAATTACCAATAAATTTTCAATAAATGAAAAACATAGGAAGTAAAAACATGAAATATTATTCACCTTTTGAAAATTTTAACTATTTAAAAATATTAAAACAATTGTTAGCATGAGGGCCATACAGAAACAGCAATGGGCTGGATTTGCCTAAGTGGCTCATCACTGTTAGGTTGGGAAACTGTCATCAAACACACACAAACACACACAAGGGTCTTTACACACACAAACCAAGGAGGCATGGACAAAGATATTCATTACAGTGTGAAAAGCTGCAAACAGCTATCAGTTCATCAACAAGGAATGGGGCTACATAAATTGTGGCATATCTATACTCTGGAATACCATGCTAGTAAAAAAGAACAAAATGATTCCAAACACACTAATAAGAAGACACTCCATAAACTGTTCCCTGAAAAAGCTGCTACAATATGATTTGACTAGCTAAAAACAAAAGCAAAAAAACTCCTAATTGGACAAAGCTATAAATTTTCAACTGAAAATCCTACTGATATGCAAATACAACTCTTCCAAAAGTTTGGCCGAATCAGCACCAACTGTCTCCAGGGGTAGAGAAGGGAGGAGGAACCAAGATGAGGGTTAGGGTATAAAAGGATAAATCACATTTATATCCTTTCCATTTTGTCCAAGGAGACTGGATTCATGGGAAAACACTGGATTCACGGGAAAACAACTGAAAGAGCTGAGTGGGGACTTAGAGCACAAAGGCTCTAACTCTTGCATCAGAGCAGCACTGAGAACATTTGTAAAAGAGTGAAGTATTTCACCATGGGTCAGACACTCTGAGATCCCAGACACAGAAGCAGTCCATTTGCTGGGACTGAGTTACCTGCTATTCACAAATGTTTGGATTTGTCTCTTAACAATTAACTGACAAATCAGATACAGACTGGAATGAGAAAAGAGGCAAAGAAAAAAAAAAAAGAACACTAAGGAGCACGCATTCATTAAGAGCACTCCTGGGGACTTTTGGACAGATTCCTTCCGTGCTTGTATTGTGAATGTCACTGTACTCAGTGATCAAGAGACTGATGACAGCAAAGGGAAAAAAAAATATATATATATATATATTTATATATAATGCCGAATAACATTTCAGTGTCGATGTGGGGTGGGGTTCTGATCAGCACTTGCTTGCCTAACCAAGTCAGAGAAGAAAGTGGTCACAGCAGACACCCTGTCTCAGCTCATTACTCAACACCTGTTAAACGTGATTAACAGCTCTGGCTAATTGTGTGTTAAGAGCATCTTGAGCTGTAATGGATCCCAGAGGTCTGTGAAGTTGACTTCATTTACATGTTTGTCTCCTTTCACAAGGTCTCAGCCAAACGTCATCGCAAAAATCTCCTGAGCATTTTATGAACTCCTATGTCATCAACTCAGAGTTTCCAATATGCCCTGTCTTCCCTACAAAGGACAGAGTGCCTGAGATGTACATTTGCTTTATAAATAAAACAGGCAAGGTTTGTATTTTATGGGGCACAAATGGACCTCTTGTTGCAATTAATGCTAGAAAAGATTGCTAATCTGTGTAAATTATTCATTACATTTTGTGACCTCAACTAAAAGAGTCAACAGCATTTAGGTGGCAGAATGCACCCAAACCCTCCTGTACTTCACAGTAAGAAAACCAAAACTGAAAAAGTCATGTATTAGATGATTTAGAGAAGGCTTTCTGTATACATGTATGTGTGTATAGGAATAGATTCATAAAAACAAGACTATTATGTCAAAGGCAACATGTATTTTTAATTTAAAATGATAGGGCCAAACTGCCAACATATTTCTGCATTCTAAATAGCATGTTGTTGTTCAGTCACTAAGTTGTGTCCGAGTCTTTGTGATTCCAGGGACTGCAGCACGCCAGGCTTCCCCGTTCTTCACGGTCTCCCAGCAGTTTACTCAGACTCGTGTCCATTGAGTCGGTGATGCTATCCGACCATCTCATTCTCTATCGCCCCCCTCTCCTCCCGCCCTCAGTAAAGCTATGTGCCATGCCATGTATGGGACAGGTCATGCGGGAAAGTTCTGACGAAACACACTCCCCTGGAGCGGGGAATGGCAAACCACCCCCATATTCTTGCCTCCACCCCATGCTTTGTCACCATCCTCTCTCTTCCTTGTCCCTCTTGCTTTGGAAGCTCTAACTTTTTCTTCTCTATTTCCTGCCAGACTAAGATTTCTCCCCATCTCCCGAGCCTTTTCTTTTGTCCCTTTATCAAAAAGAAGAATAAAGCTTTGACTGATGACAGTTGTGATGAGATGGCTAGAAAAACTGCTTTGCTTCACTGGCATTTTAAAAATATTGCTCAGTGGCTTGGGACCCATTTGTTTCTACCACTGCCGTCTATCTTTGCTTTATGGCTTTTGACTTTGGTGCCTTTAACTCCACATTCTGTTTCGCTCCACTTCCACTCTTTAGCTGCCAGGTTTGGTCTGCTTTCACTGACTTACTGGATCTAACCTCATTCCCTCTCTGGGCTCTGAATCCCATCCTAGAGAAGGTTGCTTCCAGCTCCCAGCGTCATCTCACTATTGACTGGATGGAGTTTGGGCCAATCAATAAACATTTTAGCATAAGTGGGTTCAATTCCAGTAGCACAGATGTTTTCAGACAGTTTCAGATGGTGAGACCCAGAAATTTTAATTATTTTTGCAAAACACCATTAAATCATGACATATTAAATTTCATCCTATGAACTAAAAAATGTCAGCTTAGGGGTAAATCATGATACAGACAGATACAACAAAGCATCATTTCATTTATTTTATATTATATATTCTATTTATTACTATAGACATATTAAGCTATTTATTACTATTGAAGGATTATTATAATAAAATACCAGGCATAGTCCCAATTTAAGTTTTTAAACTTTTTCCAATTTTTTTTTCCTCATTAGTGTCTATTTGCTAGGCTTTGCTTGTTTGGGAGCTAAAATCAAATATTTAAGAAAATATTGAGGTCGAATAACTAGAAATGGAGGACATTCTGCTAAAATCCCCACATGTTCACCCCTGAGAATTGAGAGAGCACAACTTTTGTTCCTTATGGGTGAGAAAAATCTCAGGAGAAACAGAGAAACTAGTTCAGAGGCTGTGGCAAAACTTTACAGGAAAAGTACTTTCAGCCTGGAGCAAGGTTGTGGCAATAAGCTAAGAGATAAGAGATCCCCTTTAAAGGGAGGATATTAACATGATTTTCTGAGAGTTCTTAGGCAAGGTGAGGATATTCTTTCCCATTAAAACCTTAATCTGTGGCGGATTCATTTTGATATTTGGCAAAACTAATACAATTATGTAAAATTTAAAAATAAAATAAAATTTAAAAAAAAAAAAAAAACCTTTATCTATCCTTGCTTATATGGATGTGGTATCACTTTTCTTTGACTTGACTGCCCAAACAAAACAGCAGTTTTCAGCGTTCAAGTACTTCTCATTCTTTATCACATGACCCAAAGTCCAAACACCAGCGATACAGAAACACCCCAAAGATGTAAATACAGAAGGCTGACATGTGAAGAGAGAACAGGCAACAGATTCATTAACTCCGAGAAGTTTTGCAGAAGAATCACTCCCGTAGCCAGCGCTGCAAGGCTTGTGATCCAGCTGCATTCAGATTGAATACCTGCCTGTTCCCCAATAAAGCACATCCTTTATAGCTGCTCCCTCTCATGACTACTCTAAGGGTTCTGAAGCACCTCTCATATCTTATCACATTCTAAATACCTAAAAGAATCAATATTTGTTCTTTACAACATTCTGGTTTTTGTTGTTGTTGCTATTGCTGAAGGACGATCAATTGTGATTTGCATAAACTCAAGGGCAACTTAAAAGACAGCCGCAGTAACGAAGATTGAAACCAGCATGGCTTTCCCTGGTGAGATGTCAGACACAAAAATGGCTTTCATTTCATAATGGAGAAAAAGAGTGAGGTGTCTCAGATACACCACTCTGCTGTCTCATCTTTTCTCCAAACAGTAGCCTTGGTGACCTTTTAAACATGAAAATCGTATGTTACTCCACATACTGAACTTTTCCCCTAGTTTTCCATTGTCCTAAGGATGCGATCCAAATTTCTTAAAGTGGCTTCCGAGCCTCTACCTTAGAGCTCTCAGCGCTATCGGACTGGTCCCATTTTAACACAAATACTTTGTAATGCCCTCCTTAGTCTCTGGAAATGAAATCCACCATTAAATAATTTAACTGCAGGCTTCAGGCAGTGTCATAACTTCAAAGTCATTATAATGCCTTAATTTTACTATAAAGGAGAAAGGCTAGAACAGAATGTGTTAATAGAAGCTCTTATCTCTAGACATGCACAAGGCAACATGTGGCCTCAATTACCTGAGCAGGCATCCCATTGTTCTGAGGAGCCAGTACGAGATGAAGCAAACTCTCCACAGCACAGCAGAGACAGGGAAAACCCAGGTTCATGGTGACTTCACAGAGATGCCAACCAACCAATCCTGAAAGCCATACTACGTTAAACCTTCCGATGATCCAAGCCAATAAATTCCCTTAAGATGAAATTTTCTCAACTCTTCTGCCCATGACACAAAACATCATAACAAATACATCCAACCAATCACAGAAAATGAGGAATAGAGTGAGCTCTCTCCCTCAGTGTCTAAAGTATGCTTTATACGATCTCCCCCCAAAAAGTGAGAAAATCAGTGCTTTTCTCTGATTGATGAGATATTATGAACTTCCTAAAAATGATGTGTTATTAGAATAGCCTAACCTATTAGTCTAAGCGTTTAGGAACATGTCTCTTCCTAATAATCTCTTAAAGGTTAAGATGCAAGTTTCTTGATTCTTTATGTGCTTTAAGGTTTAACACAGCATTCAGTGCTTTAGAGTGATATCACTCTAATGGCAAAAAGTGAAGAGGAACTAAAAAGCCTCTTAATGACAGTGACTGCAGCCATGAAATTAAAAGACACTTACTCCTTGGAAGAAAAGTTATGACCAACCTAGATAGCATATTCAAAAACAGAGACATTACTTTGCCAACAAAGGTTCGTCTAGTCAAGGCTGTGGTTTTTCCTGTGGTCATGTATGGATGTGAGAGTTGGACTGTGAAGAAGGCTGAGTGCCGAAGAATTGATGCTTTTGAACTGTGGTGTTGGAGAAGACTCTTGAGAGTCCCTTGGACTGCAAGGACATCCAACCAGTCCATCCTAAAGGAGATCAGCCCTGGGATTTCTTTGGAAGGAATGATGCTGAAGCTGAAACTCCAGTACTTTGGCCACCTCATGTGAAGAGTTGACTCATTGGAAAAGACTGATGCTGGGAGGGATTGAGGGCAGGAGGGGAAGGGGACGGCAGAGGATGAGATGGCTGGATGGCATCACTGACTCGGTGGATGTGAGTTTGAGTGAACTCCAGGAGTTGGTGATGGACAGGGAGGCCTGGCGTGCTGCGATTCATGGGGTCGCAATGAGTCAGACATGACTGAGTGACTGAACTGACTGAACTGAAAGAGAGTGAAAGAGAAGAATGAAAAATTTGGCTTAAAACTAAGTGTTCAAAAAGGTAAGATCATGGTATCTGATGCCATCACTTCATGACAAATAGAAGGGGGAAAAGTGGAAGCAGTGACAGGTTTTATTTCCTTGGGCTCCAAAATCACTGTGGATGGCAAGTGAAGCAGGAAGTTAAAAGACACTTGTTCCTTGGAAGGAAAGCTATGACAGACCTAGACAGCATATTAAAAAGCAGAGTCACTTTGCCAACAAAGGTCTGTATAGTCAAAGCTCTGGTTTTTCCAGTAGTAAGGTACAAATGAGAGAGTTGGACCATAAAGAAGGCTGAGCACTGAAGACTTGATGCTTTTGAACTGTGGTGTTGGAGCAGACTCTTGAGAGTCACTTGGAATGCAAGGAGATCCAACCAGTCAATCCGAAAGGAAATCAACCCTGACTATTCACTGGAAGGACCGATGCTGAAGCTCCAATACTTTGGCTACCTCATGTAAAGAGCTGACTCATTGGAAACGAAACTGATGCTGGGAAAGATTGAAGGCAAAAGGAGAAGGAGGCAACAGAGGATGAGATGGTTGGATGGCATCATCAACTCAATGGACATGAATCTGAGAAAACTCTGGGAGATACTGAAGGCCAGGTGAGCGTGACATGATACAGTCCTTATGGTCACAAAGAGTCACACACCACTTAGCAACTGAACAACAATAGCAGCAGTGCGTTAGGACAATGCTGCAAATAGTAACAAAATTACTGGAGCTGCTTACCCCACCTCCTCCAACCAGTCCTAGGGCAGCGAAGTAAGGCAGCTGACCTTAAGCACACCTGAAATGCCACATTACTGCGGATTTCCATGGGTGGGGTGAGAAAATGAAAAGCCCGTATCAGCTTCTTATAAGCAAATATCTATTATTTCCATAAGTATAATCTTCCTAATGTCATCATAAAATCATATCCCTCATCCCTTCCAAAAAGTAAAATTGCTACTAAAATATGTAACAACTTACACTGCACTCCTCCCTGACATTATAATTACTCTTCAATAATTACAGAAATGAGAGCAAAGTCTTGAAAGGAACCATTTGTGTGCCAGGTATCTATACTGAACACTTAGAAAACACTTTTTCAATTTAGTAATAAGGCTTGAGGGGTAGCTATTATTTTGTATCACCGTTTTACCGATGAGAACTCTAAGGCTCCAAGAAGTTAAAGCACTTACCCAAAGTCACACAGTTGTAAGAAAAGATATGAACAGAGGGTAGGTGGTCTTAATCATGACAGCACACTGTCTCTCAATACAGAACATGCTGGGAGTGGGGGTTGGGGGTGGAAACTCAGTGATACAGGCAAGCATGTCTTGAGATTATTTTTAAAAAATGACCTTGTGGCAATCTCGAAACTTTTAGATGCAGGCAGATAAATACGATTATACAAAGAGAACAAAGGCAAACAAAAAGTATTTTGTGAAGAGCTTTCAAAGTTCAAGTAAGAAACTCCTCACTATTCTGTTTATCTGATTATCTTTAAATTTCCCAAAGCCAAAAAGCTTTGGTTTCAAAATCAGTCACAATTTCTTGCTCTCTGACATATTCACATTTACACACTCACTCACACTGTGCATATATGCACACACACACAGTGTACAAATATGTACAAATACATGGGAGAAAAATACAATAAAATCAGCCCTCTTCTCTTTGCTGTTGATCAAATGCAGCTAGAGTCAGTGGGGGATAAGTACCTTGATGTGTACTTCATGTACAAGTACTTTGAAGAAGAACACAGAGGAGTAACTTATTATGTAGCATTCTGAAGGGGGGGAAAAAAAAAACACTGTAAAATCAAACCCTCCTGAGGAGTGTCATTTCTAGCAATGGGTTTTGTTTTTTGTTTTTTTTCCCCCTGCAGTGCTTCTAGGTGATCAAACCAAAAATAACTGATTCCTGGGCTCAGAAGTTTTCATCAGTAATCACCTTTTGCATTCATAAATAAATCAAAAGGTAATTTTAATCCTATCTTCCCTCTCCCTCCTAACATTGCAGCAGATACTTTTGTAATAGGCAAGGGGCAAATTAAGGGATGTTCTCAGATACAAGTGGACAAGGATAGACATCCTTCACTGGATTTCTTTTCCTATGTGGGAGAAACACACGGGTTAAAAAGTGGAATGGGGGACTTCCCTGGTGGTCCAGTGGTTAAAAATTTGCCTTGCAATGCAGGGGACATGGGTTTGATCTCTGGTTGGAAAATTATGATCCCACATGCCACAGAGCAACTAAGCCCACGAGCTCCAAATACTGAGCCTGCACAGCACAACTAGAGAGTCCCCACACTGCAATGAAAGATTCCACATGGTATAAGGAAAATCTTGCATGCCCCAACTAAGACCTAGGGAGTCAAATAAATAAACAAACATTTTAAAAATAAAAGCAGAAAGCCACATCTCCATCAGGGCCAATCCCAGTTATCTGAAGCACCCCCATACACTAGGGAATGGAACATGTTACCCTGCAGTGGGTCCATGAAGACAGAAACAATCATTAAGCTCAATTATTAATAGTGATTGGCACCATCAGAAAAGCAACTATTTTCTTTAATTGCTTAAAAACAGCAAAGAATATACCAGCAATACCAGCAAGGGGGTAAAAGAATGACAAGACTTCTGCCAAAGTTGACTGATTTTCCTCTCCAATGTTCAGTAACATTGACTCAAGCCCATGGTGCTCTCCTACTACACACCGCCATCATTTGGAGATTAAAACACAATCTAAGAAGCCACGGGCAATCATCTCCTTTCCCTTACTGCTAATGGTTCTCAGAACTATGATATGCTCATTCTCTCTTTTTTATTTTTTAATTAGGTGAAATCTATTTTATAAAGCAAGAAACTCCTGAAAGAGGTCACAGATTTATCATGATGTTGAAAGTCATAAAATCACAGTTACAGGCTAAGTAGTTAAATCCAAATTACATACCACCCCATTAATTTTATAATCAATAGCGATTAAAGCAAATGAGAAAGTAAAGTAAATGGTAGGATCCTAGCTTAAGTCAAATCAATACATATTTATTGGCATCTATTACGTTTAAGATGCCGTGAAGGAGGAAGGGCAGCGTGGAGCCCTGTCCTGTGCCTTCCAGGAGCTTACCATCTGGCTGGAGAACCTGATGCAGATAATGAAGAAGGATTCCCAGTAGAACAGTAGCAATGAGAAGGGTGTCACAAGGCATCCCACAAGTCATGGCCAAGAGAACCATGCACGAAAGACTGCAAGTGATAGTGCAATGGTTAAGACCATGGGGTTCTGGGACTGAATCCTAACTCTACTATTTACAAGCTCATTGATCTTGGGCCTGTTATGTATTGTGAGTTGATACTTGCCAAGTGTTTACAAGTAAGGACAGGCACACAGTAAGTGCCATGCAGCTGTCTGTTAAATAACAGAAAAATACTACTAAGAGAAGAGAAAGATACCTATCACTCTGAAGTTTCCTAAAGTGCTGAATTTTAGGAAACTCAAGTAGAATTCGAGTAAGGTAAGAAAACAAAGTGTGCATTTCCCCCATTCCATTGATTATTTCCCTGTTGCTACAAACATGCTAAAAAATAGAAGTGATAACTGGTCCTCTACTATGTTAATCAACTGTGGAAAATTCTGAAAGAGATGGGAACACCAGACCACCTGACCTGCCTCTTGAGAAACCTGTATGCAGGTCAGGAAGCAACAGTTAGAACTGGACATGGAACAACAGACTGGTTCCAAATAGGAAAACGGCTCTGTCAAGGCTGTATATTGTCACCCTGCTTATTTAACTTATATGTGGAGTACATTATCACTGCAGATGGTGACTGCAGCCATGAAATGAAAAGATGCTTACTCCTTGGAAGGAAAGTTATGACCAACCTAGATAGCATATTCAAAAGCAGAGACATTACTTTGCCAACAAAGGTCCATCTAGTCAAGGCTATGGTTTTTCCTGTGGTCATGTATGGATGTGAGAGTTGGACTGTGAAGAAGGCTGAGCGCCGAAGAATTGATGCTTTTGAACTGTGGCATTGGAGAAGACTCTTGAGAGTCCCTTGGACTGCAAGGAGATCCAACCAGTCCATTCTGAAGGAGTTCAGCCCTGGGATTTCTTTGGAAGGAATGATGCTGAAGCTGAAACTCCAGTACTTTGGCCACCTCATGTGAAGAGTTGACTCATTGGAAAAGACTCTGATGCTGGGAGGGATTGGGGGCAGGAGGAGAAGGGGACGACAGAGGATGAGATGGCTGGATGGCATCACTGACTCGATGGACGTGAGTCTGAGTGAACTCCGGGAGTTGGTGATGGACAGGGAGGCCTGGCGTGCTGTGATTCATGGGGTTGCAAAGAGTCGGACACAATTGAGCGACTGATCTGATGTGATCTGATCTGGAGGAAGCACAAGCTGGAATCAAGATTGCTGGGAGAAATATCAATAATCTCAGATATGCAGATGACACCACCCTTATGGCAGAAAGCAAAGAGGAACTAAAGAGCCTCTTGATGAAAGTGAAAGAGGAGTGAAAAAGTTGGCTTAAAGCTCAACATTCAGAAAACTAAGATCATGGCATCTGGTCCCATCACTTCATGGCAAATAGATGGGGAAACAGTGGAAACAGTGAAAGACTTTAGTTTTTTGGGCTCCAAAATCACTGCAGATGGTGATTGCAGCCATGAAAGTAAAAGACACTTACTCCTTGGAAGGAAAGTTATGACCAACCTAGACAGCATATTAAAAAGCAGAGACATTACTTTGCCAACAAAGGTCCGTCTAGTCAAGGCTATGGTTTTTCCAGTGGTCATGTATGGATGTGAGAGTCGGACTATAAAGAAAGCTGAGCGCCAAAGAATTGATGCTTTTGAACTGGGGTATTGGAGAAGACTCTTGAGAGTCCCTTGGATTGCAAGGAGATCCAACCAGTCCATCCTAAAGGAGATCAGTCCTGGGTGTTCATTGGAAGGTCTGATGTTGAAGCTGAAATTCCAATACTTTGGCCACCTGATGCACAGAGCTGACTCATTTGAAAAGACCCTGATGTTGGGAAAGATTGAGGGCAGGAGAAGAAGGGGACAACAGAGGATGAGATGGTTGGATGGCATCACTGACTCAATGGACATGAGTTTGGGTAGGCTCTGGGAGTTGGTGATGGATAGGGAGGCCTGGCGTGCTGCGGTTCATGGGGTCACAAAGAGTCGGACATGACTGAGCGACTGAACTGACTATGTTAATCCCCTGTAAATATCCTCTGTCTTCCTCTATTCAAGGATAAACTTTCTAAGACTCTTAAATGCATGCACATATTACTTGTTCATGATCATTCATTTCCCTGCCACTCAAAACCTGACCCTAAGCCCCACCACCCTGTTCAGAGCACTACAAAAAGCTTAACATCTAAATCCAACATTCCCCTCCCCCTAAATTATTATTATTTTTAGTATAGTTGCTTTACCGTGTGTTGGTTTCTGCTATATAGCAAAGTGAATCAGCTGTACATATACATATATTCCCATATATCTTTTTTAGATTTTCTTCCCATTTAGGTCACCACAGAGCACTGAGTAGAGTTCCCCATGCTATACAGCAGGTTCTCATCATTTTATATACAGTAGTGTATATACCAACATCCTTTTTTAATCAGTCAGCATCCTCTCATCTCTCTAGAACATTAAAAACTGTTCACCATTCTAGGCTCTGTCACTGTCACTAGATTCTTGACTCCTAGAAGCAAAGGACTTTCTTACTCAAACTTACGTCTCTTGGTACTCAGTAGTCTGTCAAAAAAGAAATTTCTTTGCTAGACTGTGCTTTCTGCTCTGGGGGAAGGACATTTCTAAGACGTCCCCACGAAACCCACCTCTGCCGTATATAACCCATAATCATGGGCAGGACTGTGATATGAAGTCGTTCACTCCTGAAATGAGGCTATGTCATAGGACAAAGAGGGATTCTGCAGATGTAAGAAAGACCCCCAAATGAGTTAACTTCGAGTTAATCAAAGGGGAGGTTTTGTTGGGTGGGCTTGACCTAATGAGGTAAGTTCTTAGAGGCTGGGCCCTTCCAGACATAAAGAAATCTAAATCTAAAAAAAATTTGGCTGCATCCCATGATAAAAATAAGCTTGCATGTAGTAAGAGGGTGTAAGAAGAAGGCCTCGTGGCAAAGACCTGAGAACATCTTCTAGGAGCTACTAGTGGTTACTATCCAACAGCTAATGGGATAATGGAGAAGTCAACCCTACAACCTCAAGGATATGAACATGTGGGAGTTTGGAAGTGGATCTTTCCTTAATCAAGTGTCCAGATAAGAACACAGAGAGCTGACACCTTAATTTCAGCCTTGAGGGGCCTTAGCAGAGGATCCAGGTAATAGACGCCCAATTCCAGCCCATGAAATGATGACATAGCAAATGTGGGTTCTTTCAAGCCACTAAGTTATTACACAGTGATGGCAATTTAACCTACCGCATTTCCTGTTTTCCTCTGCCTTCTACAGTCTCCTCTGCTGATGCTATTGTCTGGAACTAACACCTAGCTGTATATTGTTTTCTGTCTCACAATTCTCCAAACTTATCACATCTAGTTGAATCATTTTAATAACCATCCATATGTAGCTACCTCTAGATCTCTGAACTATTCTTCCCTCTTAGGTCCAAGTCTTATTTTTCTCATTGTTTGATGGCCAGCTTCATGTGGCCACCAAACTCCTTATTAGACGGGTCCAAATATGTCTTGTTATTGCCCCATCTGCCTCTTGCTCAGAGTCGGTCCTCCTATTACATGGGTTGCCATGTTCACAACAGCTCCATCTGCCCAGCATTTTGTCTGCAAGCACCCCTGGGAGACTCACCCTCTCTCCCCTCTGCATGATTAGAACCAATGACTGGCCATGTTCTGCTGGCTTTTAATAATCGCAGTTCACATTTAAGCCCTGTTTTCTATTCCCAGTGGAATTTAGACTCTTATTACTACTGTACTACGGTCTGGCCTTTTTCCTGGTTTATCCAAAACCTATTTCAAAATCTCTAAGTATTTACAAGTAGAGGTCTTTAAAAAGGTAATGGAACTAGCATTGCCTCTAATGGGCTCTTAAAAGTCCACACATGTAAATTTCAAGTCTCAGCTCTGTCACGTAATAGCAACGGCCACATAATACTTTTTAATGTATCTGGGCCTCAGCTTCCTATCCGATTATTGGGGAAGATAACATTTATTGTGAGGATGAAAAGGAATCCAATAAATGAAGACTGTTGTAATTATTACCTAGAATACTGGCAACAGGACCAGTTTCCCTGTCAATCAGGATTGACAGCTTTCCAAGGTCTTCAATATGCTTTTTTCTAAGTTCCTTTACTAAACTATCAAGGTGACCTCAACTGATGTCTTGCATAGTAACTCCATCAGAGCGTGTTTTGAGGCACCCTTCAACTTGTACACTTTTGGAGAGCGTTAATAACTCTGCTTGTTTACCCTTGTCTCCCTGAACACTGACTACTAAATGCTATGATAAACATTGGAAAAGAAACTGAGAAGTGGATAAAACGGAAACTTGGGAGCAGAAGGGAGGACGGACAGAGAAGAAAGAGAAAGGCATAAAGTATTGGGCATGCTTCAACTCAGCAAAAATCTGTTTGAAGCAAAGATGCCCCTGTGTGTCTGAGGTTACTCTTAATAAGCAATTCCCCTTGGGACACATGAGTCATTACTGAAATCAGTTCTTCTTCTGAATAGTTACAATTTTCCCATGGAAGGAAAGGGGGCAGGTTTTGGTATCATTTCACTCATCATATACCACCCAAAGAAAATTCCCAGTGGAATATCAATTAAATTCTTTTGTTATAAAGGGAAAGAATGAAGTAATTGGATATGCCTGACAACTTTCAGTTAGCCCATTTGCCCCAGAAGTAAATAGTTGAAAACCTAATTTTTTTCTTCCTGAAGCTGAAAAATCTCTCAATGATACAATTTTATTTTCTGCCAAACACCAGGGACATGACATTTCTAAAATTTTGGATTGGTTTTAATTTATGAGAAAGAAACCAGAAGACATCAGTTTAAAATTTTTTTAAATATATTTCCTTAGGAGCTTTAAAAAAAACCCTCATTGATTTCTTTGAGAATCAGAATCAGAAGAAAATAAAAGGCCCAAAAGTGGATATGTGCTGATCAATACTGGAGCATACAAAAACTGTGTATAGAAAGTCTGAAAGAAGAGAAGGGGCTGAAAATGCAGATAAAATTAACAGAAACGAAAGCAGGAAGGAGGTAGGGAGTCAGGAGGCACAGTAACTTGAGGTCCTGTAGGGGATGGGGAAACGAGGAGTGAAGGTTCTAGTTGGCTTTGCCAGATAGACTGGCAGAGAAAAGAGCAGGGCCCAGACACCAGCACCTCCATACAGCAACCTGCTCCTGTCGGACTGATGTGTATCACACGGTGACGGACACACTTTGATAATACTCTTCAGGGGACGAGGGAGAGGAGGACAGAACTTACAAATCAGAGATGCTAGGGATGTGGGTCAGAAGGTCAAGAAGAGAGAATAAAAAGGTTCAGACATTGAGAACACTTAGATGTGACTTTAGACACATGATCCCCACAACTCTCTAAGGTAATCATCATGACATCCATATACAGGTGTGGAAGTACAGGCACCAAAAGGCCAAGAAGGTGAGATTTTTTTAATTTAGTCACTCAGTCGTGTCTGACTCTTTGCGACCCACCAGACTCCTATGCCCATGTGATCTCCCAGGCAAGAATCCTGGAGTGGGTTGCCGTTTCCTCCCCCAGGACATCTTCCCGACCCAGGGACTGAACCGGCATCTCCTGCATTGACAGGCAGATTCTTCATCGACTGAGCCACGATGAGGGAAGCCCAAATGAGGTTTCTGTTGAGCAAGCATCCTTTTCCTTTCCCTGACATCCATGAGAGAAGCTTACCTCTCTGGGCTTTGATGGTGGCCTTGGTATGTGACTTACATGGGCCCCAGATGGAACACAGCACGATATCCCTAAGTTTACACCCTAGGGAGTTTCTGCCCTGTTCCTCTGGGAGCTTCTGACCACCGTGAGAAAAACACACTTGAGAGGTGCAGCCGTGAAGTCTGCATCCTGGTGTCAACACAGGACACACGAGCAGAGCCGCCACCCCCACGGGCTTGCAAAACAAACAGAGGTCCGCAGAGGCGGAAGAACACAATGACGCTGACGCATCCCAGTGACTAATACAGTGACAAACCAATGTAGTGAGGTGTCTAAAAATGATTTTCCCCCATAATTGCCACGTATTAGCCCTTGGCACCATGGCTGAAACACAGAAGTGATTTTCTAAACAAATGTCAGTGTTCTTCTTGCTCAGAAAAGAGCAAGAGAAGTTTAATATAGAAACCTATTTCTGATTTCCACCTCACAGTTTCTAAATATAGCACACTTCTTACTTGGTATGTCTTACTTCTGGGTGAACTTGATTCTTACAGCGTGAACCTCATCAGGCTCTGGCTTCTTGCGGCTTACAAGCTGAGTTTTCGGTTTTTCCGCCTCTCCCTAAAGCTGCCTGCCTGTGCTGTTATTTTTACAAATCACATTAACTAAGAAGATTGCATTTTATTCTTTTACATCATTAGCTCCCCAATCAGTGCACTTTACTCTTCACCATATTTTTGTAAATCTCATCTGCTATTTTTTTATGTTTCTGCTTCCTGCACTTATCTCCATCAAGTTTAGATAATAGTCACTGACTATTTGATGACTTGAAGCTTTTACTGAACATTGTGGGATTACATCCATAAAAGGTTTTGATGTACTCTGCTAATCAAAGATCTCTTTCTATCACTACCAGAAGTTTTCATCCTTTGAGATTAAGCCAATAGTTCCAAGGGCAGTGGGCTTCAGGGCAGCAATAATCAACTACTCTGAAGTTAAGACTGCTCCTTTTTCTTAGACTTGGTTTTCTTGAATACATCTCCCTTTGCTTTTCCTTTCTTACTCAACTTCTTGATTAAAATTAAATTAACATTAATTTCATTCTGTCCCCTGCATCCAACACCCTTGCTCCATAATTCCCCTTTATGATGTTGGCCTGAGAATTTACTGTTTCATTTTGTTTTGTGTTGTTTTTCCTGACAAACAGATTAACAAGTAACACAATATAGGAGTGTGGAAGCTCTCTGAACTTAAAACCCTCTGTTTGCTGCCCGCTCCCACCCCTATCTATCAAATCAATTCTGATCTCCTTGGCCTGGTTTATCTGCCTGTTGTACTGGCTTCATCTTTTGGCAAAGACCCCGCAGCCACCAATTCATTTCAACACTCCCCACCCTTGCCTAAAAATGAACTAACATGGTTTTAGTGTATTATTTTAATTATTTTAAACTATTTATCATTTTATTAGTGACAGAAAAAGGCTCAGCCAAGCAGAATATCCTGCCCGAGGCCACCCACCCAGTCAATGGCAGAGCGGCCATTTCAAAGTCCCTTCTGGTCTCCTAAGCCTTCCCTCCTGTGCCTTGGTTGTCAAACTCCCCCTGCCAGTGATCACTTACTGACTCTCTAATGCCAGCTCAGTCTTCTCTTAGCACGTTTTCACAACCACCCTGAGACAAATTGAACCACTGGTCCATTCATGTACCCAGGGGCCCTTGCCTACTCCTGTTAGGGGAAGAGTAAACCCCTTTGTATGTATATCAATATCTTTCTACTCCAGCTCCTTGAAGGCAGGCCCCTCAGTTTTCATTCTTGGAGCTGACTGTAGGTCCTGACACATTGCAGGTGTTCTGACCCCAGTCTAGATACCAGAGAAAAATGTAGATAGTTGTCACAATTATCAAAGCAAAGGAAAGACTTCGGGGGGTGGGGGGACATGTGTGAATATGTATCCATATTGTTGTTTGTTGTTTAGTCACTAAGTCACGTCTGACTCTTTGCCACCCTGTGGACTGTAGCCCGCCAGGCTCCTCTGTCCATGGAATTTCCCAAGCAAGAACACTCAAGTGGGTTGCCATTTCCTACTTCAGAGGATCTTCCCAACCCAAAGATCAAAGCCACGACTCTCGCATTGGCAAGTGGGTTCTTTACCACTGAGTTACCTGGGAAGCCCTGTATCCATAGAGGTTTGGTTATATACTAATGTACACATGAGTTCTATATAATATGTGGATTATCTGTATAGATAATCCATTAGGTTAAGAAGGTACTATAGCTATCCCACAGGAATTATAATATGTTGATGGGATAAAGATAAAAATGGAGCACAAAGCAAACAGTGGCTAAATATCCCTTTGATGTTTTTACCTTAACACAGAAACTCTTTTAAAAAGCCTTTGAGGACAGCTTATCAATACTTTATAAGCAAGAGGTGGTTAGAGTGCAGGCCACTTTACAAATAAACTTCTAATTTTCATAACTCAACAACTGAGAAGAGTCATGGGATCCTTAAGACTAGTCTTTTGCAGAAAGAGAGCCCCGGGCTCATATAACTCACAGAGTTCTACTCGGGGAAGAACTTGAGAAGTAGTAAAATTACAATGTTTCCCCACTATACAATTTGCATTCTTAGATTTTGCCACCTAACATCGCATGCCATATACTCATTTATATTTGATAATGTTTCTTAAAAAATGTTTCACGTTTGTTTCCCACTCAAAAGATAAGGTCAAGAGAGACGGAAACATACACCAGAAGAATTGTCAACAACAGTTTAAGTGACGGCTGGTGGCTATCGCACACCTCTTCTGTATTCTCTTTTTCTCTTAACATTTCCATTTCCCTCTGGGAACCCTTCAATGCTGCATTCCCACTCTCTACCTCTCAGCAGTTGCAGAAGAAGTATTTTCTCTTCCAGGTCACCATTGACAGCAAAAATTCAGTGAAAATATATATGCTTCAGTCACTTTGAAAGAACAGGTGAGTTAAAATACTCAGCAAGAATCCAAGGACCCACAGCTTGACCTTTCTCTTTTTGACATATTCTCTCCCTTTCCTCCTCCCTCCATGCTCTGCGGTGAGGAACTGTGGGGGTGCATATGAAGTAATTTCAAGGTGTACATCAATCTGACCCACAAGGGCGAGAATTATCATGCCCCTCTAATACTCCAAAAGGCTGTCTGGACTGATGTGGCCACATTTATCTGTCACTGGACATGCTGCCTGATGTACATTAGTCACCATTTCGGGTTTTAATAATAAATTCAAACTGTCTTTTCAAGCCATTTTCTTTAATGCGTTGACAGACTTATACCAGCAATGCTCTAGATAAATGCATGCTTCATCCCAAAGAGATATCAGAAAGAATAATTTCTCTTCAATTTACTCCTGCATTTTGCCTGTTAATTATTTTAAACATTTTGCAGCAGATTGCTCAGTCTCATTAAATAAAAGCGCTCTCTTCAACTCCTTACCCACTCCCACCCACCCCTAATCATAGTTTTTACACTTTGTGGTTTCAGTTTTGAAACATTTTACTACCTACAACATTCATAGTTAAACCAAAGGAGAGATATCATTTGTAACAATGTTTTTCTCATCTGTAACATCTATCAGAGGTTTTCTTTTCCAGTTTATTTTATATCACCTTCAAACAAATAAATCCTGGGTTACAATAGTATCCCTCCTTTTCTAGACTGTGCAAAGAAAAAGGTAATTTACACAGTGCATCGCTAAACTGTACTGACTGCACAGGATCGATGGTGCAGGAGGAAAGCAGTCATGCATCACAGGACCACCCCTTATCCATCAGTCAGAGCAGAGATGACAGTGCCCGTGGCAAGCCATCAGCATACACGTTTTCCTCTGTGATCTGTGCCGAAATGTAAGCTGTCCAGTTCACACCAGCCTTTGGCCAAAGCCTATTGAAAAGTAACTGCAAACCACAAACTTCCCATCCTCTAAGAACATTTTAAATGGATAAAGTATGCAAATGCAGCCACCGACATTTCCAGGGAATCTAAACTGTAAATGACTGAGTGTTAGTCGAGTTGATTTTTAAATGAAAAATTTAGGTATGATGGCAGGGCAGTTTTTCACAATCCCCTGATGTTATCCAGGAGTTGATGTAGTATTGGGGAATTATATAAGATGATGTAATTAATTATTTTTTTAATGTGCTTTTTTTTTTTAACCACCAGCTTGGTTCATGAAGAAAGATGCACACGCCTGCTGAAGTACATCTGTGTAAGTGAGGAGGCAAGAAGGCTAGAGCCTGATAAGCACATAAAAGCCTCGACTTTCCTCTGTTTCCTTTTCAGAGTGGAGACAAAAAGCCAGACTGAGTTACTTCCATTCAACAATCTAAGCAACAAATATGTTTTCATACCTACTATATGCCAGGCACTGTTGTAGGTCCTGGGAACACAGAAGTGAAAAAAACACATTAGAAAAATAACCAAAACCCTATCTTCATGGAGTACATTCTAATCAACCTACTTTGTTCATCTTCATAGATCTGCATCAAAAGATATGTATTTTCATCTTTAAAGTATTTCATATTGAAATTAATTCAACTAAAATTTTATTCCTTTTCCTTAAGAGTATGGATTTTTAAGAGTTAATGATCTTCAAAAAATGTTTGCCTTATGTCTACAAAAAGTATTTTTGGCTTGAAATTCTTTTAACTACTCACCTACTTTGCAGAATGCTATCCTGTGAATGCAAATGACCAAAAAACAGGGAAAATAAACTTTTTTCCCCCAAGAATAAATGAAGCAGAACATCTAATGTGTATCTATTTTGTATTTTCTTATTGGATTTTATTTTTTATGACATCCATTTCTGCCCCAAGTTCACAAATGAAGCCCATTAAAACCTCCAATTCGGTACAGATTTCTTGAAAATCTGCAAAGTAACAAACAAACTGAGATGATCATCTACCTTAAAAACTCATCACAGATGCCGTTGATCAATAGCTGGTATCAGTAAATCTCAGATAGACATGTGGGCAAGACTGTTGGAGCCAGGCAAGGATATTTCTTAATATGGATACTGATGTCATTTAGGCAGAAAGAAGCTGGGCAGATTTGCAATAAAAGGAAAGTGATTATATAATACATCCAAGCCATAAATACACACTCCATTAAGTTATAAAATTCTATATGTCTTTAGGAGGGCTTCCTGTCAGCCACTTAACTTAGAGAAAAAAAGAGGAATGCGCCATTAATCATTCATTCGGCCGAAATTTATTGAACCCTTACTCTCTGTCCAGCACAAGACATCACCATCATCAGTACCAGGCATTGAGTTCACTGTGTACCAGACACTGTGCTTGTTGGTTACATGCCTCATCCCAGGTAATCAATGAGTAACCCTCCAAGCTGAATGGAAATCGTATCCTCATTTTATAGATGAAGCTTATAATACTCAGAGAGGCCATTTGTCTGCTTGTCATCTAACAGCAAACTAAGTATTCAGGCACCAAACAAGAGTCTGTCAATCTCCTAAACCCATGGTCTGCCCTGGCCCCCCATCAGCTTTGTTAACATATATTTGACATTTAACAATGAAAAGTTTAAGGTGCACAGTGTATTGATTTGATACACCTATATACTGCAAAATTACTGCCACCCTAGCATGAACCACTTTCATCATGTCACATAAGAACAATTTCTTTCGTGAGTGGGGGGGGGGCACTTTTAAGATCTGTTTCATAAGTCCTTTACTGATCCCCATCACTCGCTAAGGTACTCTCACCCCCGCTTGTACATCCAGAGCCCCACAACTCCTCACACTCATGTTCAAAGCCCTGCAAGTTCAAATGTGACCTTGTCCCTTGAGTCTCATTTTACAGACAATGGAATTAACAGCATAATTCACTAACAAGTCAAAAATTTCTTAAATAATCAAATGGTCCCTAAGCTTCTCTCAGCGGTGCCAGTAACAACTCACTGTCTTGGATCTGCTTCTCCTCCCCATTCAAATTCCAGACTAGATTCTGGTCTTTACTCCACCAAGGCTAGGTTTTCTCCCAGTGGAAGGGCAACTGGGCTTTCTGCATTTCCAAGTTATTTGATTCTGAATATCCAGCTGCCTGTCTCTATGTAGAAGATGACATATAAATGAAATCATTTATACAACAGCCATTCTAATTTTTTAAATAAGCCTTAGACATGTCAAATTAGGCATATGGCATATAATAAAAATATACTAAATAATAAGAGACCGTATATTAAACATTTACTGTGTACCATGTCCCATGCCTAGAACTTTACTTGCATCATCAATTAATTCTATCAGCATTCCTATGAGAAATGTACAATAGCTATTCTGTCATGAGAAAGTGAAAGTCACTCAGTCGTGTCGGACTCTGCAATCCCATGGACTGTAGCCTGCCGGGCTCCTCTGTCCACGGAATTCTCCCCGCAAGAATCCTGGAGTGGGTAGCTGTTCCCTTCTTCAGGGGATCTTCCCAATCCAGGGATCAAACCCAGGTCTCCCGCATTGCAGGCAGATTCTTAACCATCTGAGCCACCAGAGAAGCCTAAGAATACTGGAGTGGGTAGCCTATCCCTTCTCCAGGGGATCTTCCTGACCCAGGAATCGAACCAGTGTCTCCTGCATTGCAGGCAGGTTCTTTACCAGCTGAGCTACCAGGGAAGAAGCCCAGTCATGAGAAAGCTAAACCTAAAAACCCTGCCCAGGGAGTTTCCTGGCCATCTAGTGGTTAGGATTCAGCACTTTCACTGCCATGGCCCAGGTTCAATCCCTGGCTGGGGAACTGAGATCCTGCAACCCATGCAGCACAGCCAAAATTTAAAAAAAAAATTTTTTTAATTAAAAAATGTTTTTGTTTTTGTTTTTTTAAATTCAGGGTGCTGGTGCACTGGGATGACCCTGAGGTATGAGATGGGGAGGGAGGTGGGAGGGGGTTCAGGATGGGGACACATGTACACCCATGGAGGATTCATGTCAATGTATGGCAAATTTTTAATTCTTAAAGATTAAAAAAAATCCTGCCAATAGTCATAGGGAATGTGAATTTGTTTGTGACAAATTCTCAGTTCAAACTACACAGCTCATAGAATCTCAAAATGTTATCAAATAAGTAAAATGTATACAGATCTACAGTAGTTTCTCTCTTGACTTTCTCCCTGTTTCTACAATATTCAATAGGGCAAAAAATCTCTAGAATGTCTCATTTCAGGGTATTTTCATTGACTCAAGTTCTTTCATAAAACACTATTAGTGTCTCTCTCCAGTTGTTCAACTGGTGAAAATGAACCTAAGTGCAAGTAATACAGGGTGATGCATCGTATTTATCACTTAAGGTGCTTTAGTGTTTACAATGGAATATGATTCTGACACTCTAGTAAATTGCAACCCAGAAAGAGCAACATACTGTAAACATCTAAGATGTAACAACCAGTTTTATGAAATCATCTTTTCTTGGAAATCTGTAAGTTCATTTTTTTTGTTGTTGCTGTTGTTTTGTTCTTAGAGTCCTTTCAAAGTCCAACAAGGTAGAAGCAGATGATATCACTGTCTTTATATGATGGAGCTGGTAGAAAAGCATAATAATGCAAGAAAAAAGGGGAATTTTACACTGAAAGAACGTAATTCTGAATATTTCATCAACATTTGCTGAATCACTGATTAAGTCAAACTCTAGTTTTATCCTCTTCAGATTCCTTCTAGATCGTGCTACTAATAAGTTTGACTAAGTCAGTTGTCTGCTAACAGAATTGCCAACAGGAGGAGTTAATTCACCAAAATGTACAAGTTACCAAAAATAGCACATTCTTTACCTTCTGAGCCGCCAGGGAAGATTTAAAAATGGCTAGCAATGTCTAAACAATACATATAGATACTCTTCTTAAATATTTTCTTGGAAGGAGGAAGAGTGTCCACTTAACAATAGTTTTAAAAGTTAAAAGCCCATTTTAAAAGTGGCCTAGAAAAAACAATAAGATCTTTAAGACCCTTTATCATCTCAAAGTTCTTAAACAACTGTGCCACTCTTTTTGTGTACCTTAGAGAGCACAGGAAAAAAAAAAAAATCACTTAACCAGCGGAGATTACAACACAGAGACATATTTTTCAAAATAGCCACATTCAAACTGGTTAAAATAACGAGGCCATGGATGAATCACTGTTGGAAATCTTAGACCAAGAATTTACAAGATAATATTATGTATCACTGATTCTATATGTATATATAAAGTGTATGCATTTTATATGCATTTATAAATATGAACACATAACACTTATTTTTAAAAAAAAAATACCTTTTATGATACACCCAAGGATGCCTTTAGAAGTTTGACTTCCTGTCCCAAGTATCCGTTGTCCCTCTAAAAGCTGTATTCTCCAAGTACCACTATTCTTATCTGTCATTTTAGGTCATTTTTTCCCTCTAAGTCACTTTTAAAAGAATGTGATTCTCTCTTTTTTCAAAAGAGATATGAATTTCTCACAATGCCAGATTGCTTTATTATCTAGTTGAGGTGCCTGATACATCTTCCAAAGTAATAACAATTTTTTACATAGTCTTTATTTACACAGTTGTCTTTAAAGATAACTTCTTGTGATTGGTGAAAGAATGGTCTATAGGAAATGCAAAATCAGACTCAAGTGTCTTTTTTTAATCCCCTCTAATATATGAGAAAGATCATAGGATTTTTCTGATAGTGGAGAGACTGCCCAAAGACCCTAACTCCATTAGATTAGAACACAGATGAATGACTAGTGCAACATTTTCTGGATATGGTCACAGCAGGGTTACCAGGGATGGGCCTTAGGTATCCTGGCCCTATATAGTGACTACGTATGGATTATCACCAATGGTCTAGAGCAGCGGTTCTCAAATATAAAGCACTTAAGTGTCACTCAGAGAGCTGACTCAGTCTCCTGAGGACCATCTCCCGAGATTTCAGTGCACTAGGTCTCAGTGCAGCCCATACATTTGCACTGTTAACAAGATCTCAGGCGATGCCAAATGCTAGTTTTGAGATCACACTTTGAAAGTCACTCTAGAGCACTGTGATTCCAAAGCACTTAGGGTCACCTGTACCCTTGCTCTGCTTCTGAATTCCTATTCTGGATGATCCTGGTCTGCTGCTTTAAGAAGCACTTGTTCTTCAAAGAAAGGACACTGTGCGAGTGGGAGGCTATCCTCCTTTGTCTAAAAAAATAAATAAAAAATTGGAACTTGAAGTAATAGCTCTTCACTTGGAACAGAGAGCAAGCTGACACTGGTTTACAAAGGCCTATCCCATTTCTGATCCTTTATCATTTGAGAGAGATGTGAGCAGTCCATGTCAAAAATGCACATTGCACATTCCCAGAAAGCCACTCACAGGGCCAACTGTAATTTTATTTAAGCCTGTCTGAACTTGCTTTTTCTCTTTTTTCCCCCTGTTCCCACTCATATTTTTTCCTTTGCAAGAAAGAACTCAGAAACCAATAAAAAAAATAAAAATCAAGCATTTCTCTTTATATCAAGATTTACACTGTAAACCCCTCTACTCATCCTCCTATGCAAAAAGAAAACGTAAGACCATAACAGTCATTCTTCAAAAACGATTAGTAAAAAAATCTGAAAGATGGATTGTCCATAATATTTCCTCACCCTTTGTGTGCAAATCCATATGGTGGTGGCTGGAAGACCAACTATCTAAGAATAAAACAGATATACTCCTTGCTGTAAAGCAGCAGTTGTAAACCCAAATGCCTACAGCATAAATAATGTAATTTAATGGGTCAAGCCAGGAGTAAGACAAAAGAGAGAGGGACAATGGAGAACTTGAGAGCTAGCTTCATCTAAAGAAAGCTGCTACTGCTTGGCTGCAGACCAAAGTCCAATTTCAGTAACATCCATAATCTAGTCATTCTTTGGATTGTTACTGCTTTCCGTTTTTTCGCCTAGTCCTATTTCTTAGTATATTCAGAGATTTTAAGTTAAATTACAGATGTTAAGTATGAAAAATTAGAGAGAAAATGGATGATGGTGACTTCTGGATAAGGTTCATCCTCGTCTGTGATAGGCAGCCTGAGATGGGACAAGTCTCATTTCTCCAATTCAGGACTTTTTGTGACCTGATGGAGTATAGCCTACCAGGCTCCTCTGTCCATGGGATTCTCCAGGTAAGAATACTGGAGTGGGGTGGTATGCCTTCCTCCAGGTGACCCATGGATGGAACCTGTGTTCTTACATCTTCTGCATTGGCAGGTGGGTTCTTCACCACTAACACCACCTGGGAAACCCACGATTCCGGGCTGAGTGCATAGCTTCCTATGCGTGATCTTCTGCCTGGTTTCTCAGCTTTTCATCACAACCCCAGAATTGGCAAGGCTCCTGAAGGGAAGGGTAGACAGTAGGATGCTGGCTCACCACCTCACAGTTCACTTGCTGTATAAGTCTTGGTTTTCTCGGAAGCTCTTTGATTTCTTCAAATTAGGTATGTTTCAGATTCTGTTTATATTTGGCTTTTCTATTGTTTTCTAAGAAGCACTGGTTGGCCATAGGCTACTCCAACTTATCAAGAAGTAGAAGTTCCCTAGTTAATTTGATATGGTAATATATCTACTTCCCTTGGAAACAATGCTTTTATTCTGAAATTTGGTGTTTAAAGTCAAATTTAAACACCTAATCCACAAAAGCTATGTAGCAATTTTTTTTAAAAGAACTGAGTACAGATGTCATTACTTATGCATGTATATGTATTCAATTTCAAACAAGACATCAACTAATTTATTTTTTTGTCCAGTACTCTCCTTTAAGACAGATATGTCAGGCAATTTTTGTAATTTGTCAGCAGCCTTAAAAGAAATTTCAAACAGCCACAAATCAATGTTATGGTTTAGAGTACTTGAGATACTCTAGATAAATATTTGATGATAGATGGACAGTAGGCAGAGGAATGGTTTCATCCAACACAGTAATAAAAAATAAGTGACAAGATGCACACCCGTATGCTTATCAGGGAACACGATGAGAATGGTGCTGACAGAACAGCACTCTCTTAGTTGCAAGTAACTGGTCCAACTTAGAGCTAAGAGATAGAAATCTAAATATAAACACCGTCTGCCTTCAGCCTTTGTGTGCAATATAGTGCCTTGGATGAACAGGTACAGAAGAGGGATGGGAAAATAACCAAATTATTTCCATTAGTATGTGTCAATTATAAATTGGCACTTGCCAAGAGCATTTTCCACTGACTGAACAACAAGGGCATTTGCCATCTGCCTCTGCGGAGACTGAACCCTGTGCTGCTGCAGCTGCTGACCCTCAACACCCCCTGAGCGGAAGTCGGGAGGCAGAGTGAGGTACTCTGTGCTCCAGGGAAACTGGTGGAACAGGCCTTTAGATAGTTAGATATTTTCAGGAACTGATTTCATGATTCCAATCCTTGCATCTCTTCTTGTCTAGAAAATTACTTAAATTCCTTCATGGTGACATCAGCTCCTCCTGACTAGCAGAAAACCTTTTGTAAAGTAAGCGGTTGATTGTACTGAACTCCCCCTTCACCAAAATCATATATACTGACCTTTCCCCACTGCCTCTTTGGAGCAGTCTCTCAGAGCTATCTGAGGTACTGTCTCCCCGGCGGCAGTCCCCCTTTTTGCCCCCAAATAAACCTTAACTCGCAACTCTCCTGTTGTGCATCTTTTCAGTCTAATACATGTGTTATGTCCAATGGTGGTTTCTGATATTCCTGAGAATTCATCTGTAGAAGAAAAGTAAAAGAGCAATCACAGATTGTCTTTATCAAAAATGTTGAAGGCTCTCTGAGATTATTGCCCTGTTAGGACAACTAGCCTAATGAGTAAGGAGCTCATCACCACGTAGGTAGCTTGAGAATGTGGCCAAGGGCATGGTATGAGATCGTCCATTATGAATGCTGGCTTAAGTTCCTCTGGGATTGTAAGTGACTACATGGTGGGGGCAGGGGTGGGGTGGTCTCTGCTGAGAGGGCTCTAGTCTTTTTCAATAACAGGCCTACACTGGAGGTAATCACTAAGAGCAAATAGCCAGACACTTGTATGATGAGGATGTGCGAAGACATCAGAGTATGGCACGTTTCTTGAACTAATTGTTTGATTATTACCTAGTCTTAAGATTGAGGCATGCTTGTGGACACAGTGGAAGAAGGAGAAAGTGGGACAAATTGAGAAAGTAGCATTGACATATATACTCTATTCTGTATAAAATAAAGAGCTAGTGGAAAGCTGCTGTATAGCATAGGGAGATCAGCTTGGTGCTCCGTGATGACCTTGAGGGGTAGGAGGTGGGTGCTGGGGAAGGAGGCTCAAGAGGGAGGGGATATGCATACACTTAGAGCTGACTCCCAGTGGTGCTAGTGATAAAGAATCCACCTGCCAGTGCAGGAGACATAAGAGACATGGGTTCAGTCTCTGGGTTAGGAAGATCCCCTGGATGAGGGCAAGGCAACCCACTCCAGTATTCTTTTTTTCCCTACTCCAGTATTATTGCCTGGAGAATCGCATGGACAGAGAAGCACAGTGGGCTACAGTCCATGGGATTGGACACAACTGAGGTGACTTAGTACACACACGTGAAGTTGATTCATGTTGTTATTCAGCAAAAACTAACATACCATGCTCTTTTTCAGAAAGATGTGTGAAGGCAAACTATCAGCTAAATGAAATTTCACAAAGGATATCAATTGATGACACGAGTGCCCCAACCCCAGGAAAGAATGAGTATTTAAGTCAAAATCTCATTTTGCATGAAGAGACATCAGTACAATTGAAAACTGTTTCAAATTTCTTATTTAAATAACAAGGTAAATAACAATAATAAGGAAGTCTACCTCCCCAGCAACAAGAAACACTCCCAACTTTGCATAACCCCACAGGCGGCACTGGGCCATTTCATAAGAGCCAGCAGGATTGACCAGTTCTAACAATGTGGGAACAGAGAAAACTCACAATTTCAGCCAAGCAGCAAGGTCCTAACCACGAAGATGACTTAAAAATAAAAACTTTATGCCCACATGGGACTCAGGAACCACGCAAATCCTAATTTCTGCAGCCTCCTGCATTACAAAATCCAGATATAATTCAGTGTAGCAAATCCAACTGATGTTTTAAGACTTGTGATTTTCCACTCTCTGGTTTCAGACTGTACTGCAAAGCTACAGTAGTCAAAACAGCATGGTATTTGCACAAAAACAGGTATGTAGATCAGTGAAAGAGGATAGACAGCCTTGAAATGAACCCACATACTTATTGTCAATTAATCTACAACAAAGGAGGCAAGAATATACAATAGAGAAAATACAGTCTCCTCAATAAGTGGTGCTGGGAAAATTGGACAGCTACATGTAAAACAATGAAATTAAAATGTTATGTAACACCATACACAAAAATAAGCTCAAAATGGATTAAAGGCCTAAACGAAAGGCCAGAAACCATGAAATTTCTAGAGGAAAACATAAGCAGAACACTCTTTGACATCAACTGTAGTGATATTTTTTGGATCCATCTCCTGAAGCAAAGGAAATAAAAACAAAAATAAACAAATGGGACCTTATTAAACTTAAAAGCTTTTGCAAAGAAACCATTGACAAAATGAAAAGACAACTTACAGAATGGGATAAATATTTGCAAATGATTTAACTGAAAATGGTCAATATCCAACACATTTGAACAGCTCATATTACTCATCATCAAAAAAACAACCCAATTTTAAAATGGGCGGAATAGCTGAATAGATATTTTTCCAAATAGGAAATTCATAGGCCAACAGGCACATGAAAAGATGCTCAACATTGTTTATCATCAGGGAAATACAAATCAAAATCACAATGAGATATCACCTCACACTTGTCAGAAAGGTTATCAACAAAAAGAACACAAATAATGAATGTTGGTGAGGATGTGGAGCAAAGGTAAACCACCTACATTGTTGGTGGGATTGTAAACTGATACAGCCACTGCAGAAAATAGTGTGGAGGTTTCTAAAAAACCTAAAAATAGAACTCAGCAATTCCATTCCTGGGTATACTTCTGAAAATAAAGTTAAAACACTAATTCAAAAAGATATACACACCTTGATGTTCATAGCAGCAGTATTTACAATTTCATCCAGTAGTATTTACAATTACATGGAAGCAACCTAATGTAAGTAAACAGATGGATGGGTAAAAAAGGTGTAATAGATCTGTACGTATACACACACAATGAAATGCTACACTATTCAGCCATAAAAATGAAAGGCATTTTACCACTTGCAGCAACACTGAAATGACTTGGAGGATATGCTAAGAGAAATAAGTCAGACAGAGAAAGACAAATACTGTATGATATCAGTGTAATTAGTGAAAATAATAAAGAAGCAGACTCACAGAGAATAAACCAGTGTTTACCATGGGAAGAGGTATGGGGTAAGAGATTCAGAGGTACAAACCATTATGTATGAAATAAGCTACAAGGATTCACTGCACGAGGGGAATACAGCCAATATCTTATAATAACTGTAAATGGAATACAAGCTTTAACAAGTGTGAATCACTACATTGTACACCTATAACTTATATAATACTGTACACCAACTATTCTTTAATTTAAAAAATTAAGGAAAAAAATGTGATTTTTCTTTAAGTTTATTGTGCTTAGAAGGAAATGATTAAATATAGCACACTACATTTCTATACTTCTCATGAGATTTCTCATGTGAATAAACACTTACTTCCATGGGGGAGTTACAATAGTCTAAGGGCATTCATTTTAGGTTCTGCTGAAGTAAATTCACACCACAACTTTAAGGCAGAAAAGTTTATAGTAGAATCGGCCACATTTGATAACAAAATTGGCCTAATTTGGACTAAATGTTAGCAACCTATTTCCTGAGTACTGCACCAAATTATGCATATGGTTTATCTCAGTTAAGTCTCAGAAACCCTGATCAAGATTCCATTTGACAGATGCAAGGATGACACTCGGAGAAGATTTTCTGTGTGCCCAGGACAACCAGGTTGGTAGAAAGTAAGTGGTGAAAAGTGAAAGGGAAAGTAGCTCACTGTGTCTGACTCTTTGGGACCCCACTGGACTACACAGTCCATGGAATTCTCCAGGCCAGAATACTGGAGTGGGGAGCTGTTCCCTTCTTCAGGGATCTTTCCAACCCAGGGATCAAACCCAGGTCTCCCGCATTACAGGTGGATTCTTTACCAGCTGAGCCACAAGTGAAGCCCAAGTAAGTGGTAAATAGTGATTATTAAGAAGGGATTCAGCATACAGCATTATTACAGTGGAAGGACTGAAATTTGTATGAGACCTACAGGATGTAGCCAAACCAAACTATTTAAAGTGATCAGTTTAATTAATTCAAAACAATGATAAGTAATTAACACATCAATCTTTGGAATGTCAATGGCTAGTTCTAAAGTGCTACTGCTTGCTTGAAAAGTTTCTTGAGTTGATTAAATATTCTTTCCAAAATCTTGTTTACATTATTAATTTGCTCAGCAACCCCTGTCTGCAGAGAAGCACAAATTTCTACCTGGTCCCCAAAGAGTCAGCACATATTTCTAATTAAAATGGTCTTGAATAAATTGAGTTGTTATTCTCACAGGTTATAGTAATAATCGTACTAAGTCTAAATACTACAGAAGAATAATATAGAAGGTTAAAAAACAAAATATATAGGCAAATATAGGTGCCTTGGACATTGAAAGATACACTATACCTCATACAAAGATTAAACTCCAGGTTATGAAAAACGGACACTAAGTCATTTCTATTGTTTTCATGAATGATTCACAGCAGAAAAGAATGTAAAAAGGTATCAAAACTTCACAAGTTTAAAGTACAAACTGAGCAGTTCCTTTGAAAGTGAAGTTGCTCAGTCGTGTCTGACTGTTTGTGACCCCATGGATTGTAGCCCACCAGGCTTCTCCATCCATGGGATTTTCTAGGCAAGAATACTGGAGTGGGTTGCCATTTCCTTCTCCAGGGGATCTTCCCAACCCAGGGATCGAACCAGGTCTCCCACACTGTAGGCAGACACTTTTACCATCTGAGCCACCAGGGACAGTTCCTTTAGGAAAAGCTAAAACAGAATTAAACACCATTAGAAAGATTTTGACACTTTGCTCTCTTATGTTCTAAATTATAGTAACAGAGTTGTGTACGTAATGATGCAATTATATGCTGTCATGAACAGTTTAATTAGTATATGCCTGAGTGGATTTTTAAAAATATATCAAGTACCCCAAAGAACTTCTACACCTGAATGCTTCTCAACTTGGCTTTGCCATACTTGCACTACATTCAATTTTCTATGGACACAGAGGAGTGGTCTTTAAAATGATTCTATTCAAAATTATTTCCCTTGACTTTTAAGCCCTTAATGATTAGGCTCCATTTTATCAGCATCTACTCTGCAGAGGGGCTGAACTCATTCATTCACTCTTGTCAACATCTGAATGCCTCCCACACACCAGGTTCCAGGCTGGGATGTGAGACGGACATATGAAGGAGGCCGCGGGGATTTACTGACAAAGAAGACGACTGGAAACAGACACACAACTTTTGAGTCTTGTCTGTGCACTTCAGGCCCGCAGTCAGATCTAGTTTATTCCTAGGTGTGACTTTAGGTGAGTTACAGAAACTCTCTAACTCAACCTCTTCATCGGGAAAAAGAAGGCAAAAGTCTCTTCTTCACGAAGTTTTTGTGAGGATTAAATGAGATGATGATAATGCCAAGCTCTTCTTAATATAATTCCTGGCACAGACTATATGTTCAGTGACTACTGCCATAGGATGATCATTATATTATCAATATTATTACTTTTTTTTTTGCATTACAGTTAAGTGTCATGATGAGCTATGTAGAGGATGCTAATAGGAGTGCCAGGGAAGACCAATAAATCTTTCTGGAGCAGCTGCTCAGCCTGAATGATCAGAATTGTAGAGGAGAAAATATAAAATAACGGGTCTTCAGAGTTTGTTCAAGAAAAACTTTTAAGAAAAGATGTCATGTTCGTTTAAATGACTGTTTTGTCTTAAGAAAGCAGCCTGCAGCTACTGATCAGACCGGAACCCTGGCCACGCTGATGTTGATTATCATCATCATCCATAAATTCATTTGCTGCACCGCATCTTGGCATACAAATGCTCATTTGTTACAATTATCCTTTCAGTTTGACATGGAGAGAAAGCAACCAGAAAGTAACTTCTATTACCCTGGGAAGCTCCTCCAAATAATTAAAATTCTGAAGCTCTCCTCAAGCTGAAGGCAGATCAGACCCTCATTGAGGGCACGTTCTATTAAATAAGCAGACTCTTGTCTGTTCTTCGGCACAAGTCCTTGAAGCTTGCAAATCCCAAAACACTGAAAGTCATTATTTTTTAACCTAATTTAATTTTTAAAGCTCCAAATCTTCTGAAAAGGTCAACATTTCTTCCATAGGTCTTGGGCCCCTTCTAGGCACTAGTCACTGTGCTAGGATGGTGGGATCTCATCACCTATCATCTTTCCAGGGAGACGCTGCTGTTACTTAGAATTCCCATGACAAAGAAACTGATGTACAGAAAGGTGAAGTCATTTACCCAAGTTTCATTAGCTGAAACATACTGTTAGAGCTCTAGTTTGAACACAACTTTGAACTCAATGACCATTACCACTGCATAGGCATTTTGAGGACAGACTATAATTTCTTTCTTTTCTTCAGTTTTTTAAAGTACAATACTCATTTTCAAAATAAAATTAAGGTAGAAGTGAGGGTAAGGTGTAGTAAAATGAGTTGAGGTGGAGTGAATGATGGCAAAAGGAAAATGAAAGCAAATTATTCAGCACTCTGTGTGCTGTATTTAGTCATTCAGTTGTGTCCAACTCTTTGCGACCCCATGGACTGTAGCCCGCCAGGCTCCTTTGTCCATGGGGATTCTCCAGGCAAGAATAATGGAATGGGTTGTCATGCCATCCTCCAGGGGATCTTCCCAACCCAGGAATGGAACTAGAGTCTCCTGCATTGTAGGTGGATTCTTTACCAGCTGAGCTACCTGGGAAGCCCTGTTGTCAGATGTTAAAGTGCAATTCAGGAATGACACCAATCTGTCATGAAGATTAGACAGGGTTCTCATTCTAACCAGACACTGAACTCAGTTTTGAGTCAGCGTCCTAGACAACAAGGGCCACACACTTCCTAGAAGACTGTGACATTTACCCCCTATCATTTCCCCACAGTTTTGCCTTGCCCATTTCCCCCTTTTACTGAGCTTTATACCAGAAACCTTCTCCCAGGCATTTACAAGATAACTGACTAGCCTTCCTCATAAAACAGGATTAAAGCAACTTGCTGCTGCTAAGTCGCTTCAGTCGTGTCTGACTCTGTGTGACCCCATAGACGGCAGCCCACCAGGCTCTGCTGTCCCTGGTATTGTCCAGGCAAGAACACTGGAGTGGGTTGCCATTTCCTTCTCCAATGCATGAAAGTGAAAAGTGAAAGTGAAGACTCTCAGTCGTGTCCGACTCTTAGCGACCCCATGGACTGCAGCCTACCAGGCTCCTCCGTCCATGGGGTTTTCCAGGCAAGAGTACTGGAGTGGGGTGCCATTGCCTTCTTATCTATATGCAAATTTCCAGGACCAACTCATTGACAATAATAGATGAATGCAAGGTTGCTGTAAAGATAAAAATGAGACAGTGTTTTGTTTAGAACAGTGTCAGACGCCCAGTGGACACTTAACACATGTTTGTTCCATGGGAACAAGAGATACGGGGTTTGAGATTGACATATACACACTTGGGGGCAAGAGGAGAAGGGGATGACAGAGGATGAGATGGCTGGATGGCATCACTGACTCGATGGATGTGAGTCTCAGTGAACCCCAGGAGTTGGTGATGGACAGGGAGGCCTGGTGTGCTGCGATTCATGGGGTCGCAAAGAGTCAGACACGACTGAGCAACTGATCTGATCTGATATTTAAAATGGATAACCAACAAGGTCCTACTGCATAGCACATGGAACTCTGCTCAAATGTTATGTGGCAGCCCATATGGGAGGAGAATTTGGGGAAGAATGCATATGTATGGTTGAGTCCCTTCTCTGCCCACTTGAAACTATCACAACACTGTTTATCAGCTATACTTCAATATGAAAGTTTAGAAAATAATAATAATTCTTTGGATAGTATCATCATTCCTGAAGAGAGTCACTTAACTAGCATGAGAGTAATATCCCATCTCAAATGCCCTTTTCTCAAGGTTATGTTTTACAAGTAACTAAAACAAATGACTAGCTTCTGCAAAGAAGGAGTCCAGCAAATGATTGCCCTGTTTGACTCGTGGTGACAGCCACATGCTCCACCAGAGGAAAATTACTTTAATAGGACTTCATAAATGGAGAGAAATAGGCCAGAATTAGGGGGCCTCAGAGATAGGAAGTTCATAAAGAGGGAAAAAATAATTTTATTTTAAAGGATGAAAATCCATTGCTAGACATACCTCCTTACCAAATGCAGTTCCAATTAAATACCACTAACAATTAGATAAACTGAGTCCAACAGGGATTAGATTTGTGCAATGAGCTGATCAACTTAACTAGTCTATTAATTCTAAAGATACCCAATCCATGTGCACAAAGCCACTGCCATGAGCTAGATGAACAGAAAGAGTTGGCATAGAAAAGGCCCCCAGACTCTATTAATTCCCATTTCATCAGATGCCCCTGGATAATGTTGGCTCACAGCTGGATTTGTACAACACAAAATACACAGAGCTGCATTTAAATATTTATAAGTATAAATATTTAAAAGGGTGTATCATTTTTACGTATCATGCAGCCCACAGAAAAAAAGTTGCAAAACTCTCAGAAGGCTCAAATGAGGGTGAAAGGGAAAGTCACTCAGTTGTGCTCAAGTCTCTGAGACCCCATGGACTGTAGCCCACCTGGCTTCTCTGTGCGTTGGATTCTCGAGGCAAGAGTACTGGAGTGGGTAGCCATTGCCTTCTCCAGCAGATCTTTCCGAGCCAAGGATCGAAACTGGGTCTCCCACACTGCAAGGAGATTCTTTACCATCTGAGCCACCAGGGAAGCCCCCAAAATAAGGGTGGCCACCAGTCTTTCTCCAATGAACTTGAAAAGCATGTATTTTGCCACTACCCAGCTGCCAAGAAAAAAACTGACTAGTTACTTCCCTTCCATACTGACTTTGGACACAACTGTCAATTGTACAAAGTCACACTTTCGGGAATACTGTCTCTCTTAAAGACAACACTAATTATAGAACTAACCTGTTTAGCTTCTTGCCCGAAAGATTTCAGCATTTAACTTGACTCTCCCATAATTCACTGTAGTGCAGCAATTAAATTAATGGCAAAGCTACAGCATGGAATCCTTTAAACCCCAATGGACTTGTTTCTTTGATTAGACCAGATCAAGGAAGCTGCAGCTATTTGCAGGCAGATTAGAGGGGCTCCCTTTTTTATTGCCATCAGTGCTAAAGATTGAAAGGTCATGGGTGTTGACATATCACCTATTTCCATCTCAGACAGTTTACGTTGAGGTTATTCTTTCTATTCTCTTTTTTATTTTTTAACTTATCAAAGTATAATAATACACAGGAGACTTAGAAAATACAGAATCAAGTTACATGTGAAAAGTCAAAGTGGAAAAGAGATTCCAGAAATTCTAGAAAACAAATCTCAGTGTATAGTAGTAAACAGATTTTTCACAAAACAGAGTAGGCTCTTTCCTCTCACTCAATTCTTTACACTCAATACTAAGTGTGGGTTAGGCTAATTATAATGAGTAAATTAGAACTAAAAGCTACATTAACTCTAAGGCATCACCAATTCACTAATAGCTTTCCTGAAGCTAAAGAAATGAAACACACATGTGATGATTGTACATTACATCCCAGTTTCAACAACATTAAAATTCCCTAGGCTCAGGTGAGACGAGAGACTCTGATGTCATACAGAATCCAGCAAAGTCTGTATGAACAGGACTACATGAGCCAGCCATACATAGAGTCCTTCTGCAGAAATGCTATTAGCAGAACAAGAGCCCTTGGAGATACTCTAGATGCAGATAACTTGGGAATCACTGACTACTATTTCCCTCTTCCCTACATCCCTGTCTCCATAGATTTGTAATGCATTTTCGATGTATACACACATACTAAAAAATATGAAAGTTGAGAAATCTTTTGACAAAAATACCAACTGAACTTGGCTTGAACTTTTCCTTCTTACCCTATGGGGAATAAACCGTATCAAGACATATTATGAGAAACAGTAAATTAAGGCCAAGTTTCTCGGCTACACTAATTATGAAAATCTTTGTTTAAGCATCATGTCTGTTTATAATGAGAGGTCCCTGGGGAAAGGAGCTTTATGTCTTTCGAACAACCACAGGAATCACAACTTCCAAGGGTGCTAAGACCCTTTCATGTTGTTGTTTATTGGATTTTTAAAAATGAACCATGAGAAAACAACAGTGAAAGCCATTGTTTATTCTAAGGAAACTTTCAATTGAAAACATTATTGAGCATATAAAATGCATGATAATTTGACAGACACTTTTACAGTTTTTAATTATTTCAGTGATAAGATTAAAATCTAGGAAATGTTTATTCAGATTTACCTTTGTAAAATAAAAATATTCAATAAACAGAGGGTACAGATAGTTTTATTTTTTACATGTGGGCTGGGAGGATTCATTTCTCCCAAAACATGTATCATCCCATATGTGCTGTGATTTACAATCCCCAAAGCATTAAAGCTTGAATTGCAAATCTACTGTTTTGGAATCATTGGAATTCTGATCCCATATTCACTCTGAATAGATGCAGGCTAGAAGAAAATTCCCCACATTTCAAAGCCAGATGGCCTATATCAGCTAAATATTTTTTCATGGCTTGTTCAGAAAATTCCTGTTGGAAGTAGTGAGTTAATTTCAGTAAATATGAACTTAAGGGATCCTTAGTCATCAATCCCAAACTTGGGACTCTATTTCAAGAAAATATATTTATTTAATTAAGTTAAAAATAACAACCACAAAAGTATACATACAACAACTCTGGAACAGAAAATGTTTAAGTACCTTAATGTGGAGGGGAAAAAAGTGAAACAATGCTCCCTCGTTCCATTGTGTGATCAAATAAAAATTCTTCTTCACACTGAAAAATAAGATCTTTATTTGAACTACTTCTGAAATCAACAAAACACAGTCTGATTATTAACTTCTCTGATATGAAATATGTTAGTCCCTACCCCTAAATCAAATTTTTAAACAAGATTTAACAACAACAAAATCAAAAAAATGCAGTTCTACCACTTCTAAACTTAGACTTCTAGAAACCCAGGACCTGGATTATACTATGCAATATTCATAGCTTGTATTCATAAACCAACTCTTAGGCTTTTTCTAGTATAGATACAAATATAGGTATACCCCAGAGACACTGCGCGCCTGGTTCTAGACCACCACAATAAAGCTATTATCACAATGACACGAATCCCACCAATTGTATTGGTTTCCTAGTGTATATAAAAGTTATACTTACACTATGCTAAGTGTACAATAACATCATGTCTGAGAAAAAGAATGCACACTTAATTAAAAAATATTTTATTGCTAAAAAGTGCTATCATCAGACAATGCAGGGTTAACACATTTTTAATTTGTAAAAAATGCAATATCTGCAAAGCACAAAATCCAAGTGCAAGAAAACAAGGTATGCCTGTACATGTAAATATACATAGAAATACTCCCCAGTAGTTTGAGAGGCATTACTACACTGCGTGATTCAGCTAAACAAAATCAAGCAACTAATAAAAAGAACTGCAACTCTGTTCTCTTCAACTCATTTAAATCTCCTTTTTTAAGATGACAGAAGGCAGCTACATCATAGCCTTAAAAAAGCAGAGTAAGTTATAGTGGGATCTTTTCTCTATCACTGTTAGAACCATTCATTGTGCATGACATGACCACATCAAATCATTTCTTATTTAAAGTAAAAAAGTTGGAAGCTTTTCCTTTCTGCAAGTTACCTCCATGTTTGCCCAGTAAGCATTCAAAGTTCATCTCTCACTTTCTAAGAGTCTTAGAAAATATATCATCACTTTATTTAGGGCAAAGGTCTTCAGAGGCAGTCAGAGACAGGCTGAGGATGGGAAACCCCAAAAAAGCCATGCTCTGCCTAACTAGAGTACCCCTACTTGGAATGCTGATAACTTATTATAAGTGATAAAGGAATGTGCAGATTAAACATAAAGTTCTGAAAATCACTAATTTAGTGGAAGTAGGACATGGATCCAAGACAACACTCACCCTTACATCAAGCTGAGGGTTTTAGGTAGGATGTCCTGTTTGCTGAGACAGCCCCTGTACCTAAAGGTCCATAAGAAAGGGCCACATTATGGAGAGTGCCCTGCCTGCCAAATAAGAACCAGCAACAGCTCTGTGCTAAGAGTGCGGCTCTGAATCCTAACTCTGAGTACTGAGTCAGAGGTTGAAGTGTTCAAGTTTGTCTAAGGCTGTACTTGGCCTCCATAAAGGCACATGCAGAATTGGTGCCATTAATTAGCTAGGCATTGTGCCAGGAACAAGAGCCATCCTTGAACCACAATAGTCCCAGTCCCGGTCTGCCTGGAGTTCTAGTCTAACGGAAGTACACTCATTAATCAAATAATAAAAGACCTAGCCAATAATGGGCCCCTTCTCAGCACTGGTTTCCCTGGTGGCTCAGATGGTAAAGAATCTGCCAGCAAAGCAGGAGACCAGTGTTTGATCCCTGGGTTGGAAGATTCCCTGGAGAAGGGAATGTCAACCCACTCCAGTATTCTTGCCTGGAGAATTCAATACAGTCCATGGGGTTGCAAAGAGTTGGACATGACTGAACAAATGAGCAGCTAACATATGCATCAGGGACCATTTGAACATCAACTCAGTCAAACCTCACCACATCTCTAAGAATGAGGTCCTATGACATCCTCAACTAACAGAGGAGTCACGGAGGACGAGCATCTGGGCAGAGGTCAAAGGAGCAACACAGCAAGCGTGGTTGGGGGAAGGGCAGGGTGAGCATGGAGAACTGAAGTCCAGCCTGTCAGGCAGAGAGCACAGACAGGGTGGGAGAATGGGGTGCTGATCGCAGGAGGCAAGAGGGGAAAGATGTATCTAGACCATGCTGGGGAGATCCCTGTTGACCACTGGAAGGAGTTTTCATCTTTATCCTAAAACTAATCAATGGCAACTAACTGCCTGGAGGTCACTTGGCCATACATGTGTTTTTGGAAGCTCTCTCTGGGTTAATCTATATACCTTTTGACCACAGGCAGGCTGTACATGGTACAGTCTTCTCTACAGACTGACCAACACAAAACCAACCCCATTGTGGGTCATTCTAAATGTTCCTGACACGTCTACACAGCCTGCCCTGGACTGACCACCCAGATGATTTCTACCTCAGTATCACCATGTGGGAGCATACATCAACTCCTTATATCTTACCATGGAAGGGGAACTTTGAGAACAGAAAAGTTTAAAAACAATGCTATTCTCTTTAAGATCTTTTCGTCTTTGGTAGGTGGTAGAAAAAGACAAATCATATCACATTATGGAATAACATGGGAGATTTGTTCACACTTTCAAGTATTTAGGTGTTATTATAGGTAAGTGTTGAGAAGAAGAAAAATTCCTTTTTTTCTTACATCTCTTAGGAACCAGGTTTTGTTTTTGAAAATACTCCTCAAATTAACAGAAAATGATATATCTGTATGTATCTCACTGAAGAGAAAGTAATTTTTCTTCTTTCAGTGTATAAGGGTTTAATCGCATTTATAAAGATTTAATCACATAAGATCAACCACTGAACCCCTGGCCAAGGGCAGAATTCTGTGGGACTCAGTCTTTGAAACAGAACTACTGTTTCTAAAACCATAATTCCATTGACAGAGATTAAATACTCATTACTGCACCCTCCCTCCATCCCTCCCTCTCTGAAGAGAGAAAGGAAACTTTTATTATCAATAAGTCCATTATTTATTAGGAGGTGGAAAGCATAAAATCTTGAATTCAAATAAACATGATCTTGCAAAACCTTCTGTTTAGGAGAGGTTAGTGTATCTGGAGGGATGGCCTTGGACATGGACATGCACTTTCATTGAAATAAACTGGACTTCAGGAGAGACTCTGGCTTTGGACAATTAACTTAACCCCTCTGGGCTTCAGTATCTACATAAGTAAAATGGAAAAGGTAACAACATCTAAGACTGTGGCAAGATTAAACATTTAGCACAGGGCCTGGAAGAATAAAGGGTAGTGGTAGCACTTTTTTATTATCACCCACAAATCCCCTGGAGGAGAGCCCGGCAACCCGCTCCAGTATTCTTGCCTAGAGAGAATCCCATGGACAGAGGAGCCTGGTGGGCTACAGTCTATTGGGTTGTAAAGGCTGGGTACTACTGAAGCAACTTAGCATAGCACCTAAGAAATAACATCCGCTTTGAGAGGGACCCATGACCCTTCAAGACTGTTGCAAAGAGAAATATCAGAGAGTTCTTCTGTGAGAAAATATATCATTTGCTCTTTACCTGCAGAGCTTGAGAGTGTCACCACCACATCTTCATTTTCCCTTAAATCCTTTGGAAGTGTAGAAGTAAACAGAAGCAAACCACCACTTAACAAGCAGCACTATGGCAGAACTGAGCCCCTAAGACATCCTTTAGTCTCTTGCTCAAAAAGGCATGACCCAAAGAAAGAGATATTTCTAGGTTCTCCTGCATTCTTGACAAAGATATAGAAAGCCTCTGGGCCAAGTCCATGCTTTTGAATCTTTCACTGTTGAATTAGAAGAGGGGCAGAGTCAAATTTTAATTAAAGGGATGAATTTGGTATTAGCCACATTTTTACGAACTTATTAAGCCAATGTTATATCAAGATGGCCTTGTAAGAGTTGATCTTTTAAACAATTCACTCTTAGGCCCATTTATTTCCTCAAACTAAATTCCTGGTCTTTTGATTCTGGGGAGGTTTGTACAATGCTCTGTTGTAAAAAGCAGTCTAGTCTTTGCTGCCTTTCAACTTTACATTCTTTGTTTTCTCACAGAGAACATAAAAATATTCGTAATCCTTCAAGAACTTCTGACAGGATAGGTAAATGCCTTTATGTGTCCAAAAACCCCCCAAACCCAAGACATCTAAGCAACCTAAGTTCGGGGAAAATTATTAAATAGCAGTAATTATCATAACTCCAATTGCAAGAAAAACAAATGCTTCAAATACCGTTATTCATTTAAGTTTTCTGACAACCCGACATTTATCTCTTTTGCTGTTATATTACAGAAATGTCTTTTATTATATTCATTTTACAGAGACAGTACTTTTAATGCTAATGAGATACATGTCCCAGAGTTGATCCTTTTCTGTAAGATTAAAAAAAAAATGTTGCAAAAATCTAAGATTATTATGCTAACTACAAACCAAAGTGTGTTGCAGTAAATGATGCAAAGGAAATTTAACAAATAGGTATATGCACTTGAAATTGGTACTTCTCTACTGTCAAGGTGTTGGTTGGAAGATAAGCACCAACACTGAGAAATCCATCCCCATATAGATGGCCATTTCTTCAATAAAATTTAATTTGAATCCAAGAGTAATTAAAGCACTTAATTTGTATGAGCACTGTTCCAAGATTAACTAAGGGCTGCAGGAGCTGGAGGCAAGGAGATCAATTAGGAACCTAGGAAAACATTCCGAGAGAGAGTGGGGGTGGAGAGAGGGAGGAAGGGACAAGGAGAGAGAGGGAGAAGGGGAGGGAGGGGGCTCCAGAGGAAAGGGGAGAGAGAGAACCCACACTTGGGATACACAGAGGATGTGAGAGACAATCACGAGAGGAGGGTTAGAATCTGGAGAGAACATAGGAGACTGAAGAACATTTCGAGGCTTCAGAATTGTGGCAACGGGAAGGCTGTCATCCAAGCACACAAATGGAAGAAGCATTGTGTGTGGTGGCCAAGAGTTTTCTTTTGGAAATACCGAACGTGAGGCATTTGCTCATGAAATCTGACCTCATAGAGAATCGCATTTAACGACACTGAGAGACATATTAGAGGTAGAGATGTTTGGGGAGATGGTTACAGAAACTTATTCTCCAAATGGAAAAAAGACATCTCCATAAATCCCAATGTATTTTTTCCCTAACACCATCAGTGACACACAGGATGGAGACTGTCTGCTTACACAGCAATCAAGAGAGAAAAAGCACATAAGACCCACAGCGGGCAGAGGGTCCATCCTGGCCAGACCAACACTAAATGTGAGGTTTTCAGAATTAATGAAAAAATAAGCTCCAGAATCTTAAATCAACTGAATATAGCAACAGAGAATGGATGAAACCCCAAAGGGCTTTGGTCACACTCATGTATAATAAGAACACCAGTCATGTTTATAGACCAATTTTATGGGGCTAAATTAATGAATAGTTTTGGAATATTCTGGAAATTCTATGATATTCATTTTTATATTACAGCTTGTGCATTTAGTAATGCTTGGATAAGAAAATTATTAAGTACAACTTCAAAACAGTAGAAGTGAGGCTCAGGAGGCTCCATTTCACCTGTGTGTTACTCTTAAAACATAACTCTAATTTTTACATAGCATTGTTTAAATAGCAAACACAACTGACTTTTACAATGATCCTTGTTTGAATTTGTTGCCATTTCCCACATTGAGAACTTTGCTCACCCCAGAAAACATATGACTTATACTCACTTCAATATAAACCGGCTGCTTGGGAAAAAACCAAGAACTAGGAATAAAAATAATAATAGCAGCAAGAACTGAGCAGGTATTTACTATGCACCAGGCATGGGGCCAGACAGAGACTCTGTGTTCATCATCTTTTTAAATTTCATTTCTATCAACTAGGTATTCTGTGATAGCCACTGAATAGATGAGGAAACCAAAGGTCATGGAGGTTAAGAACTGAGTTATATAAACACTTTTCTCTTTGGATAAACTGACATACGCCACAGAGGTACGGGGTTTCTTCTTCTATCACTATATTTCAGGAACGCGGGGCTCAAGCAAAGATTAATATTATCACAAAGAGAACCATACATATATAGTTCCGTACGTTTAAGGAAAGAACTTATAGTGATATCAGATTCAAATCATCACCACTGGTTTTTTTTCCCCTATAAAAATAGGAAATCTGTAAGAGGTTAAAAGAAAAGTATCTCTTTAACCCATGGGGGTGGGGGGAACAATTTTAACGTCTTGAGGATTTTATAAGTGTATTTTATATTTTTTTCATTTCTTCTTTGAATGCAATTTCATTAGAGTGTTTCACAATCTCAAATATGGCAAATTCCATAAAAATGGTTGATGTGTAAAAGAAAGCTACTAAGACAAACTGGGGCTTTCCTGGTGGCTCAGATGGTAAAGAATCTGCCTGCAATGCAGGAGACCTGGGTTCGATCCCTGGGTCTGGAAGATCCCCTGGAGAAGGGATTGGCAACCCACTCCAGTATTCTTGCCTGGAGAATTCCATGGACAGAGAAGCCTGGAGGGCTACTGTCTATAGGGTCACAAAGAGTCGAACACAGCTGAGTGATTAATGTGTGCGCACACGCACGCACGCACACACACACACACAACTGGGAAATATACCATTCTTTTCCTGTCATTATCCATTCATTGTTTTTTAAGTGAGACACCAGAGGGAATCTGAGTATTTACATCTCTCTTTGGGTTTCAAACAGAGTTAGGTCTTCTATTAAGTCTTCTTTGATATGATTATTAGCTTATGTATTTGAACGTGTGCTATCTTGCCAGGTTTCACCCTAACCACATTATGTAGTCATTACTGTAGACCTCCACACAGTCCACCGAGGGCAGTACTATCATTAAAATGTTGCATATAAATTTTTGCATTCTAGAGGTACTGCAAAGAACCATAAGTTATTATTCTGGTACACAAATGTAATGCCAAAAGGTTAATTAAAGTTTTCATCTGTAACAATCAGTATAGGCATGCAGATATAATCACATACAGAACATAAACTTGCAGGATTCAAGGATCAAGTAGAGGATATATTAAACATTTTAATCTCAGTGGGCAGGAAGTTCAGAGCTTGATTTAATGATCAGTCTAGAACCCATAATGATTTCACTCCAACTTCTCTAATAAGAGAAGGGAACAGCATTGTTCCACTCTGTTTATGCTGTAACTAAAAGGTGAATTATATTGATCTGGTTTGAGAACTGCTTGCTCAATTCACAAAGTAGAAAGGACAAGCATACAGAAACATGGAGGCCCTTAGTTGGGCAACAGGCAGGAAACTGGTCCTCATTGTAGAAAAAACAACAATAGCAATAAAAATAACAGCAACTAACAGTAATAACAATTAGGGCAATAATAAAAATTGTGGCATAAATATATTGATTGCTTATGACCTGCCAGGCATTGGGTGAGTCACAAACTTTATTATCAAATTTAATCCTTCCAACAAGCATTAGTCTTATGATCCCCATTTATTTTTTATGATCCCCATTTAGAGATGAAGGAATGAGTGAATGTTAAGGTTACACAGCTACCAAGAATGGGAACCAGGAACTGAGCTCAGGCAGTCTGACTGCAGAGTTAAGGCCCTTCAAAATAATTGGGCTGAATGACTTGGGTCCTGTCGTGGTCAATCTATCAGCAAATCATCTTGACCCACAAATACAAGGGTAAGGGAGTCTAGCAAATTAGAATGAACTTCATTTATTGAAAACATAGAAGGCTTTGATACGATGTTGTCACCTCTAAACCAGCTACCTAACCATGATCATTTCATTTCTTAGTGCCTCTCTCAGCAAAGAAATTACTCTCTACATAAACAAGAGAATGAAACCTGGCAAAAACATTAGAAACATGATGATGATGGTGATGATAGCTAGAGAAGCAGCAACAAGATTTTCCACTAAAACCATCATTTACATGCTGGCCTCTATGCTATGAGCATTATGTATTGCCTTTTCCCCCTACTATGTTGCATGTTCACTCACCTTGCAAAATGTTTTACACACAACAGACACTGTTATTTATTGCATTAATAAATGAACAAATGAAAGAAACAACAGTATAGTGAAGTTATAAAAAATTATTTTTAATACATGCTCAAAATTCTCAATGACACAGAGAGTATAATCATACCACATATTAAATCCAAGCCACATACCATGGAGTGTGCCACTGAAATGAAATGTAATATACCTATTGCCTTGGGAGTGACAGATGGAATACGGTAAAAGACACTGTATTAATTATATTGTTTTCCATGTAACTTTTCTCAGGTTGCCCAGGACAGCAAGACTATAGAACATTCATGATGAAACTGTCAAAGAGGACTAGACTGGAGGGGACCTTTGGGAGCAAAGAGATTTGAAAATAATGTACTGCCTGTCCATGGTTTAGATGTGCCTGTCTCTGCAAGTATGACCACATTATTGATTCTCCAAGGAAGAAAGAAAATATGACTTTGTCCCTTAACTGACATCAAAGTTATCATGCTATGCAACAGTGCCCAAAAGCATTTGCAAATATTTTTATTCAGACACAAAGCCTGAGTGTCCTAGGAGAAGACTGTAATTCTCACTGATATAAAATGCAGTGGTCAGAGGCACTCAGGGTGGTCCAGGAGAAAGGCGGGAAAGGCGGGATAAGTCAATATTTTAAATAGACCAGTCTCTAGAACCAAAGGCTTTGAAATTCTATGACAAAACAAGGAGCCCTCAGAAATTTCACCTTGTCATGTACGCAGCCCAAAGTGATCATGAATGGCAGAGAGACCACAGAAAAAAATAAAAGTCTGTCTCTGAGCTGAAGACATTTCCATGCATCTGTTAGAGAATGTCCTTGTTCCAACAGCTCTCTCTCTCTAAACTAATAAATGCTTCCAACTCTAATGGGAAGTGGAAAAGGTACTATTTCCCAAGCATGATAGAAGGTACAATATATATTTACATAATATTTTAAATAAGTGCAACCTAAATAAAAATAGAAATCAAATGATTCAAAGCTGACATTGCTAGTTCAGTTCAATTCAGTCACTCAGTCGTGTCTGACTCTTTGCGACTCCATGGACTGCAGCACACCAGGCTTCCCTGTCCATCACCAACTCCCAGAGCTTGCTCAAACAAACTCATGTCCATCGAGTCGGTGATGCCATCCAACTATCTCATCCTCTGTTGTCCCCTTCTCCTCCTGTCTTCAATCTTTCCCAGCATCAGGGTCTTTTCCAAGGAGTCAGTTCTTCACATCAGGTGGCCAAAGTATTGGAGTTTCAGCTTCAACATCAGTCCTTCCAATGAATTTCAGGACTGATTTCCTTTAGGATGGACTGGTTGGATCTCCTTGAAGTCCAAGGGACTCTCAAGAGTCTTCTCCAACACCTCAGGTTCAAAAGCATCTTCAATGCTCAGTTGCATTTATAGTCCAGCTCTCACATTCATTCATGACTACTGGAAAAACCATAGCTTTGACTAGATGGACCTTTGTCAGCAAAGTAATGTCTCTGCTTTTTATTATGCTGTCTAAGTTGGTCGTAGCTTTTCTTCCAAGGATCAAGTGTCTTTTAATGTGATGACTGCAGTCACCATCTGTAGTGATTTTGGAGCCCAAGAAAATAAAGTCTGTCCTTGTTTTGACTGTTTCTCCATCTGTTTGCTATCAAGTGATGGGACTGGATGCCATGATCTTAGCTTTATGAATGCTGAGTTTTAAGCCAGCTTTTTCACTCTTCTCTTTCACTTTCATCAAGAGGCTTTTTAGTTCCTCTTCACCTTCTGTCATAAGGGTGGTGTCATCTGCATGTCTGAGGTTATTGATATTTCTCCTGGCAATCTTGATTCCAGCTTGTGATTCATCCAGCCTGGCACTTCATATGATGTATTCTACATATAAGTTAAATAAGCAGGGTGACAATATACAGCCTTGACATACTCGTTCCCAATTTGGAATGAATCTGCTGTTCCATGTCTAGTTCTAACTGTTGCTTCTTGACCTGCATGCAGATTTCTCAGGAGGCTGGTAAGGTGTTCTGGCATTCCCATTTCTTGAAGAATTTTCTACCATTTGTTGTGATCTACATAGTCAAAGGCTTTGGCGTAGTCAATAAAGCAGAAGTAGATGTTTTTTTGGAACTCTCTTGCTTTTTTGATGAGCCAGCAGATGTTGGCAATTTGATCTCTGGTTCCCCTGCCTTTTCTAAAACTAGCTTGAACATCTAGAAGTTCATGGTTCACATACTATTGAAGCCTGGCTTGGAGAATTTTGAGCATTACTTTGCTAGTGTGTGAGATGAGCACATTCGTGCAATAGTTTGAACATTCTTTGGCATTGCCCTTCTTAGGGATTAGAATGAAAACTGACCTTTTCCAGTCCTATGGCCACTGCAGAATTTTCCAAATTCGCTAGCATATTGACTATAGCACTTGAACAACATCATTTTTAGGATTTGAAACACCTCAACCGGAATTCCATCACTTCCACCAGCTTTGTTCATAGTGATGCCTGCTAAAGCACATTTGACTTCGCATTCTAGGATGTCTGGCTCTAGGTGAGTGATCACACCATCATAGTTATCTGGGTCATGAAGATCTTTTTTGTATAGTTCTTCTATGTATTCTTGCCACCTCTTCTTAATATCTTTTGCTTCTGTTAGGTCCATGCCATTTCTGTCGCTTATTGTGCCCATCTTTGCATGAAATGTTCCCTTGGTATCTCTAATTTTCTTGAAGAGATCTCTAGTCTTTCCCATTCTATTATTTTCCTCCATTTCTTTGCACTGATCACTGAGAAAGGCTTTCTTATCTCTCCTTCCTCTTCTTTGGAACTCTGCATTTAATGGGTATATCTTTCCTTTACTCCTTTACCTTTAGCTTCTCTTCTTTTCCCAGCTATTTGTAAGGCCTCCTCAGACAACCCTTTTGCTTTTTGCATTTCTTTTTCTTGGGGCTGGTCTTCATCACTGCCTCCTGTACAATATCATGGACCTCTGCCCATAGTTCTTCAGGCACTCTATCATATCCAATCACTTGAATCTATTTGTCACCTCTACTGTATAATCATAAGGGATTTGATTTAGTTCATACCGGAATGATCTAAGATTCAGGTATGGTCTAAGAAACTGCTAGGAGGAAGTTTCATTTTGTGTATTTAATTAGAGAAACAAAGATCAACTCATATATCACCTGCCATTTAGCTTATTTTTTTAAAAGCATAATCTCATCATAAAATATAGGGTCACAAAAGGCTTGAGTGGAATTGATCATAAGAAGCATATATTTCCATGCACTACAAACAGCCATAATCCCTTAAATGATTCCCCCAAAGCTGCCTAACATCAAACATTAGTCAGTCCATTTAGGATCTATTAGCAAATTTAGGAGACCTCCCAAAGGGCCTGACAGTTTAGGCAAAGAAAGCCTTGTATGGCATCCCTTCATTCAATGATGACTAAAGATCTGCAGGTCACAGACGGGCACGCTGTGATGTCTCCTTCATTAATTATTTAAGGTAATATCCTGGATGCTAGTAAATCCTGGTAACTTCAAAATAAAGCCCTTTGTGCTTCAAAGCTGTGCTTTCAATCAACAAGCCAAAACATGACTCTTCCCCCAAATGATATTTTTAATGCATATTTTATCTTTCAATAAACATTCTTTCACCAAAATAAAATAAATTTGGATTTTTTCTTATAGTTTGATTCAACTTACAATGACAGACAGGTTCTTTTCTCTCATTTATTGCACATTTTCTGCCCCTTCTAGCCATTAGCTAATATACCCATGGAATCAACCCTGGTTACCTAGGTGTAGATGACTAGAGCTTGGAATAAATCTGTTCACTAGTAGTAGTGACTGGGTTTCAAGACTCTATAACCTAGTTTATTTTTTTTAATGGCACATTTCAAGCATGTAAAAAACAGACAAACTAGAAAAATGAAACTTGATGTACCTACAACCTTGCAGAGGATCCTGGTGGGCTATAGTCCATGGGGTTGCAAAGAGTCAGGCATGACTGAGCGACTAATACTTCTCTTCAACCTTATATTAATATTTACTCATCTTACATTCGTTTTAAGACTGCTAAGAGGCAACATTCGATAAATGATAGGCACCTAGAAGCTGGCAGTATTGCAGGAGTGGGGTCTTGGAGGCTCTCTGTGGGCTGAGGACTAATTCTATGGTTGCTGGATCAGGATCATAGGAAGGTCTGCGGTGTGTGGTTTGCTGGGGGAGAACCTAGGACCTCCAGAGTGATAGCTGGGAGCTGGGAACTCAGGGCAATAGGTACATTCAGCAGTTACATCTTGGTATTTTCATCAGCAGATGATTAAAGCAGCATTTATGACTAAAACAGAATCTCAGCAATCCTGTATCATCTAGCATGTATGAACAAGTCCAAGCCCTGTATTCAGGCTAACAGTATGTTATACCACAAATACATATCATATAGATTTTACATAAACAGAAAAAAAACAGGTTATCTTGGACTTTTCAAGTTTTTGTTGAAAGTATGTCAAATAGCAAATGTGCAAAGATTTTAGAAAAATACTTTTCCAACTTCCTTTCTCCAATACAAGCTTTACTATACCACATGTCAATTCTTATGTGAAACATGAAGCCATAAAAATTTTTCCTGAATGATGATGATGATGACGACAAATGAATAGTCTGTTTCACCTTCACTAGCTCCTTTTCTGTTTTAACTCACAGATCCCATGCTTTCTGCTATGGATAGGACTTCCACGGTGGGTCAAGGGTTCAACTGTATGACATTCAATGGCTGGGGATTTCCAAGAGAGACTGAACAATGCTGAGAGGTGTTATAAAAGAAAGAAACATATGACCATAATGCATAATACACAACAAGTAACATTTTCAGAAAAAAAAATAGTATCTTCATTTAACTAAATATCATTAATTATTTCCCTCCAGAACAGGGATGGTGTGCTAACATAAAGCTACCTATTTACTTTACCTTTTTTCCCTTCAGAGGTATGAGTCTTGTTTGGAATATTTGAAATATCAAATTCAAGCTGCAACTGAGATAGTTAGCAAATCACTTTTAGAAAGCAGAGAAAAAACAAGCAAGCTCTCATTAGAAAGCATGGGCTTTACACTCTTCACTTCTTTGACAGCAATCAAAATCCTGACTTCCAACACTGTCTAGTTTAACAGAGCATTAGTTAAACTCTATCAGTGTTTTAATTTTGAAAAACACACTGAATTAAGCACGGATACCAAGACTAAGATCAAATAGCAGTCTTCTTGAATCAAGCTTATACTCTTGAGGCCCAGACAGCATGGCCCAATGTCCATGGGGTCGCTAAGAGTCGGGCACGACTGAGCGACTTCCCTTTCATTTTTCACTTTCATGCATTGGAGAAGGAAATGGCAACCCACTTCAGTGTTTTTGCCTGGAGAATCCCAGGGACAGCAGAGCCTGGTGGGCTGCCATCTATGGGGTCGCAGAGAGTCTTAGCAGCAGCAGCACAAACTAAAGCCACCACGCCACTCCCTAATCACTGATACCTGCTTTCACCATTCTGCTAAGACACCAACCAGAACATCTGTCCACTTTAAAGATTCTGTGCTCATCTCAATTTACACATAAGCTTTTCAACTTTTACTGCAAAAAAAAGCAGTCAATATGTTACTTTTTGAGGCTCTCTATTTTCATTAGGCTAACCCCAATTTCTTTTTCCTCTTCGGAAACAGGGCTTCTGGTTATTTTTATCACCAAATATTGGCCATACTCACATACAACCCAAGAAATATGAGGAATTCCTTCTACTTCAAGTTTCTCAGGCACAAAACAGAGAACATCCAACTACTATCATTTGCCTGACACCATTTTTATTTCTGAGTCAGCTACATCACATACTGGGCTTTGGTGTACTTCATGTATTAAATAAAGTGGACATGGGACTTCCCTGGCAGGCCAGCGGCTAAAACTTCCAGTTTGCACTGCAGGAGGGGACAGGTTTGTTCGATCTCTAGTCAGGGAACTAAGATCTCACAAGCTGTGTAGTATGGCCAAAAAGTCAGAAAAAAAAGTGGACAGTATCACTTCCAGCTTTAATATTGAATATGCTTACTTTTGACCAAACAGGCAACAAATCTCAAGGTATAGGGACATGGTCAAGTTTTAAAGCTCTGAAGAAACAAATGAACACTAAGGACCACATTTTCCTAGTAATTAGGTAATCACAGGCTAAGATATTCAATGGTCATTATGTTTCTGTGAGTCAGACATGTGTTTAGCCAATCTTACTTGGCTGTCTGTATTAGGCAAAAAAAAAAAAAAAAATGAAAGTCGCTCAGTCGTGTCTGACTCTGCAACCCCATGGATTATGCAGTCCATGGAATTCTCTAGGTCAGAATACTGGAGAGGATAGCCTTTCCCTTCTCCAGGGGATCTTCCCAAACCAGGGATCGAACCAGGTCTCCCACACTGCAGGCAGATTCTTTACCAACTGAACCACAAAGGAAGCCCAAGAATACTAGAGTGGGTAGCCTATCCCTTCTCCAGGGGATCTTCCTGACACAGGAATTCAACCAGGGTCTGCTGCATTACAGGTGGATTCTTTACCAACTGAGCTATGAGGGAAGTTACCAGGCCAAAAACAAAAGTGGTAAGCTGCTATTTTCATAATACCTAATCGTTAAAGGAGTAAAAAGTTGCATTAGACACCATTCCCACTTCCCTCCAAAAAAACTCACAGTTTCAACAGGTTAAAAAAAATGTGATATAGGTATCATAAAAGGAATAAATAGCTACTGAACTCTAATTGTATTTCAGATATATATTTTATTTTCAAATAACAAATAGCTACTGAACTCTAATTGTACTTCAGATATATATTTTATTTTCAAATAACAAGTAACATTTATTTCTAGCAACTGATTATTTATTTACCATAATTATCCTTCATTCTAGAAAAATGAAAACCAAGTCCTAAAATGTTTATTTTTCCCAAGGTCAAAACCATAAATGTTCAAAGCCCAAGTATCTTCCTAAAACCTCTCATTTTCAAATAACTTGAATGTGGAAGGAATTCAAGCAGTGATTTCAATCATGTTTCACTTGATTTGTATAAAGAAAATTTGACTAGATTTAAGTTTCAGCTCTTCTCTCTTTGACTAAAACTCTAAAGCAGGAATTAATAATAGCTAGACCCCATAGATGGCAGCCCACCAGACTCCCCCGTCCCCAGGATTCTCCAGGCAAGAACACTGGAATGGGTTGCCATTTCCTTCTCCAATGCATGAAATTGAAAAGTCAAAGTGAAGTCGCTCAGTCGTGTCCAATTCTTCACGGCCCCATGGACTGCAGCCTACCAGGCTCCTCCGTCCATGGGATTTTCCAGGCAAGAGTACTGGAGTGGGGTGCCACTGGAGTGACTTAGCAGCAGCAGCAGCACTTACTGAGCGCTTTTTGGCTCCAAACTCTTCATGTGATATAACTAATTTTCAACTCAACCCTATAAAGTAGGTATGGTAGGAGGTCTCATACATACAAACGAGTTCCACTCAGAGAGCATGCTTGTAAGTCCAATTTGTTGCTCAGTCTAACAAAGTTAGCCTAGGTACCCAACTAACACAATCGGCTGTATAGTACTATACTGTATTAGGTTTATAATACTTCTTGTACAAATAATACATAAAAAACCAAAATAGAACATTTTTTATCTCAAAGTACCTTGAAAAGTCCAGTAGTACAGTACAAGAGCTGGCATACAGGGGCTAGCATTAAGTGAACAGGCACTGACTGACTGGAAGAGGGAGAAGAGGCAGAAGACGGTGGAGCTTAAGGATCATCAACCTCAAAGGGAGATGGTGGGCGAGCCGCAATTTTACTCACGTCTGACGTCGATGGCACAGGTTCTGGTTCCTTGCTGGGCTCAGTTCTAACTGTAAAGTACTATGCCACAGCAGTTGTGCAGCACTGTAAAATATCCAGAAGCATAGCCACTATATAAAGGATGCACGCGTGTGACAATGTATGCCAGATCTATAAGCTAACTTACATGACTGGACATGCAAATACACATTCATACCTTTGAAAGTTCGCAACTTGAAGGCTCATATGGAGGGAGCTTACTATATTATTGTTACACTATTTTAAAGGTGAGGATACAGGTACCAAGATTTTAACTCAAATCACCAAGGCACAAATACAGACCTCCAACCAAGGCATTTTGGGCCCAAAGTCCATGCTTCCACCCCTGTGCTACATTACCCTTAGCCTCTGAAAACAAAAGTTAATTGCAAAGCAAAAGAAAAGAAATGACATTAGTTTTGAAGCAAAAGACTAGATCTCCTGACCTGAAAAGCACACCCTGCACTCAAGCCCTCCTTACACTTCCAAACTCAGGAGATCTATTGATTTCAAGGTGGAAGGCAATCTGGTGGTTCAACAGTAACTGGATAAAATCAAACAGTGCTGAGTTGTTCATTAAAAACATGTTAAAACACTTATCAAGTCAACTCAGATCTGAGAAGCAGACAATAACCTACTGAAATGGGATCTTACAATTGAGCAATAGCAAACTAGAGTGTATTTATATTTCAAGAAAAAAATGGAAATAATTCATCAACAAGACAAAACAGAGTCAGTCAAACTGGCACAGTTTCCTGCCTCTATGTACACTCTTCTTTCTCTCAACTAGCAGCCCTACAGAAAACAAGGTCGTAACAGAAATGCTGACACAACCAACCTTAAAACATATCATAATGAAAGCTATAATTATATCTTCTAATTGTATACTCGGTGAAGGAAATGCCAACCAGAACAAAAACACAACTAGTTAGCAACAGTCCATCAGAATTCTTAGAAAATGTATATGAAACTCTATTATCTTCAGACACAGCCAGAAGATGTCAGACAATCAATTCATATAACATGCCAGCTTAATAAAATCTGCATACAAAATTTATGAAGGCAGTAATATTCCTTTTTATCACAAGTTATTAATGGTCAATTGAATGAACATCTACAGCTGGAGTGATATGGTTCTGTATGATATTTTAATCATCTTTAGCCATAGATTTAAGTGCATTTCATTTTATAACCATCAGCTACACAAGATAAGAAAGCTTTTACATAAGTAAAGGTATTTGGGGTAGGCTACCAATTTCATCTTTCTACTGCTATTGATTTCCTTGAAAAAAAATTTTTTAAGTGCAACAAATATTCCATCACAATAATATTTGCTTTAATATCTATATTTGAACACAAAAGTTTTCTTGAAGTTTTATTATATGTTCAGTTAGTTTAAAACTTCCTTTCTGTTCCTCTTCCAATAAAAACTTTCAGTATTATTTATATAAAACAATCTTCCTCAACACTATTATCCTCTAAAAAACACCCTACTGGAATTTTGATGTCTCTGATATAAATATTCTCGGAAATTAATACATCCTGTTCTCTAAAGTGAAATGTCTTACTTATTCCCACTCATTGGTTGACATGTTCTTTTAAAAACTTACCTTTTTCAAGTCAACATTTCCCACAGATTTTTGGCTAAAACTAAACTTTACCATGGAGAAGGCAATGGCACCCCACTCCAGTACTTTTGCCTGGAAAATCCCATGGACAGAGGAGCCTGGTAGGCTGCAGTCCATGGGGTCGCTAGAGTCAGACACAACTGAGTGACTTCACTTTCACTTTTCACTTTCATGCATCAGAGAAGTGACTTAGCAGCAGCAGCAGCCTTATGTGTCTTTTTTCACTCATTATTCCTTCTGTTGTTTCAATAATTTCCTTCTGAGCGCCTGTCAGTTAATTTGTGCTTACTCTAGGGGAATAATTCCTGATCTTAAGGATCTAGTCATCTAAAATGGATCACAGTGTGTGTATACACACACTTGTTTAAAAAAGGGGGTTAAGAGCCTGGAGAAATACAAAGTGGGGATTCGGAGTAGGCTGTTGCTACTTATAGAGAAGAGAACAAGGGGAAACTTTATAAAATAGGACAGTTGTAATTTGTAGGGAAAGAAGAAATAGGGGTAACTTTAGATAAAGGGAATAACATGAAATTGACTTAAGGATAATATAAAGGACAAAAGTGCTAGAATTTTAGGCTTGAAATACTGACTCTGAACAATGAATAGAACTGTAGATGGCAGGCATTTTCCAAACTTCTCTAGTAAGTAGGATGTGCCTATATCCAGGAAGATCACAATTCATTAAATTTCATGTTAAGCTTCATGAATCTGCCTAAACTTTCTCATCTTATCACGCAAGCCAATATATGCTTACACTGTGAGGTTAAAACAATGAACTTGTGAAGAGAACCCGTCCAATCAAATTATCAACAAGCAATAATTCCACTACTGGGCAGTATCTTAGGCTCAATGTCAATTTTAAAGAAGTGTGCTTATATTTGCATTTTAATTAGGTCACACGTTCAACATCATCATATTCATTTTGGTTTATTGCTCTATTTTATTGTCATTTCCAAAATGACAGTTTTGAATGTGGACATAAAGGGAAAAAAAAAAATCTCTACTTCTATGTTGACAATTCAAATACTAAACTGTGAGTAGTATGAATAGAGTGTGGGTGTGCTCAGACACAGTCATGTCTGATCTTTACAACCCCATGGACTGTAGCCTGCCAGGCTCCTCTGCCCATGGGATTCTCTCAGCAAGAACACTGGAGTGCATTGCCATTTCCTTCTCTAGGGGATCTTCTTGACCAGGGATGGAGGCCACGTCTTCTGGCAGGTCGATTTTTTTTTACCACTAGTGTCAGCTGGGAAGCCCAAGTATGAACAGAGATATGACTATGTCTAAAATTCTAAATATTTAGAATAATTGGATTTTTAAAATGTTTCGAGAACAAATTATTAGATCCGTAAGTAAGAGCAAAATGGAGTCTTGGATGGAACATGAAATTTAGGTTCTTGTGAGTCACCACAAGCTAAACACGGACAGCTCATTAAGAAAAAATAGGTAAATGTCACTTTGGTCAAGAATTTTCCATTAGAAGTTAGACATTATTTGTATTGTTTTTTGGGGAAGGGGACATGGACAGACAAACTAACAGCTCTTTCTCTATACTTAAAAAAAAAAATACCCACCAATACACTTTTTAACAGTGATAAATTTCATCAACTGAAGCTTTTTGAAGTGTAAAATTCAATGCCATTCAATACATTCATGATGCTGTGCAACCTTCATCATTATCTGCTTTCAGAATGTTTCCATCATCTGAAAAGGAAACCCAAAGTTCATTAAGCAGAAGCTCCTACCAACACCTTCTCGCAACACTAATCCTCTATCTATGAGTCTTCCTATTCTTAATATTTTATATAAATATAATCATATAATATCAGGCCTTCAGTATCTGGCTTATTTTACTTTGCATAATGTTTCAAATATATCTTAACTAAGAATATCTGTGAAGAAGACATGGTCAAATCCTTCACTTCTCAGGGTTTTTTTTTTTTTGCATTTTTCTCTTCCCAAAATTATTCCAAAATTCTATGAGGCTTTGTGTTCACTGTTTATGCAGTAAATAAATAGGAGTTTTCATGCCCTACTTTTTCCAAGCTAAAAAGTCAATGACAAACATCTATTATATTAAAAATCCAAGCCATTATTGACATCAGAACTTGATTCTACATAAGGACAAAAGAAGACTTATGAATACAGAGACCATGGCCAGGGGAATCCAGTATCACCATGTGCCAGGTTTCCCTAAATTAATCATTCAATGTTATTCTCTTTAAGAAAATCTCAACAGATTTTTCCACACAACTTGAAAACATGGAAAAAATACACTTGAATGAATCAAGGGTTAAGGCCAGCTGAAAAATGTGATAAAAAATAAGGAATAACTTACCCTTCTAGACATAAAGATACCTGTCAACTTATAGTAAATCAAAGCACTAATAATTAAAACTCAAAGAGACCAACCAAACTTGGGCAGACAGGAAACAAACCTACACATATTTACAAGACCATGTGGCAAGAATAAACTCAAATACTGATTACCTACATGAGGAAAAGTGGGTTTGTAATTCATACTACATATAAAAATATTCAGATGACAACAAGGCATACATAAAAAGAAAGATCTTTATAAAAATTATAGCAAAATACTGTTATGACCACAGCATTGGGAAAAAATGTTCTAACCTGTATGTAAAATGAATGGAACATAAATGAAAAGCTAAATTTGACTATATTTTTTTTTAAAAATCTTAATTCTCTAAAGGCTTGCACAGACATAAACTCACTAAAAACCCAAGCCAAAACTCAGAATCTAATTTGAAATGCATCTAATCACAAACTAGTTCAACCTAGAAAATATAAAAATATAAACTAGGTGAAAATGATGACCCAATGGAAAAGTAGACAAAGAACACACATAGGCAAGTGATGCAAAAAAAGGTATCTAGGGAACAACTGAAAGAATGTTTGACCCACAGATAATCATGGAACTTGGATGAAAATTAAAATGGTAATGAGATTAACATTTTATACCTACCCACCAGAGTAGAAAAAATTTAAAAATTACACTGACGCAAGTGTTGATGAAGACATGAGAAATAGGAATTCTCACACATTGCTGCAGAGTGTTAACCAGTTCAATAACTTAATTGAGATTGTGAAACTACTCTCTAAAGAAATGTACTCCTTCTCAAGTGGAAATTCCATTGCGGGTCAATATTCTATAGAGATTCAGTCACCAACACACCAGGAAATACATACAAGGATATTCATTTTACATTGCCTTAATGAAAAAAATTAGAAAAAAAAAAGAATAAAGGGAAAAGGAAATTAACTTGTCATCTATTCAGACAATGAAATACCCTACAGTAGATAAAGAGTCAAAGACTTAGATCTTCAGTTATCACTGTGGCTGTATCTCAAAAACAATGCTGAGAGAAACAAAGCATGCACAGAAGAACACTGTCCATGAAAATACCAAACAAATAAAACTATGTGCTTTGTAGGGATACAGACTCAAATAGCAAACAAACGAACTTCAGCAGGTAGAAAGACAGAAGCTTCTGGATAGCAAATACCTCTGTTGTTTTTTTTTTTTCCTTAAATGTCAGTTTATTTATTTATTTATTTTTTTAATTTTATTTTATTTTTAAACTTTACATAACTGTATTAGTTTTGCCAAATATCAAAATGAATCCGCCACAGGTATACATGTGTTCCCCATCCTGAACCCTCCTCCCTCCTCCCTCCCCATTCCATCCCTCTGGGTCGTCCCAGTGCACCAGCCCCAAGCATCCAGTATCGTGCATCGAACCTGGACTGCAAATACCTCTGAAGAAGTAGTTCTCACAAGGACATCTGTTGTTCCCACAAAGACATTTTTGTCTACCAAGGATATGTAGAAACATGTGGAGACATTTTTGGTTGTCACAAGCAGGAAAGGGCATGTATGCCACGTCTAGTAGATAAGAGAACACGGGTGCTGCTAAAAACCTACCGTGCAGGACAGCCCTCCACAAGAAAGAAGATCTAGGCCCCAAGTGTCAATGGTTCCAGAGCTGAAAAAGCCAGCTTTAAAGAGAGGAAGGAGCCTAAGATGTTAGTGGACATGGGCATATCTAAAACACTCTTTGGGGAGGGAGGAGGGAGGAGGGTTCAGGAAGGGGAACACATGTATACCTGTGGCGGATTCATTTTGATATTTGCCAAAACTAATACAATTATGTAAAGTTTAAAAATAAAATAAAATTTAAAAAAAAGATATGAAGCACAGAAATACATTTTTAATAAAAATCTGTAGCACACAGACATTAGTCTGTACATTTTTTTATATTTGAAGTATCTCATAAACTTTAGAAGTATAAATAATTTAACATATCAGCACAAGGTTAATTTTTTTAATTGATGGTGGTTACCAGACCACCTGACCTGCCTCTTGAGAAACCTATATGCAGGTCAGGAAGCAACAGTTAGAACTGGACATGGAACAACAGACTGGTTCCAAATAGGAAAAGGAGTACGTCAAGACTGTATATGGTCACCCTGCTTATTTAACTTATATGCAGAGTACATCATGAGAAATGCTGGACTGCAAGAAGCACAAACTGGAATCAATATTGCCAGGAGAAATATCAATAACCTCAGATATGCAGATGACACCACCCTTATGGCAGAAAGTGAAGAGGAACTCAAAAGCCTCTTGATGAAAGTAAAAGAGGAGAGTGAAAAAGTTGGCTTAAAGCTCAACATTCAGAAAATGAAGATCATGGCATCTGGACCCATCACTTCATGGCAAATAGATGGAGAAACAGTGGATACAGTGTCAGACTTTATTTTTGGGGGCTTCAAAATCACTGCAGATGGTGACTGCAGCCATGAAATTAAAAGACGCTTACTCCTTGGAAGAAAAGTTATGACCAACCTAGATAGCATATTCAAAAGCAGAGACATTACTTTGCCAACAAAGGTCCGTCTAGTCAAGGCTATAGTTTTTCCAGTGGTCATGTATGGATGTGAGAGTTGGACTGTGAAGAAAACTGAGCGCCAAAGAATTGATGCTTTTGAACTGTGGTGTTGGAGAAGACTCTTGAGAGTCCCTTGGACTGCAAGGAGATCCAACCAGTCCATTCTGAAGGAGATCAGCCCTGGGTGTTCTTTGGAAGGAATGATGCTAAAGCTGAAACTCTAGTACTTTGGCCACCTCATGAGAAGAGTTGACTCATTGGAAAAGACTCTGAGGCTGGGAGGGATCGGGGGCAGAAGGAGAAGGGGACGACAGAGGATGAGATGGCTGTATGGCATCACTGACTCAATGGACGTGAGTTTGAGTGATCTATGGGAGTTGGTGATAGACAGGGAGGCCTGGCGTGCTGCGATTCACGGGGTCGCAAAGAGTCGGACACAACTGAGCAATTGAACTGAACATGTATCTTTTATTGGCATAATTCTGCAAACATATTTTTGGAAAAATATTCTCACACTCATAATCAAATGTTACTTGCACATTTTTTTCTTGTTCATTTCATACAGTGCGACGTGGAAGAACTCAGGATTTATCTATTTGATTACAATTGCAGGCAAGAACACCCTAAGACCACCCCCAAGAAAGCTAATTTAGTCATTTTCAGTTTTTACAGCATACTGTCATAATTCTAGCCAGTTTTCTGAAGAAGCTGATGGTCTACAATGGTGGACCTTTATAACACATGCCTCATGCTTCCTTAACTAGATGGCCCCCCATGGGAATTTCCCCCAGCCTTATGGATTCCAAGGGTTCCTTAAACCTGCTTTGAAATGAACCAGGGTACATTTTTATTTTGAGGTTGGCAAACATTTTCTGCAAGGGCCAAATAACAAGTGTTTCAGGCACTGCAGGCCATATGGTCTCGGTCACAACTACTCAACTCTGCCACTGCAGCACGGAAACAGCCACAGACACACAGGAAGTACCACGTGCACCTGGGTTCCAATAAAACTTTAGTGACAAAAATACGGAGTGGAATTGGGCTCCAGGCCATGGTTTGTACATACCTGGAGGGTAAGCAAAAAATATAATTACTTTAAAATATGCCTTCAAATTTAAGGCATTGCTCAAATCTCTCAGTAAATAAACTTCAATTGTTACAGAAAACTTACACAACTAAAAGTGAACCCATAAAGATAAAAAATGTCCATAAATGATCAAAATGTTAATTTTATTTTTACATTTACAGTACACCAGCCTCTCTCTGGAACTGTGTTATATGATCTGATTTACCAAATAACTAATTATAATTGATTTCATTTGTATAAATTATGTTATTAATGTTTCTTTGTAGTAAAATAAATACACATATCTTTTCTTCAATTTGACTAAAGGTTGGAATGACAAGAACAGTGAGACTATACTCCCTGCACAAATAATAGCTTTCTATTAGATTTGCCATTTCACCTGAATAATTCCTTATAATCATGAATAATGATGTTATTCGACAACCTAATGATATCATGATATGTAGCTTCCATCCATCTGTCTTTGTCAAGAAGGTCAAATATTTGTATTCCACTGCACTAGGCCAAGATGAACAAACAGTTAAACAATATCACAGCCTTTAATTATTTCTCCAAATAAAGCCAGCAAGTCCCATTTTGCGTTGTAGATGTATGCACTACAAATCTACTTCAAAGAAATTGAATGCCTACTCAGTTTTACTCAGTTTTTAACACAAGTTTAATTTAAGCTCAACTTTTTTAAACGTGGTTTAAACTTAAAGAAAAAGCCCCAAGATTGTGTAAGAATATTCCTAATTGGTTGTTGCTGGAAACTTACTCTACAATAGAGATTTGTAACTCAACTCTTAATATATAGCAGGAATCTTATATATAGGAAGCTGAATAATAGGAATCTTATTATACAGGAAGCTGAAATACCCATGTGATTTCTTGAAATTGGCACAGAAGGTAAGAATAAAATAATTTATGATATACCCAAACTACAGCATTAATAAAGAAATTCTTGATAGTGTTGCCTTGCTTGGAGCATCTATGAATGACTTCTCCTGGAAAACAAGGCCAAACGGCAGATGTAAATGGACATGCCTCATTCAGTGTTTTAACAGGGCTCCTACAAGACCTGGGCCCCTGGGTATGGAGGACAGTGTGAACAGCAAGGACATGAGGAAACCTGACTGACAGCTCAGGATGATTGTGTGTGTGTGCGCGAATCTTCTTCTTTCATTCTTTGAATCCCAAGGTTTCTCACTCCACTGAAATAAAGTACCTAGAAGGCCTTATAAATCTGGTTCTCAGCTCTGAAGATTTACCCATTTCCTTGTCAGGCTTCATCCACATAGGTTTTCTTTCTGTTTTCCAAACATGCTCGAGCCCGTAAACTTGGGTCTGTCCCAGGAATTTTGTTCTTGTCTCCCTCTATATGGAATTCTCTGTCACTGTCCTTCATTGGACTTCTCTGTTACTCAGTTCTTAGATCCTAGATCACTTCCAGAGAGAAGCCTTCCTTGACCACTCAGGTTCAAGCAGTCATAATCTAACAGCATATTGTTCATGGCTTGTGGGTTTCATCTTTCACTGTCAGCCTCTGCACACAGGAATAAAACTAGGACCCTATCTGCCTGTTGCCTGTCGTATACCCAGGGCCTGGCACATAATAGGAACTAAATACTTACTACACGATAAATGAACATATTCACCCATTCCCAATAGACAACTATGGCTCTAATGTGAGGTCAGCAAGTTGTGACCCCAGAGGCCAAACCAGCCTGACGTCTATTTATGTAAATAAAGTTTCACTGGAACACAGACATGTTCATTTATTGACTTATTGTTTATGGCAGCTTTCACATTACAACATAGTTGAGTAGTTGCAACAAAGACTGTGCATCCAGAAAGTATTTATTACCTGTTCTTTTACAAAGAATGTTTGCTGACTCCTGGCCCAAGGCACAGTATATGTTCTTAATACATAAAATTAATGAAGTACTGCCTTTGCTTTTAAAGAGGTTACAGTCCACTGCATGTTTTTATTCGAACCCCTTTGAATTAAAATCCTCTAACCCAAAGAAAGCTCCTTCAAAGCTGCGTCATCTAGCAAGAAATGTAATGGTGTTCTATTCATGAGGCTGTTAGCTGAAATCTTGTCAAGTAGGACTCGCCCAAAGCAGGCTTCAGACAGGTCAATGAAAGCATGGTGAAAAGATTGACCTGGAGCTTCACTGTTGAACACAGCAGCCACTAAGATCTGTGGCTATTCAGATTAATTAAAATTAAGTTAAAAATTCAATACCTCAATCATAAAATACTAGCGACATTTCAAGTGCTCAGGAGCTACCTGTCGCTACTGTGTAAAGATAGAATAGATGTATACTACTTCTCCATCATCACAGAAAGGTCTAGTGGCTAGCACTGGTCCACAGTTTCAAACATGTACATCTGATGGGTTCAGTGGACAGTGTTAATTCCGTAGAACATAAAGGGAAGCCAGGATCATGCGGCTCTCATCTTTTCAGGAACCTACCCCTGAATAACACAAATCAAAACTGAATTATGTTTTAAAAAAGTCTGAAAAATATTGCATTCTGTTCTACATATAATGTTCCAAGAGAATAGAAGTCACGCCTTCTGTTCATCAGTATAATTTTGAGGTTAAGAGGAGAGGTGCCAGCATTTCTCCAAAGAAGACATACAGATGGACAGTAAGCATATGAAAAGATGCTCAGCATCACTAATTGTCAGAGAAATGCAAATCAAAACTAAAATGAACTATCACTTCACACTAGTCAGAATGTGTGTTAGTTACTCAGTCATGTTCAACTCTTTGTAACCCCATGGATTGTAGCTGGCCAGGCTTCTCTGTCCACGGAATTCTCCAGGCAAGAAGACTGGAGTGGGTTGTGATTCCCTTCTCCAGGGGATCTTCCCAACCCAGGGATTTAACCTGGGTCTCCAGAATTGTAGGCCGATTCTTTACCGTCTGAACCACCAGGGAAGCACATTCACACTGGTTAAAATGGCTATCATTAAAAAGTCCACAAACAATAAATGTTGGAGAGAGTATGGAGAAAAGGGAACCATCCTATATTGTTGGTGGGAATGTAAATTGGTGCAGCCACCAAGGAAAACAATATGGAGGTTCCTTAAAAACTAAAAATAAAGTTACTGTATGATCCAGTAATTCCACTCATGGGCATATATCCAGAGAAAACTCTAATCTGAAAAGATACATGCATCTCAATGTTCATAGCACCACAGTTTACAATAGCCAAGACATAGAAGCAACCTGAATACCCATTAATGGATGAATGAATGAAGAAGACATGGTGTATATATACCATGGAATATTACTCAGCCATAAAAAGGAATGAGATTATGCCATTTGCAGCAACATGGATGAACCTAGAGATTATCATACTAAGTGCAGTAAGACAGAGAAAGAGAAATATCATAATTTACTTATATGTAAAATGCAAAATATGGTAAATATTGACCTATTTACAGAACAGAAACAGACTCACAAACATAGAAAACTCATGGTTACCAAAGGGGAAGGAGAGGCAGGTAAATTAAGACTCGGATCAGCAGATTCACATGACTATATATAAAAGAGATAAACAACAAGACAGAATACGGAACTATAGTCAACATATTGTAATAACCTACAGGACTGGAAAAGGTCAGTTTTCATTCCAATCCCAAAGAAAGGCAATGCCAAAGAATGCTCAAACTACCACACAATTGCACTCATCTCACACGCTAGTAAAGTAATGCTCAAAATTCTCCAAGCCAGGCTTTAGCAATATGTGAACCGTGAACTTCCTGATGTTCAAGCTGGTTTTCGAAAAGGCAGAGGAACCAGAAATCAAATTGCTAATATCCGCTGGATCATCGAAAAAGCAAGAGAGTTTCAGAAAAACATCTATTTCTGTTTTATTGACTATGCCGAAGCCTTTGACTGTGTGGATCACAATAAACTGTGGAAAATTCTGAAAGAGATGGGAATACCAGACCACCTGACCTGCCTCTATGAGAAATCCGTATGCAGGTCAGGAAAGCTACAATTAGAACTGGACATGGAACAACAGACTGGTTCCAAATAGGAAAAGGAGTATGTCAAGGCTGTATATTGTCACCCTGCTTATTTAACTTATATGCAGGGTACATCATGAGAAACGCTGGGCTGGAAGAAGCACAAACTGGAATCAAGATTGCTGGGAGAAACATCAATAACCTCAGATATGCAGATGACACCACCCTTATGGCAGAAAGTGAAGAGGAACTCAAGAGCCTCTTGATGAAAGTGAAGGAGGAGAGTGAAAAAGTTGGCTTAAAACTCAACATTCAGAAAACGAAGATCATGGCATCTGGACCCATCACTTCATGGCAAATAGATGGAGAAACAGTGGATACAGTGTCAGACTTTATTTTTGGGGGCTTCAAAATCACTGCAGATGGTGACTGCAGCCATGAAATTAAAAGACGCTTACTCCTTGGAAGGAAAGTTATGACCAACCTAGATAGCATATTCAAAAGCAGAGACATTACTTTGCCAACAAAGGTTCGTCTAGTCAAGGCTATGGTTTTTCCAGTGGTCATGTACGGATGTGGGAGTTGGACTGTAAAGAAAGCTGAGCGCCGAAGAATTGATGCTTTTGAACTGTGGTTTTGGAGAAGACTCTTGAGAGTCCCTTGGACTGCAAGGAGATCCAACCAGTCCATCCTAAAGGAGATCAGTCCTGGGTGTTCTTTGGAAGGAAAGATGCTCAAGCTGAAACTCCAGTACTTTGCCACCTCATGCAAAGAGTTGACTCATTGGAAAAGACTCTGATGCTGAGAGGGATTGGGGACAGGAGGAAAAGGGGACCACAGAGGATGGGATGGCTGGATGGCATCACTGACTCGATGGACATGAGTTTGGGTGAACTCTGGGAGTTGGTGATGGACAGGGAAGCCTGGCGTGCTGCTATTCATGGGGTTGCAAAGAGTTGGACACGACTGAGTGACTGAACTGAACTGATAAAGGAATATGAAAAAGGATACATACATACATATATGCTGCTGCTGCTAAGTCACTTCAGTCGTGTCCGACTCTGTGCGACCCCATAGACGGCAGCCCACCAGGCTCCCACGTCCCTGGGATTCTCCAGGCAAGAACACTGGAGTGGGTTGCCATTTCCTTCTTCAATGCATCAAAGTGAAAAGTGAAAGTGAATTCACTCAGTCCTGTCTGACCCTCAGCGACCCCATGGACTGCAGCCTTCCAGGCTCCTCCGTCCATAGGATTTTCCAGGCAAGAGTACTAGAATGGGGTGCCATTGCCTTCTCTGACATATATATATATATATATATATATATATATATATATATATATATATATATATATATGTAAATGTAGGGCTTTCCTGGTGGCTCAGATGGTAAAGAATCTGCCTGCAGTACAGCAAACGCAGTTTTGATCCCTGGGTCAGGAATATTCCCTGGAGAAGGAAATGGCAACCCACTCTAGTATTCTTGCCTGGAGAATTCCATGGACAGAGGAGCCTGGCGGGCTATGGCCCACGTCATCACAGAGTTGGACATGACTGAGTGACTAACGTTCCCACTTTTTCAATAAACAGATTTAAAAACAAAAAAGAGTGGGTCAGCACCATCAGGCTGCTCAGGCTATTGTCCACCTAAGGCAGACAACTTAACCCCTCTCAATCTATCTCCTTATTTGTTAGATGGTCACAACAACGTCAATGTATTTTTGTGAAAATTAAGTGGGTTAATATAAAGAAAGCACTGACACAGCACCTGGACCATTGTGAGTGCTGTACAAGTGGTGGATTAAAAAAAAAAAAACAGTGAGAACAGCTAGCACAGGACTTGGCACACAGTAGGTAATCTTCAAGATTTGTTGACTTGAAACACAACTGAAGTAAACTCTTGAGTCAGAGGCATTAACAGGCCAACTTGCAGAATGAGTAGGCAGAAAATGGACTTATCTAAGAATAAGCCATACTGGAAAATAGGCTGGTCACTAAGAAACCATCTCCCATCACCCTTTCCAAAGGATAACAAAGTAATACAATGAACCCAATTTCTATATATAGTAAACATTTTTGATAACTTATATACAGTCACTATTTGAGTTACATAAAGATGCACCAAGACAACATTTAAATAATTCAAGCTACAGTTTTCCAGAATGGTCATGCTATCCTATAATACTCATCTCTGTAGATTCTTTTCAATTAAGAGACCCCACTAACCTACATTTTCACGTCTCTCAATCATTATTAACTTCTGCACATTTTGTCTCTCAACCTCGAGTGTCCAGTTCATCATCACCTCTCAGAGTTGCTTCATGGATGTGCATCTGAAGTGTCTGGGGTGATTTGCTTGTTTTAACTTCCAATTCCTGGACCCTATGGAGAATGAAATGGCAACCCACTCCAGTGTTCTTGCCTGGAGAATCCCAGGGACGGGGGAGCCTGGTGGGCTGCCGTCTATGGGGTCGCACAGAGTCGGACACGACTGAAATGACTTAGCAGCCTGGACCCTATATTCACCTTTTCAATTCAGAATCCCCAGGGTGGAAAAGTCAGAGCACAGACCAGGAACAGGCATTGTCACCAACAAATTTCAGGTGATTTTTAGTCCTCTTGGCATGTTGTTATTTTAGATCAAGATTTCACATATATGCAATGAGAAGAAATGCCAAGCAGTGAAATACTGTGGAATCACTACTTCGCCCTTTTGGAAAGGTAATGGAGTGATCATATATGCTTCACTCACACTCCTCATGTATATTACATACATATACACACACAGTACTTGTAGGTGCAAAGTATTCAAAGAAAATCTAAGCCTTTTTGCCATCAGTGAGCTTCTTGAATAAGGTGCATACACATAAGTGATGCTAACCAATGTTATGATGATATATGATTGAGAGCTCAATGAGTGCAAGTATAATAAGATTTCAGAGGAAAAAGCAATCAAGCCAGTCTAGGTTGTCAGCAATGTGAAAAATGGCCTTCTTTGGATCTGGTAGTCGGGGCAGGCAGGAAAAAAGTGATAGTAGATATTAAACTCAGTGGGTTTCCCAGGTCTTTGTTCTTCTCTCAGTTTAGAGCTTCGATCTTCAGACATAAAAAGACTAAAGCAAAAACGGCAGCCTTCCTAGTTATTAACCCAAGCGGCCTGGGAAAGATTACTAAGGCTTCATAAGATGGACAAAGGAATTGCATCTCAGTGGTCATAGAGGAATGATACTCTGGGGCACCGTGAACCGAGGCAGCACGCAGCCCCCAGGTCTAAGAGGCTGTCCTGCAAGACCCTGCACAGAACAGCACGCTCTTATCTTCCCAAGGTATCTGCAGTAAAAAACCATTGGCTGGTCTCCTCATTTGACATCTAATCAAATACTTTCTCCTAGAGTAACGTTTCTCATGGTTCAGGTCTTAACCCTGCAATGATTCTGTCAAGTTCTTGAAAGACAAGTAAGCATCTTATTTCTTGGCAACTCCCCCAGTGCCCAGCACAGTGATCTCACACACCAAAAAAGGTTTTGAATGAATCATTTAGAAAACCCTGATGCAGCACCTACTATGTATTACACACTGTGTTAGGTGCTCAATGGAACAGACTGCTAGGTCTCTGCCAGTGGCCGTGACAAAGCAGCCTGTGATCAGGATGGCTGAAGACAGCCCTGTGATGCACAAAAACCATTAACCTGTACACTTCAGATTGGTGAACTGAATGGTGTGAATTGTATGTTAATAAAGCTGTATAATAACAAAAGAGTAAATAACATCCAGATAAAAAATGGCCAAAGATGGTCATACCTTACAAGTCTACTCCGTGCAGGTTTAAGGGGAGAAAAAAAAAAAATACAGAGCTTAGTCATTGCTATTTAGACTGACTGTGATACATTGATAATATTTGATGGCATTGTATGTAAACACTGTAAAATGGAGTACTTCTAAGAGACAACAAAACAATAAAACTAAATTTATACAATTCTGGTTAAGTACACAGGCAGTATAATCAGAAAAACATGGGGTCAACTCATGGTTCTCTTCTTCAGTGGTGTGACTTTGATCAAATCACCTAGCTTATCTGAGCTGCAAATTCTACATGGGTAAAATTGAAATATACTTATAAAACATGTTCAATCATAATACACTTCTAGTAATTAAATAAATGCAAGTTAGCATGGCACCATTTGCTCTTATAAAACTAGCATAGATTGTTAAAAACTATTTAATATATGCAACAAACAGCAAAATATTTTCCTACTCTGCTTCCGGATACAAACTTTACGATGCTTGCAGCAAGATTCGTAATAGTGAACATTCAGAAACAAAGTGAACATTCAATACCTGATGAAATAAATCGATTATGGAAAACCCAATCAATGGAATATTGTGGCGCCATTGTTAATTAACAAACAGTTTTAATAAGAAAAAATCCTGTGTTACTAAAAATGAAGGAATATATTATAATATTATATGTAAAGTATGATGCTAGTTTTACTTAAAACTGTTTAGGGGAAGATCAAGAGAAAAGAAAACATCTTAAAAGATTAACAAGGATTATCTCTGGATGTGGCATTATCAGTCTTTTTTACTTGCTTCTTCAGAGTTTTATGGATTTAAAAAAATGAACAGCATTAAAACTTTTGCTTATTTCATTCATAACAAATACATGCAGTTACCCATTTGTAAGAACTGAAAAAGAAAGCTTGTTTTTTATATAATGGCATCAGATTATATTATAAATTGAAGTTAATTTTACTATACAGATCAATAGTTACATGGCACAAATGATCAAAATAAGAAACGTGAAGTATATTCTCAAAATATAACCATACCTGCTAATCTAACCATTTTCACAGCCACCAATGTCAAGGGTTATAGTATTTTTTTAAACTTTTGGTTTAAGAAAAGGTCATAAATGGGTAACTTGAAAGTCTTCATTATTAGAACCAATCTGCTAAGTCACTTCAGTTTTGTCTGACTCTGTGCGACCCCATAGACAGCAGCCCACCAGGCTCCCCCGTCCCTGGGATTGTCCAGGCAAGAACAAGGGAGTGGGTTGCCATTTCCTTCTCCATAGGACCAATCTAGACAGCATATTAAAAAGCAGAGACATTACTTTGCCAACAAAGGCCCATCTAGTCAAAGCTGTGGTTTTTCCAGTGGTCATGTATGGATGTGAGAGTTGGACTGTGAAGAAAGCTGAGCACAGAAGAATTGATGCTTTTGAACTGTGGTGTTGGAAAAAGACTCTTGAGAGTCCCTTGGACAGCAAGGAGATCCAACCAGTCCATCTTAAAGGAAATCAGTCCTGAATATTCATTGGAAGGACTGATGCTGAAGCTGAAACTCCAATACTTTGGCCACCTGATGTGAAGAGCTGACTCATTTGAAAAGACCCTGATGCTGGGAAAGATGTGTAATATCATGTATGAAACGAGTTGCCAGTCCAGGTTCAATGCACGATACTGGATGTCTGGGGCTGGTGCACTGGGACGACCCAGAGGGATGGTGTGGGGAGGGAGGAGGGAGGAGGGTTCAGGATGGGGAGCACATGTATACCTGTGGCGGATTCATTTTGATGTTTGGCAAAACTAATACAGTGTTTCAGGTTTAAAAATTAAATTAAATTAAATTAAAAAAAGAAAAAAAAAAGGCAGGAGGAGAAGGGGATGACAGAGGATGAGATGGTTGAGTGGGATTACTGACTCAATGGATATGAGTTTGAGTGAACTCCGGGAGTTGGTGATGGACAGGGAGGCCTGGCATGCTGCAGTCCATGAGGTCACAAAGAATCGGACACAAACTGAGTGACTGAACTGAAACATTTCACATCACAGCCATTTGTCAATTATAAAATAATGGTTGTGATTTAGTCTCTAAGTCGTGCCCACCTCTTTTGCAACCCCATGGACTGTAGCCTGCCAGGCTCCTCTGTCCACAGGATTCCCAAGCAAGAATACTGGAATGGGTTGTCATTTCCATCTCTAGAGGATCTTCCCAACCAGGGATTGAACTTGAGCCTCCTGCATTGGCAGGTGAGTTCTTTATCACTGAGCCACCAAGGAAGCCCTAAAATAAAGGTATAATACAGTTAATAAAAAACTGCCAAACACAATATTGATCTGAGGAGTCTCATGAAGCTTGCACAGCTTCAGTGATTGTACATAATGTCTGTATTCAACCATGACCTCCAGAAGTAAAAGTGATTAACCAAATAATGAAGAGAAAATATGCTTTAAAAAAGATTTTCTTAAAAATAATTTGTGAAAAGGAACAGATAGTTCCCTAAGATCCTATCACTGTTAGCTACATGGCTGGATAAGCCTTTCTGCTCTATGGTAAGCCTGATCACGGAAATCAAATTTAGCCATGATTTAATTTACAATTATTTTTCAGACTTTGAGGAAAAGGTATAACTACATTATGTTCAATGAGCTGAACAAATTCTGAACTTTGAGTTCAGGGTAGACATCAAAATGCTGTATGCTAGGATGACATCACGAAGATGGTACCAGGGGGTTAGGGGGAAGAGTCACTTCACTACTCCCCATCACCCCAAAAGGTTTGGCACTCTAGTGGTCCTTGGACATTTATCATGGCTATTTTCTCCCTACCTATTTGGATCATGGGCCATAAAACCAGAGGGAGGAAAACAAAACACCAAGAGACAGAAATTCATCTGAATCTCACTACTTTTTTTTTCTTTTCTTAAATAAGTCAAGGACTTAACTGGGTCAGCCTGGGTACTTAGAATAAAGCTATTCCCAACCTATGATATGGTCCAGTGGTTAAGGAAATGATTTTTGCAATTCATTCATATTGGGACTCCAGTACTTACAAGCCAGGTGAATTTGGATAGGTTACTTCCCTAATGTTAGATTTCTTTCTGAATATATGTAAAGTTCTGAATATATGTAAAACTTTCAATATGCGGTAGCAGTTTAATTAATGAATATGGAAGTTTCATAGAAGAAGACTGTTAATAAATGTTTGTTATTAGAAATAAAATTTTCCCTAAGATCCATTTTAAATGTTTTATATCAAAGTTACAAAAATGTTTTTAGCCCTTTACTAATGCAAATCCACATTCTCTTTTACATTTATACTTGTCACCTTCATTTCTCTTCTGGATGAGATCACCTCTTGAGGTTTCTTTCAGCTCTATCATTCTATGATAGTAGGACTGGATGGGGAAAACATATTATTCAGGCTCTGCTTTTGATTGCTATTTTTCATGTGTTAAATCTCAGAGAGCTGCCCAAATCCCCTGCTGATTGTCTTGGTCAAGATGTTGATAAACTCTCAGAATTCTGTCTCCAGTGGCACTCACGTTCATGGACAAATGGCTCTTTTCAAATTCTGAAAATTTCTATACCATCTTCTATCTTCTAATGCTAATACCTTTTAATTTGATGACATTAACCCCAAGGTTACCGAGTATGGTCTCCACTGGTCAACCCATCTCAGCTTTTTGTACAAGAGGCCATTACCAAAAGTCAGATTTGATTACTTTTCATTTTCAGCCAGTTTCATAACTACAATCAACTTTATCTTCAGTCTTATCAACAAAAGCCTTTAGAGAAATGTGAAAGCTTGATGACATTTTCTAATGATAATATGCTTCATAGTAAATAGAATTGAGCTATACATTCCACTTTACAGCTTCTTTTTATATAGTGAGTAATAATGAAAGAGTCCATAAATACATGTCATACGTGACTGGTATCTTTTTTTTCCCCCACAGTACATTTTTGGGCATGGTGGATAGATGGGAAAGGATGGACTGATGTGTTTCACAGGATCTGTAGCACAAATCTGAAGCTCATTTCATTTTGTAAGCCAACCCTTCAACACTAGTCACCTGAGAGAAATAATTTATAATTTCCTATATTATAGAGACTTCTTGTGTTTGGCAAATTCGAGTCTTTAGCTAGTATCAGAGACAGACACTCTTTGGTCTTAAGATCTTGGACTAGTTTATTTACCCTCTATCATAGACACCAGTATTTACAAAATCATTCTCTTTGATGTACTGATAATAGGATGGCCACAACTTGTTTGGTCCACAGAACATGAAGAGCTATTACACAGGGCCCTTCTGAGCAAAAGCCTTCAATATGTACATGTGGTCTGGCTTACCCTCGTAAGCTCCTATCTTCTACTAGAAGACCAAGGGGATTCAGATAGTGCCTGCTTCTTCAGCCTGGGTACAGAGTAGAAGATGACAGATGGAAAAGATCCAGGCCTGCAAGAGGCACAGCTGATACACAGGCCTGTGTGCAGGAAATTCATGATGATACATTCACAGTAACGAAATGAGAACATCCTCTAACACTATATACAAAAATGAACTCAAAATGGATTACAAACCTAAATACAGGACCAAATACTATAGAAATCCTTGAGAGAAACATAGGCAGAATACTCCGTGACATAAATTGCTGCAATATCTTTTTCAATCTGTCTCCTAGAGTAATGCAAACAAAAACAAAAATAAACAAATGGGACCTAATTAAACTTAAAATCTTTGCATATCAAAGGAAACCATAACAAAATGAAAAGACAACCTACAGAATGGGATAAAATATTTGCAAACAGTGCAACCTACAAGGGATTAATTTCCAAAATATACAAATAATTCTTATAGCTCAATAAAAAAAAAAAGTCAAAAAGTGAGCAAAAGATCTAAATAGTCATTTCTCCAAAGAAATCACACAGATAGCCAATAGGCACATGAAAAAATACTCATCATTGCTAATTATTAAAGAAATGTAAATCAAAACTATAATGAAGTATTACCTCACACCAGTCAGAATGGCCATTATCAAGAAGTCTACAAATAATAAATGCTAGCAAGGGTGTGAAGAAACAGAGACTCTTCTACATTACTGGGAATGTAAACTGGTACAGCCACTATGGGGAACAGTATGGAGGTTCTTTAAAAACTAAAAATAGAGCTACCATATGATCGTGCAATCCTACTTGAGGCCTATACCTGGAGAAAACTATAATTTGAAAAGATACACCCCAGTGTTCACTGCAGCACTGTTGACAATAGCCAAGACATGGAAGCAGCCTAAATGCCCATCAACAGATGAATGGATAAAGATGTGATACACACACACACACACATACACACACACACACAGATACACACACAAAACTACTCAGTCATAAAAAAAGAGTGAAATAATGTCATTTGCAGCAACAAGACTGAACCTAGAGATTATCATACTAAGTAAATGAAACAGATAAATATGATGTCACTTTATATGTGAATCTAAAAAATTATGCAAAGGAACTTATTTACAAAGCAGAAAAAAGAGTCAAAGCCATCAAAAATAATAACCTATGGTTACTAAAGAGGAAAAGGGAACAGGGATAAATTAGGAGTTTGGGATTAGCAGATACAAACTACTACACATAAAACAGATAAACAACAAGCTTCTACTGAATAGCAAAGGGAGCTATATTCAATATTGTGTGCATGCGTGCTCAGTCACGTTCGACTCTTTGGGACTCCATGGACTGTAGCCCGCCAGGCTACTCTGTCTGTGAAATCATTCAGGCAAGAATACTGGAGTGGGTTGCCATTTCCTACACTGTATTGTTCAGTGACCTATAATGGAAAAGAATCTAAAAAATATACAGATGTATAGATGTATAACAATCACTTTGCTGTACACCAGAAACTAACACAACATTGTAAATCAACCCTGCTTATAAACAAATAGTGAGTCTTTGTCTTGAGTGTAAAAGAAGCTGTCAAAGCATTTTTCCTGGGGATGAAGTGAGGGATCCTGTAATTAGATTTGAGTTTTGTAAAGCATTCTCTGACTATTACAGAGAGAACAACCTGAAGAGAAGGTAAATAAAAGTTTAGATGAGAAATACTGAGAGCTTGATTTCAGGCACTAGCACTGGAAATCAGAAAAACAGATGGGCTTTTGAAATTAGGAAGTGAAACTAGCAAGAACAACCCTGTGAAAGACAGTAGTATGACGGGACAAAGGATACTCTACAGTATCACCATCTACGAAGAGACACATCCTACCATAAAGAAGGACTACAAGAAATAATGTCTCTGGGTTATGAGTTTGACTAAGTTTATCAATTAATTTTGACTACTTCAAAATAACCCATAATGGTAGGCAAATTAAACTCCCTGCCACTGCAGTTACGGAAGTAAATTTTATTACTGAATAATGCTGCTGCTGCCAAGTCTCTTCAGTCATGTCCGACTCTGTGCGACCCCATAGACGGCAGCCCACCAGGCTCCCCCGTCCCTGGGGTTCACCAGGCAAGAACACTGGAGTGGGTTGCCATTTCCTTCTCCAGTGCATGAAAATGAAAAGTGAAAGTGAAGTTGCTCAGTCGTGTCTGACTCTTCGCGACCCCATGGACTGCAGCCTACCAGGCTCCTCTGTCCATGGGAATTTCCAGGCAAGAGTACTGGAATGGGTTGCCATTGCCTTCTCTGTATTGAATAATGATGTATACATAAATCACAATTGTGAATCTCAGGAAGAAACTTTGAAGAAGTAGATGAATATTGACACTGATTTATTTAGAAATTACATTTGAGTTTTCTACTTTAATATGTATCATTTTAGAAAATATGTAAACAAAAATATAACTATATAGACATAATCCTAATGATCATCTCAGTGGTACTAAAATGTACCTCAACACACCAACCACTCTGCTCCCTGAGTTAGCTCAAATACTATTCCTCTTACATAAGATTTGGAAAATAATTATGAGGGCTTTTTTTGTGTGTCCTAAAAGTTCAAAGAAGAATTCCAACAATCTTTGGAGTAATGGCTCATGGAAACGAAGTTTAGCTTCTGAAACAGACAACTATAAAGCACAGTCGCCATCTGTCTAAATTCTGTGTGCTTGATTTAAAAAAAATCTTAATTCTACACCTGGCTCAGAAAGCAGACATGGATAATTTTCATAGAATATGCCCTCATGCACGTATACACACACACACACACACACACACACACACACACACACACCTCTGGTTCAACTTCTCCTCAATAAACCCACAGAGCAGACATCTGTGTATCCACCAACAAAGCTTCTATTCCCACCCAAATCCTCTCAGGATACCTGTCCTCACTCATAGCATGCAGTTCTGGTAGGCAGTCCAACAAAACACCTCACCTGCCCCAGGCAAGAGACTCAGGCCAGGCCAAACAGATGGCCTGCTCTGGGAATCTGACTCTTGGCATTTGAGTGATCCCAGGACGTGCATGGCTGCATCATTTCAATGGCACCATCCTGAGGAGACTGTCATTTCTGCAACCAAGACGTCCAGAGCCACCCCGACCGATTTCATTCATTTCTGAAGCCCGCTACTGTTCAGCTTTCCCTTTGGACTCTGTGACCTGTTTCCCATAATTTTCAATCCACTCCTTTTACAGAAGTAGAGGTTGATTCTCAGAGAGGATAACTAAGTTGTCCAAAGTCACATAGATAAGAATGCCTGCACTGGGATTCACATTTCTGTTCATTTGATCTCAGATCCATGATCTGATACGGTCAGTATACTGCTTCCTCCTGTCATATTTCAAATGGAATTTGTAAAAAGACTGGTAATATTTGTGTATTGCCCTAGTGTACTGCTTAGAACTTCCCATGAAATGTAACTACATCAGCTATTTTGCCATTTGTAAGTGACAGGTGACTTAAAAAGCATGTCCACTTTAACTGGCCCTCTAAAACCATTTATGTTTTCCTATCACCTTCAAATGACTTTTCTGTGGCTGTCTTACTAATTCAGAACTATCTTTCATCCTCTGTTGACAATAATTAAGTTTCAATTTCAGAAATAACTGTCCAGTGAGCCCTTTAAACATTATGGATAAGGTTTTCCTTTGGAAATGGAGATAAAGAAGACATGATATTTGTTTACATTTTCTGATAGATTCTTCTTGCGCTGAGTACTGCATGTGCCTGGTTGGGAGAACTACTAATTCAACCCTTATCACCATCACCACTTACAGACATGCCAATGAGAGAGATAAATCTCAACAACTTCAGGCTATAGCTTTGTGAGGCTGACCACCAAGAAAACTCATTCCCAGAGTCACCAGTGTTCTTATTACCCGTCCTTTACACCTTTGTCTCCTGAGAGTCAATACATGACAGCTCTCATAGCAAACTACTGTGAAACTCACAAAACCAAAGTCAGGAATGAAGAATGCAGGAGACCTAGGGTAGGAAAGGAAATCGGAGGCCTGAGCAGGGCGTCTTCTTAGTGAGAGGGAAAGACTGAGTCAGCACTGAAAACCAAGCACAGTAAGGCTAGAATTTATGGGCAATGTCTGCAATACAGGATTCATCTGAAATTCAAATCCAATCTCACATATTCTGTAAGCCCAGAATAGTCCAATCGTCATTAAGTTTCTACAAGAGTTTGGTTAAAACAGCCATGCTTCGTTTTTGTTCTCCTTGCAGGGATTTTGGGACCCTTAGGAATTCTTACCTCTTTCACATTTTATTTTTACACCTTGAATTTGCATCGAGTTATCTGCTCAGTATAATGGCACCTTTTTTGGCCTTTATCTCTGTTATTTGTTGTAAAGTCAAATACCTACCCTTCCACTAGGATCAGTACCAAAGAACTGGACTGGGCAGAATTTCATTCAAAAAAGAAATGCCATGGGAGACAATAAAGACCAGGCTTCTAACACAAGAATATCTGGTTCAAGTGCCAACCCTAGTATTTACTAGATGAAATGCTTCGGGCAATCACGCTACCTCTCTGAATCTGCTTATCTCACAATATGGATAATGATACCTAATCAGAATGACTGCTCTAAGAATTCAAAATAATAAATGTAAAGTTTTAGCACAATGTCTGGGCACATGGAAATCATGATGATACTGCATTATTAAAAATTCAATGAGAGCATTTATGTAGCACGTACTGTATATATGCTGTGGATTCAACTGTAAATGATATAAGGATGATCTCTAATGTCTCAGATCTTATACATCTAATGTGAAAGACAAAACAAGAAGTAATTTCCATAAGAGATGAAAAGTGTTCCAATAGGGAGATTAAAGGTTGCATTTTTATTAATTATAAAGTGCATATACAACATAGAAGTTAAGAATCTGAGCTCTTTTCAGACAATGTGGGTTGTAGTCCCATATCTGCCTGTTAATATCATGTGACTTTACAAAAGAACTTTCAACAGTGAAATAAAAGATAGTAGTAGGGACTTCCCTGGTGGTCCAGTGGTTAAGACTTTGCCTTCCAATGTAGGGCGTGTGGGTTTGATTCCTGGTCAGGGAGTTAAGATCACAAATGCCCAGGGTCAGAAAACCAAAACATAAAACAGAAGCAATATTGTAACAAGTTCAATAAAGACTTTAATGGTTCACATAAAAAAAAAATCTTTTTTTTTTTATTAAGGGAACATATTTTTTATTTTTTTTTTTTACTTTTTGTTGTTGTCTTTTTTTTTTAATTTTTTTCATTTTATTTTATTTTTAAACTTTACAATATTGTATTGGTTTTGCCAAACATCGAAATGAATCCACCACAGGTATACATGTGTTCCCCATCCTGAACCCCTCTCCCTCCTCCCTCCCCATACATCTCGTCCCAGTGCACAAGCCCCAAGCATCCAGAATCGTGCATCGAACCTGGACTGGCGACTCATTCCATATATGATATTATATGTATTTCAATGCCATTCTCCCAGATCATCCCACCCTCTCCCTCTCCCACTGAGTCCAAAAGACTGTTCTAAAAAAAAATCTTTAAAAAAAGAAACTAGTAGTAACATTAAAAACTAGCATTTTTTATGAGCATTAACAGACAAAACATTCAAAGTACTTACAACAGTGATGGATTAAGTCTCTGTAACCCCTGAACTGGAGCCCACCAGGCTCTTCTGTCAATGGAATTCTCCAGGCAAGAATTTCAGAGTGAGTTTCCATTCCCTTCTCCAGGAGATCTTCCCAACCCAGGGATCAAACCTGGGTCTCTGGCATTTTAGGCAGATTCTTTACTGTCTGAGCTACCAGCGAAGACCACTTAATCTTTCAGTAAATGCTAATTATAATTACTAGCACTACCACAATTCTGTCAGTACTGAGCTTTACCAAAATGATTATCACCCTTCAGAATACCTTTTTCTGAGCAAACTAGCATTTCTTCGTGTGTTTTGAGCCATTCAAGCTGTAACTAGAACAAAATCTAAGGTATCTCTGAAGCTACTTTCAACTCAGACCACTCATCTTATTTTCAGAAGTTTACAAATGTTGGTGTTGTAACTGAAATTATTTTGAGTGTACTGTGGGATTGTAAAGTAAGAAAGAAGAGGGATACAAATATGAAATAGAAGAATGTGAGAATGGACCTCCCCCCATGGTGCTGGATTTTAAAGATGATATCAGTATGAACCCATAATTTAGATTATATACATATACACATACATATTTTCTAATCCTTTCCATAAAAAGGGCCTACAAATAACATTATCCCAGTAGCAGTGAGCACATTCAGCATCTAGATCTTAGTTTCCAAATATCATTTTCTACTGAAATGAGCCACAGTGCTTGGAAACTGCTAATTCCAGGTTTGGAGCAGGGAAAGTATAATATGAACTTGAAACATTTTGTGCCAGAAAATAAGGAATTGCTCAAAGATTGAATGAGGTATGTTAAAAGGGTACAAGAAGTTGTATCAGGGGTATCTGCTGCAAAATGGAGTTAATTTGTACATTGAAATCATATAAACTATGGATTATAACATCTTAAATTTTAAAAAACTTGAGTTGACTAGGTGAGCAGAGACAAAGGTCAAAAAAAACAAAGCAAAACAAAGAGAGTCAAGTTCTTCCTTGCAGAAAAATACTATGTATACCTATCTGAAAGTTGCTCAGTCATGTCTGACTCTTTGCGACCCCTTGGACTATACAGTCCATGGCATTCTCCAGAATACTGGAGTGGGTAGCCTGTTCCCTTTTCCAGGGGACCTTCCCAATAAAAAAATGCTAGAAAATAAATGTATAAAAAATGATAGAATTAGATAGTCAACACCATGTTAAGTCCCATATTATGGCTCACATGAAGATTATCTATGAATGCTAAAACTAAATTACTAAAAGAAAATTATTGGGAAAAGATATTCAGATTTGAGTTCATGTTGCCATCAGCCTAGGAAAAAACAGCTTGTTTTGTAGCCATGGTAACAAGCAGCTTCAAGAATCAGACTGAAGCCCATTCAAATGACCCTCTTTTGATAGTCAACCAGTTACAGGCTTTTGTTGATGGAAGTCAGACACTCAAAAACAGACTCACATACCTCCAAGTACCAACTAATCAACTCAGCTTCTCTCTCACTTAAGTAAACATGCTTCCAAATACCTTATCAATCCACTTACAGCTATAAAAATCTACCAATCCCTCACTCCACACTCTCTAGTTTAGTCAGCTCAGAGAGACTGTAGTTGACTAGTACAGCTCTTCCTTACATAAATTCACCTCTATCTTTTTATTTTAGTGGTAGTCTGCACCATTATCCCACTAAATATTAAGAATTTTAATGATGTGTTTTGTTTTGGTTTTTTACAATATGAGAGTCATCATCTACCCAAGTGGTCAAGTCTGGCGGTACCAACAGTAAGTAATTCAACTGGCCAGATGTGATGTGCCCAGGTATGATACAGTGGTAAATAGGAAACATCACCCATTTGGTGTCCTTGCCAGAAATGTTTGACCTCATCTGAATGATGAGAAAATTATCAGATGGATCAAGAAAGTAAAATATTACATGGGACAACTGGCCTGCAGTCTTTAAAGGATTTAATGACACAAAGAACCAAGAGAGGAGGTAGGGACATTTTATAGATTAGAAGATATTAAGAGGATTTAATAACCAATTGCAATGAATTGACTTCAACTTGATCATGTATCATGAGGAAAGAAGAAAATGCAAGCAAGGAAAGTATGTTGTTATCACTGAATTGATTTGGATTTTCTGCAGCAATGGTGGGTATGGTTTTATAGGTTATTCTTGGGAGAGACAGGCTGCCTTATAGGAGTAAAGTGTCTTTATGTCTACAGCACGTTTCTGTTGGATGGTTTGGAAAAAGGGAAAGTCTCAATGCTGAGAAACACTGTGGGTGTTACCAAGAAGGCAAAGTTAATGAATTTAGATTAGAGAGAAACAGGTGATCATGAAATTGTTTTTTTTACCCCCAACTTTAAGTTTAAAATTTTAAAATCCTCATTCATTTTTATTTTGAAAATTACATTCCCAAATATTTCCCTGCTGCCCCAATTTCTCACTTACTATCAAAATAAATCTGTTATGCTGCAACTGTTTGTGTAAGTCAGCTCCTATCTCTATTGGCAGAAAGTATGGTTCAAATAAGTGAAGTCCAAAATATTTAATTCACAAAATGATTTTCCTAGCACAATAAAAAAGAAAAAAAAAAGACATGTTTTCAGTTTAGAATAGCTAAGATTCTCTTTGGAGTTTAAATATCCTCCAGTCTTTATCACAGACATTTTATTTCTAGAGTCAGTTATGTCGCTGGAAGCCAGTGAGAGGGGAATCTTCCTCAAACCCTCAGTGGAAAAGGAGACCATCTGGATGCATTTGGACAGACACCCAGAGATGCCACGGGCATCAGTAGACCCTGAGGAGTCTCCCTCTGCCTCCTGCATCAACACTAGTCTTTGGTGTTTCCATGAGGAGTCCTTGTGGGAAGACCAGCCTTAATCTGACAGAAGGGCACATGAACAGAGGCCGCCTGGCAGGAATGCAGCTGTTGCCACATCCCCCAGAGGGAACTGGGGATGACTGAAGAGAAGATAAAACAAGGTGGACGAGAGAATGGGTGCTACAGATGAACAGATCAACCACTGGTGCCTGGAGAAAAACCCCTGTCCTCGGAGCACAGGACTGTGGCTTGAGAAACATGTTATTAGGCAAAGGTACTATGATTCTAGCGTGAGCTAGAGCCATGGAGAAAGACAACCATGTGCTCTGGAGTGGGAGGCAGCTTTGAGTACAGCAGGCAGGAAGGCTGCAGAGCCTCCTGCATGCACAGGAGGTCCTGTCCCTGTTTATAGGTACCAACTAGAAACAGCGATACTTGATATGGTGGCCAAGAGAGGAAGGAAAATCTATATGTTTACAGGATGTGAATCACAAACAACCAAGGGAATTCCGTGGGGGAGAAGGGTGATAGCTTTAGTACTTATGGATTTTCAGGAAGAAAAGGCATTCTGGTAGCAACCCCACCCCAAAAGGAACTAACCACACAATTAAGAAAAAAGTCCACTTTAATAGACCCTGTCCTGCTAAGGAAAATGGACTAGAAAGGGAGGTTCAGGCTTTAATAATATTCAAAAAGAGGAAAAGGAAAACTTTAAGAACCCTGTGGAATAGTATGTCACATTTCAGTCTTCTAGAACTCTGGTAACTCCTTAGAAACCTAACAAAACAGCTAATATCTGACCCTTCATACAGTCCAGGGCTAAAGTAGGAAATGGCAAACTCACTCCAGAATTCTTGCTTGGAAAATTCCATGGGCATAGGACCCTGGCAGGCTACAGTCCATGGGGTCGCAAAGAGTTGGACACGACTGCACACACACACATATATGTTCAATGGACCATTTAAGCATGTTACCTATGTTAGCTCACGTGATGTTTAGAGCAACCCCATGAGGCAGATACCATTACCCCACTTTAAGCATGAGATAACTAAAGCAAAGACAGCTGAAATAACTTCTGGGTTGAGAATCCTACCCATGGGGAGCTGAGCTAGGATTCACACAAAGGCATGAGCTGCAAAGCTTACACCCCCTCAGCCCTATGGCTACTATTTCTGTGTTCCAAATCACCTATGCCCTTAGGAGATAAGCTTTGTGAAATTAAAGCAGCAATAGTGAGGACAGTAGGAGAAACTGGAGCTAAGGCAAAGGAGTGGCTGCTGAGGAGCCCTCCACAAAACTTTCAGTCTTCATACCCCGTGAAACTGGTGAAAATGATTGATAACACCAAAGAGCTTGTGTTCATGTGGATTGTATCTATTGATATTTAAGTAGAAATTAGAACTGAGAAAATATTATCTAGTGATTCAAACAATAAATCCACATCATGGTAACATAAACAATATTTTTATGATAAGCATATTTTCCAAAACAAACAAAAATATTGCTTTGCAGAGTGGCAATATTTTACAGTTTTGTCAAACTCTCATGAAGGGCCTTGATGAAATCCTACATTTAGGAAAAATCATCTAACTCAAAGCCTACTTTATAATAAAGCGTTGACTATCTCATGTAATTTATCGAATAGTGAACTGAAAGTGAAGAAAGGAATGGTGGTCTGGGTTGAAGAGTATCGGTTGCTAATCCTCCTGACTGTGTGGCTGACTGGGAGCTGCGGTGGCTGCCAGACCAGCAACATGATAGAGCGTACCGTTAGTCTGGGAAAAGACCACATTGAGAATTCTAAATACGGTTTCTACTGAACGTGTATCACTTTTGTACCATATTAAAGCCCCAAACTCATAAGCTGAACCATCTTCAGTCAGGGACCGTTCGTATTGTTTTTTATAGAATGAAAAAGCACAGGTCTGCTTCTGGAAACAGGCTATCTGATGCAGTGCCCCACCCCCAGTCTCTTCACTGATAACTTGGGAATAGCAATCTCTACCTCCTTCAAAGGGCTGCCAGGAAGATCAAGTGAATTTTTAAAGCATGCCTATGAAGTACTATGAAATTCTTGGTGTTAGTAGACTAAAAAAGAAAAAGAATATTTTTTTAAAAATGCAGAAAATAAATATTTAACTAATCTCTGCATAGAAATGCTTTGTAAGCTTAAAAGAACTGGAAAACCTCACAAATGATAAAGTTGACAAGCTTAACTACAACACAACTGAAATTTCTGTATGTAATTATCATAAGCAACTGAAGAGGATGAGTCAAAGTAGGAATAATATTTGCAACAAATAAAACAGGGAGAGGGCTAATTCCTAGAAGCTGAGTTTTAATAAATACACAAATAGGACACTAATAATTAAGTCATTAAAAATAATTCATAAACACACTGAAAAGTTCATATTATCAATTAAGTAATTTAAATGGAAAACAATGACATGTGTAAAATCTATCACATTGGCAAAGGTTAAGAGAAGCCCTACATCTTAAACTTTCAAAGTTGAAGAGACTATCATGAGATGTATATTTTCATGTCTTGCTGGTAAAAAACAAATTTGGGGATATTTGTCAGCTTAAATACTGCATAACATTGTATCAAATGATTTCAGTTTAAGAAATTTATCAGGAATGTGACCAAAGACCTTTCACTAAAATATTCCTTACGTGTGGTTTGAATAGTGAATATTATAGTAGATCCATATGGTACACTAGAAACTCATTAATAAAACTCTCAGTGTTATTAAAACATCAGAAAATGTCAATAGTAGCTTAAAAATCAGGTTATAAAATATTTATCTTTCCTAAAGAAACACAAAAAATAGGAAAAAAAATTAGATAGAAATAAACTGCAATTTTGGAAGAGGTTGTTTCTGGGTAATGAGATTATGGATAGTTTTTATTTTCTATAATGGAAAGATATTCTTACAATTAGAAAAAATAAATGCAAGATTTAAAAATCTGTTACACCTGATATAAACTAGATTGCTTTTTACAGAGACATAATTTAAACAAAACATTTATTTAGCCAAGCAATTCATTAGCTGGTTACTAAAAGACTGCAATGAGAATACTGAATGCTTTGAATATAGGTTAACCTCTTTTCTCAGTAACATTTTAGTAGTTTCAGAGCTCCATGAGTGCTGAAACTTATAATAAGTACTGTGTACTTATTATTATATTCAGGACACTGAGATGTAAAAAGGAAAAAAAGACATGAAGAAAAGAAAGAAAAGGGGGGAAAGAGTAGTTTCATTGGAAATAAAGTGAGTCAGTCAGTTCTGGGCCCAAATCACTCCAGCATGTATAGGTTGAACACTGCAAAACGAAGGACTATTGCTTATCAGCAAATTGGTAGCAATCTTATTGCCCTGAGGCTTGTACAGAGATGCTTCACTTAAAAAAAAAAATCCATTAAAATTAGTTCAAAGAGCAAGACACAAAGGTGGTATGAGGGGGTCATTTTTCAGTGCTGCGTGTGAAGGAGAGAGATGTACACAGTAACTCCCATTACAATTAATGAGAGTGGAGCATCCAGACCCCTGGTTTAGACTAATCTAAACCCCGGGAGAATTTAGCAATCACCATGGCAAAGTAACTCTCAGCCATGAATGAACCCCAGGATTGCTCATGTACCTATTCTTCCCAGGCACTAAAGACAGTAGAAAATAATTTTTTTAAACACATCTTACAGGGGAAAAAAAATAAAAAGGCTCATAAAATGTCAAATTCTCATCATTTTGCAGGTTTATTTTAAATCCTGGGTATTATTTTAATGCCACTCTTAATTGAGTAGTTTAAAAGTGGGTTTGGGGTTATTCCAATTGTTATGTGATATTCACATAGAAATCCAGAAATTAATTTGGTTTAAGCTTCAGTTTTATGAACTTTGGGCCACAATTAAATGGCACCCCTTATCCAATCCCAAGCCCTTGGTTAGCCTCAAAGTGTCAGGATAATGACAAAGAAAAAAGTGGCATTATTATGCCATGCTTTCACAGCCAAATCCATTCATTCTTCTGACTTACACATCATCTTGATTTAGTCCAGGAAGCTATCTTTATTTTTAGATTAGGGGAAAAAAAAAAAAAAAGATGAACTCGCTTGACTAGAGTCCCCAGATGGGACTAAAAACCAGTTCTCCAACTCCCTGTCCCAAATTCACTGGCAGTTTCAACAAGTATAAATGGCTCTGCACTGGAAGAGGGTACACAAAATATTAGACCCACTAGCAGGTCAAGTCTTTCTCCTCCCTGTCTGCTCAATGATGCTGGTCACGGGACAGGAAGAGACCCTCTCTAATCATCACTGATCATTGTTTTCCACGGTTTGAGTTCTGTAGTGGGGTCAGGGAAGGCCTCTGTGAGGAGGTGACGACTTGGGGACTGGAGCAGAGCAGATGAGAACCAGGGAGGCATGCATGTGAGGGTCAGAGGGAAGCTCATTCCTGGTGAAGACAAGGCTGGTGCAAAAGCCCAGCGGCTGAAACAGCTCACTGAGGCAAGGGCCAGAAACCCAGGAGGCCCAAGTGAAGACTCGAGATGTTATTCTAAAGCAACAGCCACTGAAAATCTTACAGCCAGGGAATAATGTGGTCTAATACCTATGTTAAGGAGCCCATGCCAGGTGCTGTGTGATGTTAGGTTGAAGGGCAGAGGAGGGAAGTGGTTGGGAGGTGTAAATGAGGAAGCAGAGAAGTGGTCGTGCCCGGTCCAGGCACACATGGGCAGGGGTGGTGGAGATGGCGAGCGGCACTGTAAGGATATGCTGAGGATGCTCTCCATTACAAGTTCTGGCATCACTTCCGTAAGGAAAGAGCCACAGAAACTATATCTGATCCCTGTTGTTGGTCACGTTTCTGCACTTCCTGAACAATCAGCCTATTTCTACCTCAAGGAGAGCATCTCTCTCTCCTTCCTTAGGTTGGTGCCAGAGAGTTCAGGGCCAACTCTGTAACCCATCTCTGACAACTTTATGGACATTTGGTATCTATTTCATGCCCTACTTTCACTTTTGGCTCCATCTTATTTTCCTTATTTTCTTTTTGACTCTTGCTTGTTTGCTCTCATTTTTAAAGCACTTAATCTTACTAACTCACTACACTTTATTAGTCAACTTAAGTCATTTTCTAAACACTTTCAGGAAGTAACCAAGTAGACAAACTGCCTCAGTGAAGCCCTGGTTGCTGTATAAATAACAATAAATCTAAAAAAGGCTTTATCAAAGGAATTCATTAGAAACAAAGATGTATAAATAAGTATATATGTAAGAGAACCTGTATGTGTGAGAAGCCGAGAAGAAGGGGCCATAAAAATTGACTGAAGGACTGAAGAAATTGCATACACACTTGCCCTAGACTCCCTGAGGAAGGCAAGATGGTGAAAAATAAAATCTTGGGAAGCTGAAGTTCATCATCTGCCGCGATACCAAACCCTGTTTAATTTGTGACATTTAGGAGAATAGCAAATATCACCTCTGACACAGGGCTGAGCCAAGAAAGGCTGGTTTCACTGGCCTGGCTGGAATCTACACAGAAATTTTCAGCCACTGTGCTGGGGTGGACAGAGGGAAGCTATTTTTTTTTTTTCATGCTGAAACCACCTGTTAGTCCTCTCTCTCAAAGCCATGCACTTTGGAACAATAAATTTCAACTATGTATCCACGTGTGAGTGTGTGCGTGTGTGGAGATGTGTAAAAATTCAAGCGGATGCTCCTAACCACCATACTGAATTGCCAGGTGTAAAAATTTATCACATTATTCTTCTTCCTAAGTGAGGACCCTTCTCTTTTTTAGGTTTTAAAGCTAAAAATTTCTGATAGTCAACCATAGTTACTCATTGAACAAATATTTACTGGTTGTCTGTCACATGCCAGGCACATGGGGATGCAGTCATGAATTCCCACCCTCACAGCAATTCTGACTTTCACAGAGCTTGCATTCTGGTCAGCCTGAGACACAAAGGAGTTATACAGTAAGTTCAAATATGATTAATGCCATAAAGAAAAAAAGTAAATGTGGTACTGAAACCTTAAAGAGGAAGACCATCCTGAGATGACGCTTGTGTACAACGTGTGTTCAACAATCCAATCTCAGATTAAAATTTCCAGTCCTGTCTAACACAGATTTGAGATGGAACCTTGAGCAGTTAGAGCACTCTACCAACTTCTCCCCCACTCCTGACAGCTACTCTGGGATTGGAGGCAGAGTTCTGTGTCAGTAGGTGAAGGGCAGGTTTCCCTGGCTCCATTCCAGGTTCATCTGCCGAGAGTTTCTGCAAATATGGTGGTCTCTGCATGTTTCAGAATTTACAGACTTGAAGGTCTTCAAGTTCCACCCTCACTCTATCTGCTTCTGAGAACCCACTCACAAAAGGATAGTCATGTCTCCCTTTATAACTTTGCCAGTGGTTTATGATCCAATCACTTTCTCCACAGGCCAGTGCCTCAGTTGGAACAACAAATCTACCTGACCAGCCTTGTGGCACCTACTGCTGATATTCATGGGGTTTTATAAGAACCAGGGGAGGTATCTGTGTGTTTACTCCAGGGGCTGTGGAAAATTGGGATGGAGTAGAAAAGTTGCTCCCATCTTCTTCTCAGGAAAATTATTCTCCTTGCCCTGCAAAAAGCCTCTCCCGATCTCCTTACCCACTACTCAGAAATAGGCAGATGAGAAACAAGCACTGGTCTATGTTCAGGTGCAATCCTAATCTCTGTAGGGCAAAGGGGAAGCCTCCTGTGGTCCTAAAGAGCCTGTGCTTGCACTGTGCCCCTGCTGTGTTAACACAGCCTGCAGGTTCTGCTCAGCCAGCATCACTCCAAGGAACAAGATGCCAGCATCCTTTCATCAAGGATGAAACAAGCCCCTGCTCAGGGCTTTGAGCACATGACACTTGGTGGGGGGTGGAGGAGGGGTAGGAATAATCACTCTAGAAAAGAGTTTAGAGAACAGCCTCTCAGCATTCTTCATTGCTCTCTACTTCCCCTGACCACTTCTCCCCTTACAAGGTTTGTGAGCATGGAGGTGGGATTCAACAGGTGCGTCTGGGTCTGCTGCTGCCATGAGAGTGTGGCTATCTCTTACACATGGGTATCTCACCAGAAATGATGTCAACCTTTCTGTTATTTAGGTTCACACTCCAGGGCAATATGAAAAGTCCCACTCATTGTCTGTTCCAGCCCTGAATTTCAATTTCATTATTGCAGCTATAGCTCCATGACTTAAAAGCTTCTAGGAGTCATTCGGCCCCTAAACAGAACAGAAAATACTAACTAGTATCATATTAATAGATGTTGGCATGAGAAACACGCTTCAGAATTTAATGTAATTTCTGTTGATTCATTTTATCTTGACACATCTTATTTAATAAATTTGAAAGCAATCATCTTTGGTAAATGGAAGGGGAGCCATGGTTTACTGTTAAAGTATTAGCACTCAACAGACAATTCTTAGTTTCAACAAATCTCTTGAACTGGAAATAAATCTCAAAGATGAAAAGATCTCTTGGTAACTACAGCCATTTTGAAACCTATTAGAAAAGAGAAAATGTAGAGAACCAGCTGAATTTCACTCTTGCTGGACTCATCTCACCTGGGAGTGAATTATGCTGCTTGCCAAGCAAGGTGTTTGGCCCTGCGCTCACAGCACTGCAGAGTCACGCTTAAGCCACACAGGTTTTTCAGAAGTCCTCAAAGTTAGTCTTATTCCTAAATGATGATGATTGCAACCAAACAACAAAGACACCAAAACGGCGGCAAACATTATAAATGACAGAGTGTAGACTGACTACATATAGCACTGGAAAACAGGAATAATGGGGATGTTTAGGACTCCAGGGAAATGAACTCCCCAAAACACCTGACCAATGGTACAAAACGGTTTGGAGCACATAGGACAGCAACTAAAAGTGGGAGAAAGAGCAACAGAATGAGGATCCAGAGTTTTGGGTGAAGTCTTGACTCCCATGAAGTACGGCCAACACTGGCCTGAGACCCTGTCTTCCCATTCCAATGGGTCAGAGGGGATAGAACAAAATAGTGACCTCAACAATGCATTGCTCATCATAAAATATTATTTAATTCGCTTCTTTCAATTTCAGCATCAAAGCTCCAATACTCTGGCCACCTGATGCGAAGAGCTGACTCATTAGGAAAAAAACCATGATGCTGGGAAAAACTGAGGGCAGGAGGAGAAGGGGCATGACAGAGGATGAGATGGTTGGATGGCATCAACAACACAAGGGACATAAGTTTGAGCAAACTCTGGGAGATGGTGAAGGACAGAGAAGCCTGGCATGCTGCAGTCCACGGGGTTGGCAAAGAGTCGGACATGTCTGAGTGACAACAACAGAAACGTCTTTCAATTAATTTATTTCTATGACAGTATTTTCCATAAAAGATATAAGCAAGTTGAATTCATGTATATACATACTCTTCATCCCTACCACATTCACACACATGAGACAGACAGACCAAGAAACCACTGCCTCAATCCTTTCCTGCTACACTTATGCTTTCCCCTATAATGGTATTAGGCAGTTACCATTCCACTGTGAGGAAGCCAGCCATTTAAAACAAAGAAAGAATTTTGTTGTTTTTAATTCACTGGTGACTCTGCTATTATATGCCAGTCTGCATGGTGTTTAAGAGCAAACACCAGGCTTGAGCCATAGGATGTAAACGAAGCTTCCTCCTGTCAGTGTTCATTTCTAAACCAGGGCTGTAACTGAGTGCATCCACTGGCGTGCCCATTCCTGTTATTAAAATATTATAACAGTTCTGTCCATACTGCCTCCTGGGAGCTGCTCACACTTCTCTGCCTCTTCCCCTGGGTCTCTCCAGATCTTCCCACAAAGCAGAAATTAACAGGATGATGCTGTGACAGAGCAGAGAACTTCCAGGAATTACACTGACATTAGGGCATTGGTCACTGCTGTGTGTCATATTAATTGCTGTATCTAAAAAGAATTCCTCTGCCTAAGACATATCCAGCCATATCCCTGATCCCCAGCTGTGGGTCCATCTAAACCAAGCCAAGACTCGAGGCATATTTAAAGCCTGGAACAGAAATCTCAGGAAAACAATTTAGATGGCAAAACTAGTTCAGATACCTACTATTACAGAGAGTTCTGAGGATAAGGCCAATTTAGGATTTGTGCCCAAGATCCGTTTGCAAATTTATAGTTATTTTTTCAGTCTATTAGTTTGAGAAAGGAAATGGGAGCTAAGTAAATAAATTAGATCATTAATTTGCAATAAATATAAATTAATTATGCTAATTCTAAGACTGGAACATATATATAAATTATGTATATATAATAAACAAGGCATACACATAAGACTCTATTAGCAAAAGAAAGCCATCTTGACTTATTGTGTTGTGGAAAATCCATGTATATTCATTCAATAGATTTTAACAGTTTTGATATGTGTATGAAAATATAGGATAAACATTCAACTGCCTACTGATGTTCTAACAAATCTATTTTCATTCCAAATGGAAATTAGGATATATTTTGCATTATCTGAGTTAATTACATGACATTTCTTGTGAATAATGATGTATTATTCCATTCATTACTTCTAATTATGTTCTGTTACAAGTGCGAGGCTGGCAACACCATGACCAGCCTTTTCCTATTGCTCACAATCTGATAGCTTGCATGGGAAGCAGGTCAAAAATATGCCCAGAATATAATGAACGAATTCAGATACTGTTAACCATGACAGTTTAAAATTACCTGAGGAAAGTTTCACATGGAAATAAATAGAAATGGGGAATGGCATTCTATATAGGATATTCATTTTTGCAATTAATATGAAGACTATTCAAAGTGTTATTTTAACACATATAATTATCATCCCACCATTTGCTGGAGCTGGAGACAGAGCATCTCCTGTTCCCTAACTCACTCACATACACACATACACACACTCTAATAGGATTATGTTCTGTGAGAGACTGGCAGGTGGCAAAGGTATCTTTTTCTGGTTGTAAAATAGTCCTGTGGGCTTTGCGCAATTCTAAGAGAATACAGAAACCTCCTAAAAGCTCTGATTTAAAAGCCGTCAGGACTTTTCTCCTCAAATGCATCACCATGGTCAAGCCAGCTCATCTCACCCCACTCACAGTAGGTCCTGAAGCTAGAAGGTAAATCCTATTATGGAGAAGCAGTAAAGGTCAAAGGAAAACAGTCACAACTAAGGATGAACCACAAAACCACCACTCACAGTGTCCTCACCAACCAGCAGGCTGCAAGGAGCCAGGGAGAGACGGTGGACAGCAGGAAGGGGGCTGGATGAAGTCTAGAGACCAGTGTGTACATGTCTCAGGCCACTGTTTCATGGGTGAGTCACCTTTATTTGAAGTCACTGGGGCAAAATCTATAAAATCCACACATTTTTCTCCATCCAGTTTCAAATGTTCGTTGCACACACACACACACAATCTACTAAACCCTTCAGTGTCAGGTGCCAACAATCCATCATTCTGTCTATAATAAAAAATAAAGATGCCAGTCTCAGCTCCAAGAATGAGAAATAAACCCGAGAGGAAGAATCTTGGCAAGGAGCCTTTCTACTCTGCTACCTGTGGCAGTTACTGCCCACTACCCCTGCATACAGCCTCAGAATCCTCCTCAACACTGTGAGCTCGCTACCAACCCAAGAAACAGCATTTGAGATAACCATATTTTCTCTCTTGAGCAGTAACTCTTCAGATGACAAGCCAAGATAGATGACAGTCACACAAGGTTTGTCTTGTAATGGGGGCTGGCAGGATCCTCTGTGCTAGGTTCTGGACACTGAAAAAAGATATCAGTCAATTTAGGGCATGCCGAAAGCATAGAAGAGCTTTCTGTGTTCCTCTTGACGCATGCTGTAAAAAAACATTCAAGCTGGAGGCAATGTACTCTACTGACCCAAAGGTAGGCACACCTTTATATGGAAACCTTTCCCATCAGTTCAGTTCAGTTCAGTCGATCAGTCGTGTCTGACTCTCTGTGATCCCATGAATCGCAGCACACCAGGCCTCCCTGTCCATCACCAACTCCTGGAGTTCACCCAGACTCACGTCCATTGAGTCAGTGATGCCATCCAGCCATCTCATCCTCTGTCGTCCCCTTCTCCTCCTGCCCCCAATCCCTCCCAGCATCAGTCTTTTCCAATGAGTCAACTCTTTGCATGAGGTGGCCAAAGTACTGGAGTTTCAGCTTTAGCATCATTCCTTCCAAAGAAACAGCATAAGAACACTCTGAGCAATCACTGCTGCTTGCAGATCTTTTGGACACGATAATCTGCCAAATAAAGTCAAGAAAAATATGGCCACAAGGAAACCAACTTTTCCCACTACTCAGCTCAGGACAAAGGGTGTATGCTCAACTTTGAACACGTCTCCTACAGTATTTTAAGCTGGGTAATATACAACAGGCCCAAAAACAGTGGAGGGGTCGGGGGCTGGGGTAAGCATATGCTTAGGGAAATTTCAAGAGCAAAAAGGTCTATCTTTAGTAATAAAGATATTAAAATAGTGCTTGCACTCATTTTATTTGCACAGAGAAGGTTTTAAAAGAAACTCTTTTTCAGAAATGAAAAGATCATGAGATCACTAATAACTGCAGTTTCCTGAACAATTAAAGAAATTCACAAGATTACACCCTACTCAGGAAATGACAAATATTTCTGATTTTTACGGAAGGACTAAAAGGGCACTTTTATCTATAGCATCTATTCCATAAGAAGCACTGTTAAGTAATGAAGCTATTTTTATTATCTGTTCCTTTATTTCAAGAATACTCAATATGGCAATGGCCTGAAAACAGAACGCTGCTCGCTTAGGGAGGTAAAATTTTGTATAAAAGGCAATTGCCAGATTTTTCTTTTTTATCTATTGAAGCTGGACCTTAGAACACAATTTCTCTTGCACCAAACTTTTGTTTCTAATATGTCAGCAGAAATGTCCTTTAAGTTACCTAGTCTAATTCTTCACAAAAACACTTCGTAAGGCTGTCCTCAATGTATCATCCTAACATGGCTGGGCCCTGATAACATTCTGTGTGTGATGCTCCCGCTTGGAAGAATCTGCTCTTTTTAATAACAGATTCAATAAACTGTTGACAAATGATTTGTATAATATAGTATGGCCAGCAAGCAAGGTTTGTTTCTGTCATTACACAACACATTCAACCTGTCCACAAACGTGGCCATGTTCCGCTTATGTCAGAGCCCTATATGCCATGCTGAATAGCAATTCGAAGATCAATACACGGTCTGCTGAAAACTACAGGACATAACAAATGAATAATTTTATTTACAATAAAAGCCCCAGTCCCCAAATGGATTCCACTAATGCTCAAATTCATTTTTCATGCTCACCTCAAGATGAGAGGTAGACACAGCCTGATGCAAGGGGAGTGGAGTGGAGACAAGTATTAACCACGTTGACTCAAATGTTTTCAAGCCACGAACAATAGCTGGGCTGCACCAAGTACATGAATAAAACGTTGGCTGCAGAATTCTGAAGATGCAACCTCCAAAATGCTTCTGTTCTCTGTCCAAGACTCCCTGAAAAGCATTTTCCAGCAACAGGAAATTAAGGGATTAAAGACCTTCAGACATACGCTTCCAGAGTGTTGTACCACAGAGGACAAAGCCTATTCAATCAACTTTAAACACTGTTTGCAACAAGCAGAAGTGTCTGCTTTAGGTGGGGATGAGGAGGGACGTAAGTGGCTCTTCTGAGAATGGAAGCAAACAGCCTTGCTTCAAAAGCATATCTGCAGCCCCCGATCTGATGGTTCTTTTCCTCCTCAGGAAAGTATAAAGTGAGCCAGTGAGCAAAGTCAAAAAGAAAAGGTTGAGGAGTGGGGAGCAAAATGTTAAGAGAGGACACAAGTTCAAAGATGACATTTACAAGTCTCTTCTGAATGGCACATTCCCCAGAGGCCACCTCAACACTCTTTTAAAAAAGAAATCAAAAACACAAAATAGAATTTTCCAGTTCACAAGATAGCAATATACTGCCCTTAAAATACAGACTCGTCCATTGGCCAATTAACACAGTCAGAAAAAAATGGAAAAGAATCTCTTCCCATCTGCCATCAGCCCATTCACTGCATTTAGACTTAATACAGGACACTCATAACAGCAGTGTAAACAGGACTGTAACTGACAGAGCATGCAGGGAAAGTTGGATGAGACACTAATAAGTCTGGAATAAAATGGTGACAAGACATGGCTTGGTGCATGGGAATACAGGAAAGGCAGGGTCTCAGTAGTAATTGAAACTATCCACAAGCTCCTGATGTTTACAGATTCACTTTAAATTCAGTCAACACAATATTCTGGGTGCTAAGAACAAGAGACGTACTAAGAGTAGATTTTGCCCCCACCTCTTCCCAGGAATGCAACTCCACACACAGACAAACAGAAATGAATACAGCTCTGGTCTGGGGCAGACTGGGATTAGTGTTTGGCATGGAGCCTGGAAGACAGTAGCTCAGTAATAAACTGTTGAATAAATCAACATGTGAATAAGGAATCAAGTGTCACAAAAAGGATGGAATTTATTTTTTCCCTAAGAGGGCAGGACAGGTATCAAAGTAAGCACTTTAGTTCAAGTGAAAATGAAGGGAAGGACCTTGAGGTGAAGACAGAAACATGAGGAAGAGTGGGAGTCAGCAGGTTAAGGGAAATACAACACTTCTTTAAGGAAATAGCTGGAAAGTGTGGAGGGTGAGTTAAGCTAATGAAAATCTTTTAAAGGGATGCTAAGAAATTTGGACTTTATCCTCAAATTGGAAAAGACCCTGATGCTGGGAAAGGCTGAGGTCAAAAGGAGAAGGGGACAACAGAGAATGAGATGACTGGATGGACGTGAATTTGAGTAAACTCTGGGAGATAGTGAATGACAGGTAAGCCTGGTGTGCTGCAGTTCATGGGATCACAAAGAGTTGGACACATCTGAGCGACTGAACAACAATTCTCAGATAAAAGGATATCCATTATATTCAACAGTGATTTTTTGCAAAGGAATAGGAGAGTGGTAACATCAGAGCTGTGGTTTAGAGACAGCTGTAGGCTGGGCTGGGGAAGTCCAAGGGTAGAGAATCAGAAGACCTAGAAGACCCACAACAAGGGGCTCCTTTAGGGCAGGCAGGGTAGAGCACTGCGGAGGACGGGGGGGCAGTGATGGTCTGCTGCAACCATTTCACCCTTTATTTTATGAAATGTTAGTAGGCAGAGCTATTCACTGTTTCAATTTCCAAATCACAGGACAAAAGAATATTACTTCACGCAAGCAGATGAGTAACTTATTAAAATGCTTTTCACAGCTGTCACCTAAGAGAGTTTACCAAGGTAAAGTAAAATAAAAAGTTTCAGAATCATCATATAAAAAGGATTACTCGAATCCATTATCCACTGCCCCTGAAATTACTTTAAACACTGTAGACGTAAAAGAGCTTTACAGAGTACGCCGATTGCGCTGAGTGTGCCATTCGCAGCCTTGGACAGAGCTGAGTCCTTCTTGCTACCTTCCAAACAAACTGACGTTGTTGATTTTAATACAATGCTCCCCTTGTCCTTGGCATTTACTCAACGAGGTGATAATCAACCAGGACTCATTTTCAAAATGGCAATTTCAGTGCCATCTGGAACAAAACTAGTCATCACTCACTAACTGCTCACTGTTCACTATAAATATTTTCCTTGAAGCAGACACCTCTGTTTCAGTTCAAACACATATATGACCCAGGTCTTACACAGCACACTTTCAGAGGTGGTTAAAAAGACCATGGAAAAATTAAGTTTCTTACCATCAATATAGGAGTTAAAAAAAAAAAAAAAATCAAAGTTCATTCCATTATTAACCATTTTGAAGAAAGTGCAGCTCTACAACCTCATATTCTGTCAGTCCAAAGCATCAAGATTCGTTCATCTAAATTCACGTTTTCATCCCAAATTCCCTCAGTTCTTTGACAAAAGTCAATTAAAACTGATACCCAAAGACAGATGGCATTTAAACATTATCCTTTTGACACAGGAATTAGACATTTTGCTTAAAAAAATATTCCTCAAAGGAAAAAGGCAACCACAGACTTGCAGCAAAATCAAATGAGAAAATAAAATGCCTGTGTTATTTCAAGAACTTCAAGCTCTTTTGGAGAAACTCAATATGAAAATGTTACACAACTTAAAAACTATCGTTTTATAGGAGCATTCTACATCATTTTAGAGTTTTTACTTTAATAAACAGAAGATGAAATTTTCTGATCTTATATACTTATAAAATTAAATACTTTTCAAATTTAAAAGTTAAATATTATCAAGGAAAAATATATATTATTTACTAGCTTATTGATATTATCATTAGTTTTATAAATTTATGAAATTTATTTAGGTTAAAAGTTCAAATCAAGAAATTTGGGAGTCTACCACAAAAACCACAATTATCTTTTGCTGCATGTTTTATTAGTAGTTACATGGTCAAGAAAGAAGATGATTCATCAAGTTTTCAAGCATTTTCAAAAATCCCATTAAAAAAGATATAACTCACTCTTGGAAAAAATCTTGACACCTTTATATACTCAAAATTACTGAGAAATTTATTTCAAAGTAGAAGCGTGTCTCAATGTGGAAATGCTTATTATCTTAAAATACAATATTTCTTACTTTGTTGCTCTCTGCATAGTAAATTAAGTTGGGGTCGGGGGGAAATAAAATTTTTGAAGAGTTAGTACAAACGTCATCCACATACAGTCAACAAGTGATACTTTCAACAACATAAAAATAACTCTCCAGAGCATTTCACCAAATTGTGCCTCTCCCACTGCAAAGAATAAAGCTTCTACTGAAATCGATGGCCAGAGGGAAATAAAATACCCCACACCACCAACGGCACCAGACAATGATCTAGAAGCTGGGATGTTTTCCAAGAGGAAATGCTATCTCAGACTCTAACATAAAATATATATATATATATATATATTTTTTGGTAGTATATTTATGTGTTTGAATGCAATTAAAATTCACAGCTTGAATGATCTCCAAGAGGTTAAGAAACCAAGCCAGTCTCAAATCTTCATGTAACACCTTACTTCCACATCACAAGTGTGTCACCCAATCTCGTATCTTACTATTAAAGTGCACACTTGATACCCGAAAACAAAGTGCTAAGGATATTCATTGGATGCATTTTAGAAGCACCTATTTACACAGCTACAACAGTGAAAAGGTCAAGCAAAAACTCACCTCCAAAGCCACAGTTGCTAAGCAACTCATTTTCAGAAGTTTTGCAGTGTTGATCAAGCATATTACTGGTGCCACCAACTGGATTTAGAATAAATGTGATTATAGTCCTACCTGGTTTCTCCAAAGGGGGAGGCAGGAGGATTCCTTGCTTACCTTTTTGGTCGGATACTAGAGGTTAATGTCTGTGTTCATTGGTCTGTTTTCTCTC